>NW_006408527.1:13486966-13503074 GCF_000296735.1 Chrysochloris asiatica
CTAAAGAAGGTATCTGAAATGAAATTATTGGTTTTACAGAATTCTGTCATGCAGTCTCCAGCATCATTTCTATCACCAAGGCCATATTTTCCAACTACTGATCCTTCCCCTTTGCTCCCAACTTTTGCATTACAATCACTAATAATGATCAATACATCTTGATTGCATGTTTGATCAGTTTCAGATTGAAGAATTTGGTAGAATTCTTCTATTTCATCATCACTGGCTTTAGTGGTTGGTGCATAAACTTGAATAATAGTGGTATTAACTGGGTTTCCCTGTAGGTGCATGGATATTATCCTGTCACAGGCAGCGTTGTACCTCATGACTGGTCTGGAGATGTTCTTTTTGATAATGAATGCAACTCCATTCCTCTTCAATTTGTCATTCCCGGCATAATAAACCATGTGTTTGTCAGATTCAAAATGGCCAATACCAGTCCATTTCAGCTAACTAATGCCTAAGATATCAATGTTTATGTGTTTCATTTCATTTTTGACAACTTCCCATTTTTCCAGATTCATACTTCGTACATTCCATGTTCTGATTTTCAGTGGATCTTTACAGCTGTTTCTCTTCATTTTGAGTTGTGCCCCATCAGCAAATGAAGGTCCTATGGGCTTTTCTCCCATGGGCTTTACTCCATTCTCGTCATCACAGTCAGCTCTACTCTGAGGAGGCAGCTCTTCCCCAGTCGCATTTTGAGTGCCTTTCAACCTGAGGGGCTCATTTTCCAGTACTATATCTGACAGTGTTTCTCTGCTATTCATAAGGTTTTCAGTGACTAAATATTCAGAAGTAGTTCGTCACTCTCTCTTCCTAGTCTGTCTTTGTCTGGAAGCTCATCTGAAACCTGTCCATCATGGGTGACCCTGCTGGTTATTTAAAATACCGGTGGCATAGCTTTCAAAATCATATCAACAACCTAGCCACCAAAGTACGACAGACAGGACAGACAAGTGGTGGTCATTTGGTTTATATATATATGTCAGATTCCAAATGGTTTATTTATATATGTCAGATTATATTATATATAAGGTCAGCAGTTCGAAACTACCAGCTGTTCCGTGGGAGAAAGATGAGGCTTTCTGCTCCTGTAAAGATTTATAGCCTCAGAAACCCTGTACAGGGTCGCTATGAGTCAGAAATGTCTCCACGGCACATGACAACAACAACAATATACATATTTTATATAAATATATATATATGTAATTACATGTTGTTGTTAAGTGCCATCAAGTCAGTTCTGACTTATAGCAACTCTCTATAGTGTTTCTGAGGAGTGGCTAGTGGATTTGAACCACTGACCTCGTTGTTTACAGTCCAGTGCTTAGTCTACAGCACTACATCAAGGCTTCACAAAATTACATAATATGTAATATTTTTGCCTAAGATTTTTATATTCAGTATGAAAATTTTGAAACTTATCTATACTATGCATCAATAAGGGGCAATAAATAAGGGACAATAAATAAAAAATTGTCCCTTTTTATTTATTTGGCTAAATGCTCTGAATCGGAATGTCTCCATTATTAAGTTCCAGTGTGGCACTGTAAGTTAAGCACTGAGCTGCTAAAAGCAAGACCAGCGGTTCAAACCCACATGCCTCTCCTCAGAAACCCTACTCAGGGTTGCTATGAATTGGAACTGACTCAATGGCATTTAACAACAAGAAGTGAATAACTGTTTTCTTCCTGATGCACCGTCCTTTTTATTATTATGAAAATTTCCTTTTTATCTCTGGTGATACTGTGTGTCTTGAAATCAATTTTATCTTATTTTTAAAGAGCAAATATAGCCCTCTTATGCTTACTACTTGCATATTATATGTATTTTCCCCTACATATTTTCTTTCTACCTATCTGTCTTTTTATTTAAAGTGTTCCACTTGAAGGTTTGGTGCACACCTTTCCAGATTTTAAACCATTCAATGTTCCCTTGTTCTGTTCAAACAACTGCCTCTTGGTCTATGTACAGGTTCCTCAGGAACACAATTAAGTGTTCCAGAATACTCATTCTCCACAATGCTGTCCATAGGACTGGGCAGTGTTTTATTCTGTTGTGCATAGTGTTGCTATGAGTCGGTACTGACTCAATAGCACCTAACAACAACAACAACTTGAAAGTGGCTTATAGTAGGAGCTTTATTTTTTATTCACTCTGTCAGTCTCTGCCTTTTAACTTAAAATTTTACTATTTGTTTTCTGTTATGCTTTTTAATTTTATTCCCCTGATGTCCCTTTTTAGACTTCTTTTGGATTGCCAGAATATGTTTTAGCATTCTATTTTAACTTATAAGTGACATTTTGACTCAATTTGTTGCATTATATTTGGGATTGTTCTAAAGCTTATAATATACATAAGTAACTTTTTATATTCAAGTAAAATGTAGAAGCTTTAAAACCATATAAACTCCTTTACTCTACTGTTCAGCTGACCTTTATGTAGCTGTAAATTGTATGATATTCTAATGCACTGAAAACTCTATAACATTATAATTTTGCTTTTAATAACCATACATAATTAAAATTATTTAAGAAGGAAAGATAGCCTTTTGTATTTACTCATATATTTTCCATTTCTGTTGTTCTTTCATTCCCAACAATCTACCTTTCTTTTTGCTATCATTTCACTTAGTTCGATGAATTCCCTTTAGTTTTTGTTGTAGAACAAGTCCTCTGATGAACAAGTTCTCTTCATTTTCCTTACTCTAATAATATCTGTATTTATTTTTGCTTTATCCCTGAAGGATATTTTGGTGGATATAAAATTCAAAGTTGATAGTTCTTTTCTTTTAGCAATTTAAAGATGTCCCATTGTCTTCTAACCTCCATAGTTTCGAATGAGAAATCCACGTTTATTAGAATTTTTGTTTCCCTTTATGTGATGTGTACTTTTCCCCTCCAATTACCTTCAAGTGTTTTTTATAGCTTTAATTTTGGTGAGTCTAGGTGTGATTTTCTTGAGTTTATACTGTTTGAAGTTTACCAAGCTTCTTGAATCTGTAAATTTATGTCTTTCACAAAATTCAGAAAGGGTTCAACAATTGTTTCCTCAAAAAATTTTTTCTGCCCCACTCTCTTTCTCCTCTCATTCTGGAACTCAAATGACATAGCCATTATAACTTTAGAAATTGTCTCACTAGCTTTTAAGGGTCTGTTCATTTTTATTTTTTCCCTGTTCATTATCTTAAATAATTTCTATACATTTATCTTCCAGTTTACTGATACTTTACTCCCTTGTCTCCATTCTGTCAACAAGGCTATTCAATGATTTCCCCCATATATTGCATTTTTGTTTATTCTAAAATTTGTAACTTGTTCTTTTTATAGTTTATATTTCTGTAATGATAACTTCTATCTTTCCATCGATTCCTATACACTACCTTTACCTCCTGGTACATAATTGTAATAACTGCATTAAAGTCTTTGCCTGATAAATCCAGTATCTAGGCCAGTGTTGAGTTTGTATTTGTTGATGCTTTTCCCTTAGAACTGATATGCTGAGTAATTTTGGATTTTGTGCTGAACATTATGACTGTCATTTTGTATAGACGTTGGGTCCTATTGTAATCCTCTGAAGAATGATTTCTTTTTTGATTATTTAATTTTGCATGTAATCAACCCGTTTAGGTTCAGACCACAAGCTTGAGTTCATCACCTGTATGAAGTGGCTTCAATCGCATTTCAAAGGCTTTGATATATTTGCTCCTTTTGAGTCTATCACACATATGAGTTACTGACAGATTCATCTGAGTCTTGGCCTGTGGTTTAATGTACATTCAGTTATCAAAGTCTTTGCTGTGCTGAGTTGTGTCTGGTCCACTCAAGCACAGCTCAAAGATGAGCTCAAGATGTATGTGTAAGTTCATGCAAAAATCTGGACATCCTCTTCTCCAATTCTCCCCTCTCTGAGACTCCCCTCTAGTCTCACAGGCTGTAAATCTTTACGGGAGCAGAAAGCCTCATCTTGCTCCCATGGAACAGCTGTTAGTTTCGAACTGATGACCCTGAGGTTAGCATCCCAATTCATAACCACTACACTACCAGAGCTAGCAATGATAATATGTGCACATACATATAAAGAGAGATACAATCTTCTGATAAAAGGGATAGTAGAGAGACAGTAGAATCAACATGCATATATATGTAACTAACAATATAGCCTCAAAGTATATGAAGTAAAACTGACAGACCTGTAGACAGTAATAGAAATTTATTGAAGATTCCTATATGGCTTAAAGCATGCTCAGTATTTGGAACTATTTCATAAGTGTTCAAGATAATGTGTAGTCTCCGTTTGTGGATCATAGAGTTATTTATATGTCTAATAGGTCGGGTTTCTTGGCATTAACATGGAAATGAACTGCTTGTAGTCAAATCGTGGCTAGGTTTACTTATGGGAGAACTCAAACCAAGACACTTATACAAGGCTATACAGACAGTTGATGAACATGTACACTTCCAGCCCTTTACTGGGGAGATCTGGTGTGATACTGTAGGAAAAGCACTGGACTCCTAACTGCAAGGCTGGTGACTCAAACCACCAGCTGCTCCTCAGAAACCCTCTACAGGGTCATGATGAGTCAGAACTAACTCGACAGCACTTAACCACAACAACAGAAGCATAAAGGTGAATAAAATAGAAGGAAGTTTGCCACATCAAGCAAAGAGATCCTTTACAAGCAAAGAGATAGCTACGAATTACACTTCTGACCCTGTTCTCATCACTCTGAATTACCTCACTTATAAAACAAGGATAAAATATCCAAATTAAAAGGTTATGGAGATAACAAAAACATTATTATATCAGTAGTTATAATGAGAATAAGATAGCCTCAGTTGCCAAGGAACTCAGTTTGGCATGTTTGTGTGTGTGTGTGAAAAGGAAGCAAGGCAAAGACATAATAAAATAAAATTTTAAACATAGCAATGGAAGCATCAGGCAGATACAGTTGAGGGCTTAGGAGAGGAGCAATTCATTCTATCAGGGAGATGAAGAGGAAACGCCAGGAATGAAGTTCACCGGATACACAGGGTGTGAGGAAAAGCATTCTAGACTCAGACAGGAGTGTGATCAAACCCATGACATGTTACACCTATAGAACCCAGGTCTTCTGCCTCCGGGGCTCTTGTCATTTCATAGCACCTTTTCTTTTATCATTTATTAATTTTTGCCACTGGCTTTGTTTTGTGATGTTCTTAATGACATCTTCAGGAAGGGCACAGAATTTTCTCACTCCATCTTGTCTTCCCCCTCCCTCCTATTCCTTTTTTAATTAGATTATTTTTATTGTAGCAAAAATCAAGATAATAAAACATTTGCCAGTCCAACAATTTTTACACGAACAATTCAGTGACATTGATGGCACTCATCTTATGTTGTGACTACCACCTCCATCGTTATCAGATGAGTCCAGCAGCCCCATTCACAGTGACCCCTAGGCAAAATTGCGTCATCTTTGTAAAGGCAGGAATGGCGTTTCCCCCTTCCCTTGTTTCTCCTGACAGAGTCTAATGCAGGGCTCTGCAAATTCAAAAAAAATCTGCTCTTTTGACAGCTTGTGGGAAGCTGATTGCATTTTGTAACTCTGTGAAGATGCAATGGCAGAACTGAGACCCTCCGTTGTCCCTATTAAAAGAGCAAAAAAAGCTGCCTCTCCAGACAGTAACAAGTTAATTGGTTGAACCAGTTTGAGATTCTCAGAACCAGAATAAATAGAAATAATCATTTTATCACCCAAACTTATGCCTATTAAAACTAACCCTCCAAACCTTAGATATTCATACAGCATTAATTACTACATTTCAGGAGCTAAAATTAAGTGCTTTGTTGGTTTCTCTAGATAATTTACATATCATTACTTTGCAATTCATGTTGCGATGGTTTTTTTTTTATTAAATATAGTAAATGAAAATGGAATGATATTACCTCCAAGCTTGTAGGACCTTAGGGTCAAAGTCACTAATTTATTTTCTCCTTTAAAATTATAATTGTCAATTTAAAAATATATGTGTAGAACTTAATCATTTATTTTAAAAAGCATGAAACCAAAATGAGTTAATATTTACAGTTCCACTGGGGAGTATATCCACCCCACATTCCATGCTTTATAATATGGAGGTGAAAGGAAAACTCTGGAAGAAACATATATATATATATATCCAGAATAGACAAGAGAAGTAAAGCAAAAAATGCCAAAAGTAAAACAGAAGAGAAAACATTGTATAAATTTGTTAATGGATTGCATCATGTCCCCACAAAATACATGCAATATAGTGGCACTGTAGGATAAGCACTGGACCAAGAGGTCAGTTTAAATCACAACATCAGCAGTTCAAACTCACCAGCTACTCCTCGGAAACCCTATAACAGAGTCACTATGAGCTTGAAAGGACTGGACCACACTTAACAACAACATACCTGTGGAGGTCATTCCATTTAGGAAGAGTGTTTCTTTGTTAATGAAAGTCCTATCAGTGGTGTTGTTAAATACCTTCTAAGTCTGTTCCCACTCATAGAGACTCTATAGAAACTTTCCAAGGTTTGACTGGTCTGTTTGAACTGCCGACCTTGTGGATAGCTGTTCAGCACTTATCATACAGCACTATGTCAGGACTCTTATCAGTGTAGGGTATGCTTCTACGTAGTCACTTCTGAGTTACAAAAGGAGCGGACAAGGCACAGAAGCAGACACAAATGGCAAAAGATGGGTGCCACATGGAGATCACCAAGGAATTCACGGAGAGTAGCTAATGGAGACAAGGATGTTTCTCACAGAGCAGACAGACAAGCCTTCCCCTTGAGCCAGTGCCCAGCCTCCTAACCTGTAAGAAAATACATTGCTGTTCTTTAAAGCCAACCACTCATATCTCTGCTATTGTTTTTGTTCTTAAGTGCCATGGAGTTGGTTCCAACTCATAGCGACCCTTTACAGGATTTCTGGGGCTATAAATCTTTGCAGGAGCAGAAAGCCTCTTCTTTCTCCCAAGGGGCAGCCAGTGGGTTTGAACCACTGACCCTGTAGTTCACTGTCCAATGTTTATCATACATCATCACTGCACTCCAATATCTGTTAAAGCAGCACTAAGAAAATAAGACAAAAGAAACTAAAACAAGGAGCAGCTTCCAAATGTATTTTCACCATAAAACTCAATGGACATCCCAGCATGCCAAGGGACATTGTCTGGAAAATCCTGGTTAAAGCCATCTTCAAATACCAGCCAGCTGGAGTGCATGCCATTTATACAAAGAGCTTGGAGGTCCCAGAGCAAAGACAGGAACACTTGTTGGGAGAGCAATGTTTCCCAATCTTCAGCAGAGAGAAGGGGCCCAGGGACACCTCTTTGGAGAAGACTAACCAAAGGCAGTCTACCATCTGCAGGGGGAGGGGAGAGACGTGTTTAGGAAAGCATAGTACACCTGCAAGAAGTCTCGGTTACTCATTCAAACTCTGGACGCTCAGTGCACACAAAGTTTGAGGTGCACCAGAATTGCACCCTGCTTGTGCAAAGGCCAGCACCTCCCAGTCTCTTCTGGAGAAAGAGGGTTAAAAGAACAAATTCTCAGACTCATCCCATAGCCAGGAATCCATAGTTCTTGCCATAGACTTTTCCGTGTCTCCTTTACGATCTCTCCCATTGTCTCTTTCTGCTGGGCCCTCTATGCTTTCTAGATGTCTCCTCTGCTGTGTCCCACTCCAGCTCCATCTTATTTCCTCCTGTCTCCTTCAGAATGTCCTCTGGCTAGGTGGGCACTTACTAGGACTTCCCCTGGGTCCTGTCTAGATAAATCTGCCTCACCTGCCTCACCTGCCTCACTTGCATCTCAAGAGGAAGGGACTCCTAAATTCTTCAGATGGGATAGGTTGCATCCCAGAGTTGGGATGGGACCCATTAGTGCTTAGAACCCTTCTCTCTGTCCTCATTCCTCCCAAAGTGTGGATCTTGTTGATGTGACAGTTCCTGGCAGCTCTGACAGGCCTCAAGGAGAAAATTAATGCTTTACAGCTGCCTCCCCAAGGGAAAGTGCCAGAATTGAAGGAAAGGGGGTGGGGGTATGTAAATCTGCAAAAAGTTTTAAAGCAGTAGTAAAGAGCAGATAGGGAATTGAATCAAAATCTTATTGAACAAATGTCTCTTGGGACCTCTTCAGGTCAGTGGACACCTGAAATTACGGATTCCCCACAGGACCAAACTATGAGACTTCTCCCCAGTTGTGGGCGCTGTTGAGAAGAAGAGGGAAATGGGTGGCAGGGTGTCTAGCCTTGCATGGATTTCTGAAACGCTGGCCCTTGATCCTTGCCAGCCTCTGAGAGATGGATGGGTCTCCTTCCCTCCCAGACATCCCCACGTCTGTCTGAACAGACAGATGAGCCCTTCCTCCCAGCTTTATAGATTAATGCATCCTTCTTATCAATTATGGAGACAAGAAAGTGTAATTTTCTCCCCATGTTTATACTGTTGAGGATTAATCTGCCCGTAAATGGATAATCTGTCAGCTTTCTGAGACACTGAAGTGGGGAGGGGGTGGGGTAGGAAATGGGGAAGAGATTTACCAGCGGGTAATGCCATCTGCTTTATTAGGTTGTTTTATAAACCTGACATTCAATTTGTTCTAGAGGACTTGGTGATGGATTATTTTGTAAATTCCCAAATAATTACGATAACCAGAGAAAGGGGAAAGGAGAGGAGAGGGTTTTGGAGGGATGGAGTTCATCAGGACATTTGTGAGGAATGGTTCTGGGGACAATATCAGTCCTTAGCTGCCTCCAGAGGCAGTCAGAGAAAGCAGAGGTATTGGAGAAAGGGGATAGACAAAATAGTTCTGCCAACCTAGATTCCATTGTACCTCTGCTTTCAAATCTTCAGACCCCCTGCTCTCCCAGCAAGATGGGGAATTCACATGGGCATAAATTGTTCTACCATGTTCTTAGACTTAAAGATGTACCCTAGAACGCTACCAGAGCTCCTTATACACACACACACACACACATGTTCAAGCACTTGTTTGTGTATATATTGTTGTTGTTGTTAAGTACCGTCGAGTCGGTTACAACTCAGACACCCTGTGTAGGGTTTCCTAGGAGTAGCTGTTGGGTTTTAACTTTTGAACTTCTGGCTTGAAGGTAATAGAGGTAAATACTGTTGGCTAAGAGGTGCATAAGGAGCTCTGGTAGCATAGTGGTTACGAATCGGGCTGCTAATCTCATGGTCAGTGGTTTGAAACTACCAGCTGTTCCATGGGAGAAAGATGAGGCTTTCTGCTCCTGTAAAGATTTACAGCCTCGGAAACCCTGTGCAGGGTTGCTATGAGTTGGAACCGACTCCATGGCACATAACAACAACAAGGGGTGCATGGAGGGAATTGTAATCATTGTAATGATTTGCTGAACGTAAAACTGAGGATCTGCCCTGTAAGCCTTCACTCAGTCAATACACAATAAAAGAATTAAAGATAAATAAGACAGTGTTGTTGTTAGGTGCCATACAATCGGTTCTGACTCATAGCAACCTATGCACAACAGAATGAAACACTGTGCTGTCCTGCGCCATGCTCACCATTGTTGTTACACTTGATCCCATCGCTCCTGCCACTGTGCCAATCCATCTCCTTGGGGGGTCTTCTTCTTTTTCACTGACCCTCCACTTTACCAAGCATGTTGTCCTTCTCCAGGGACTGAAGTATGACAGACAAAATCTCACCACCTTACTTCTAAAGGACTTTCTGGCTACATTTACAATACACTCTGAATAAATATCTACGGCTTGAGTCTGAAGACTGAAGACTGAATTCAGGAGTCTCAGAGCTGATTTAGACTCTGTAATCATCACTGGGTTGGCTTGCCCCCTCCGGTCTCTGCTTGAAGACTGTCAGTGACAAGGCGCTCCATACTGAGGCCCAAGGACCATTCCCATAGTTCCCACAGCTCCTCAGCTATTCTTCACACAAACCCAAAGCCTGCCTTACCCTACTACAGCCCTCCCAAAGGGTTAACACTGTTGGCCTTCTTAGGTTTGCGAAGGGAGACAGGAGGAGCCTCTCCAGGAAAGCAAAGCCCTGATTATGAGCTTTGAGACCTCATTTTTCAGCAGAATGTTATTCAATTACCCATGCATGCTTATCTTTTACTTTTCAGAATGCTGTCTTCCTGGGTTCTGTAATCTTATTATCTTATTTGTGGGTAGTGTTGAGGTATGTGTGTGTGGAGGGGGAGAGGATTATGTGTCCTCAAAGCCCACTTGCTTGCTGTCTGTTCTTGTACCCCAGAGGTCATGCTCTGGGGTACAAGTATGTAGTCATGGGACCCCATGGGGACATAGAGGAGAGAAAGAGAATTCTAATATTCTGCTCTTTCTGGTGATCTCTGTACCTTTGTGTTTCTAAGAACAGTTACCTGACACCTCTGTTGGTTATAAAAATAATGAGGCTTAGGGAATAGATTCCCTCACTCTGTGACTTCCCACCAAGCAGACATCAATGTCATGGCCTGCACTGAGGAGAATACTCCCTTACATCTGAGTCACCATTGTGTCAACATTACAGCAAGCAAGAATACTATTTTCCTTCCAGACGAAGAAACTAATACACATGAGGGACAGGAATTTGCTTCATATGGTCACATACAGAATTTGGGTTTGGACTGTATTATGGATTGAATTATGTCCCCCCAAAATATATGGTGCAAATGCTATTGTTTTACTTGTGAATAGGGTTTTTTCTCAGTTATGTTAGAGATAGTTTTTGTATTGGGTGTGTCTTAAATTCATCCCTTTTGAGTCAGCAAGAGCAGGTTAAGCAAGCCACAAGAAGGCATATGTGGATGGGGCGGGATACACGAAACATGATCACCAAGGAACCGACTTCTCCCAGAGCAGACAGAGAGAGAGCCTTCCCCTAGTGCCGGTATCCTGGATTCAGACTTCTAGACTCCTACAGGGACAGAATAAATGTATGTTCATTAAAGCCACCCACTTAGGGTATTTCTGTTATAGTAGTACTTCTTGTTGTGGTTAAGAGTCGTTGAGTTGGTTCCAACTCATAGCAACCCTGCATAAGGTTTCTGAGAAGTAGCTGGTGAGCTTGAACTGCCAACCTTCCAGTTCAAACCAACCATACTATCCAGTTCATTAATCCTCAGCTCCACACCAGTACTCATATAGCAGTACTAAATAACAAAAACAGAGGGCATGGTGGACTGCTATTGCATGGACTGTCCAGAACCTATCTCCCTTCTTCCAGTAGAGATCCCCTCTGTTTGGTGAGGAATCCATTCAAGCACTTTTGGTGGGACTAACCTTGTCCTTCTTATGCATAAAGATTTGGCTTAGTCAATCAGAATACTTAGTTATGCTGGCCACCATTACTAGATCAGGGATAGTCATGAGACCCAGTCCAAGTCAGCCAAATCCTTTCAGAGCAATTTTCCACCAGAGCTATATGAGAAGCTTTACTCTTTCCAGGGTTGCTAACCTAGTACCTTCTGATCTTTAAGCTATTGGTGGCCACATTCGCACTCGGAGGAGAGTGTCTACCCACAATACAGAGAAACAAAGTTCTGATGTAATTGTTGAATCCTGAAATCAAACAGTCAAACATACCCTCTTTTATATGACCCAAAATACCCTCTTTGTATTTAGTAGTGAGTTGCATTTCTGTCACACAAACCCTCATTAATACAGGCTTTAGCTAATACCCTTACCCACTATCCTCAAACTTTATCTTACAAATGCAAGACATTTGTCAAGAATGGTGGTGGCGCTTATGTGCCATGGAGTTGGTTCTGACTCATAGTGACCATGTACAGGGTTTCTGAGGCTGTAAATCTTTACAGGTGCAGAACACTTCATCTTTCTCCCGCAGAACAGCTGGTAGTTTTGAACTGCTAACCTTAAGGTTCACAGCCCAATTTGTAACCACTACGCTACCAGAGCTCCTTTTTTTCAAGGAAGGATTGGTAAAATCACTCATCCACTTAGAAAACATTTATTGGACACCTCCTATAAGTTGTTGTTGTTTAGTACTGTCAAGTTGGTTCCGACTCAGTGACCCTGTATAGGATTTCTGAGAAGAGCTGATGGATTTGAACTGTTAACCTTGTGGTTTGCAGTCCAGTGCTAATGCTATAGCACCAACACTGATCCTAAAAATAACTAAAGGAAAGAATAAAAAAATGAATAAAATTCCCACCCTTAAAGAAAAATCTAGACATTCAAACAAACAATGATACCATGGGTTGTGGGCTCTGGTAGATATGCTTAGAGAAACATCAAGGAGGGAGAGATCAATTCTGCTTAGAGGATCAGAACATAGAGGACACTTTAGTTGAGTCTTGAGGAAAGAGAAGGGATTTACATGGAAGGAGATGAGCATGTGCAAGGATATGGGGGACGGTTTAAAACAACATGACAGGTTCAAGCTCCTCTAAGGAGTTCTTAAGCTGGGTTCTCTAGAGAAGCAAAACCAGAGAAGCTTACATACATATATATGTTATTGTTAAGTGTCATTTAGTCAATTCCAACTCATCGTGACACTGTATAGGGGTTCTGAGGAGTGAGTGGCTGCTGAGTTTGAACCACCAACCTTGAAGTTCAAGTTGACCTTGAGATCCAGTGCTTATCCTACAGTGTCTCTCTCACACACACACACACACACATATATGGACCTCTGGCCTCTGGTAGCATAGTGGTTATGAATTGTGCTGCGAACCACAAGGTCAGCAGTTCGAAACTACCAGCTGTTCCGCGGGAGAAAGATGAGGCTTTCTGCTTCCATAAAGATTTACAGCCTCGGAAACCCTGTGCAGGGTGGCTATGAGTCAGAACCGACTCCACAGCACATAACAACAACTATATATATAAGTTTATATCAAAAAATTATCACACAATTGTAGAGGTGTGAGAGTCCCAAGTCTGAGTGAGATAAACCAAGATTGGCAAGTCTGGCAGGCAGGCAAGTCCAGCAGGCAGGCAGACAGATCTGGCAGGTAAGAAGGCAGCCTGCTGATGGCTACCAGATTCAGTAGGTAATAGAGCAAACCACTGGCTCAAGTCCAAGAACCAGAGGTCAGAGGATTAGCCAGATGCAAGATCCAGACTGCAAAAAGCAAGCAAACTTTTCCTGAGTGTCTAATATATTGGAAGCAGGCCACACACCCAAGTAAACATCCTTTCCAGTGATTGGCTGCTCATAGCTGACCTTCTCATAGAGTTAATTACATTATATTACATCTCATAATAGGGATAACTGCATACCAACTGCCAAACCACTGAGAATCCTGTTCAGTCAAGTTGTCACAAAACCTTAGCTATCAAAACGAATAGGTTTTAAGTGGGAGTGTGCCAAGGGATAAGGTTGGAAAAATAAACAAGGGCCAGCTTTCAGGAGGGGTATGGATGACCAGCTTCTTGTTGGCTTAGGAAATCTCAAAATAATTTTTGCAGATTTTTTAACATAATCAAACAGTGAAGGTGTTTTTAATCTAAACTCCTATCCATTAGAATAAGAATAAGTCAGAGCTGACCTCATGTTTGGTGAGTCATTTCTGCTTATACTGCCAAAGTGGAAGGTTTTTATCAGGAAGGGTGGGGCAAGGAGAGAATCTTCTGAGTCTGGACAAAGGTTGGGTTTTAGAGACTACAGGACCCTTTCAGTTCCCAGATGCAACGCTTACATTATACCCCCCTTCCTATGTTATTGTTGTTAGGTGCCATTGAGTTAGTACCAACTCATAGCGACCTTATGCACAACAGAACACTGCCGGGTCCTGGGCCAACCTCACAATCATTGCTATGCTTGAACCCATTGCTGCTGCCACTGTGTCAATCCATCATGTTGGGCAGCTTTCTTTTTTTTCACTAAGCCTCCACTTTATTTTACCTGGAGAAGAACACCAAGCATGATGTCCTTCTCTAGGTAAAATATCTGAAGCATGAGAGATGAAGACTGGACGTCCTGGTTTCTAAAGAGCATTCTGGCTGTACTTCCTCCAACACATTTGTTTATTCATTTGGCAGTCCATGGTACTTTCAATATTCTCCTCCAACACCATAACTCAAATACATCAATTTTTCTACAGTCATCCTTATTCAGTGTCCAACTTTCACATGCATATGAGGCTATTGAAAATCTCATGGCTTGGGTCAGACACACTTTTGTCCTTAAACTAACATCTTTACTCTTGAACATTGTAAAGAGATTTTTGAATTATCTTTAGCAAAATTTTGCTTGCATGGGACTTTAATGATATTGTCCAATGATTTCTACATTCTGTTACATCGTCGCTCTTTGGATTGGGCACTATGGATCTTTTCCAGTCCAGTTGGTCAGGTAGTGCCTTGCAAATTTCTTGGCATAGATGAGTGAGTGCCTCCAGTGCTGCATCAGTTTGTTGAAAGATTTCAATTAGTATTCCATCAATTCCCAGAACTTTGTTCTTTGCCAGTGCCTTAATGTACCTAGAAATTCTTCCTTCAGTATCACTGACTCTTGACCCAATGCTACTGCTTCAAACTGGTTGAGTATCAACTATCTCTTACTGGTACAGTAACTCTATATATTTCTTCCATCTTCTTTTCAGGCTTTCTGAATCATTTAATATTTTGCCCACAGAATCCTTCAGTATTGAAAGTCAAGGCTTCAGTTTTTAATTCTGTTCCCTCAGCTTGAGGAATGCTCAACGTGTTCTTCCCTTTTAGTTTTCTAACTCCAGGTCTTTGCACTTTTCATTATAATACTTGACTTTGTCTTCTAGAGCTGACTTTTGAAATTTTCCATTCAGTTCTTTTGCCTTCTCAGTTCTTCCATTTGCTTTAGCATCTCTATGCTGGAGAGCAACTTTCATAGTCTCCTGTGATATCCATTTTTGCCTTTTGCTTCTTTCTTGTTTTCTGAATGACCTTTTACTTTCTTCCTGTATGATATTCTTGATGTCATCCCATCAAAGCAAACATAAATAGAAAATATAGATAGACAGGAAGCTTAGTGACCTTGGAGAAGGCAAAGATCTCTTATGTCACTAAAAGCCCAAACCATATAAGAAAAAATTGATAACTGGACTTCATAAGTTAAAATGTTAATCTTCAAAAGATACCATAAAAAAATAAATAAATAAAAAATGAGTGACAAGCCACAAACTGGGAGCAAATATTCACTAAGTATATATCTAACACAAGACTCTTACAGCTCAACAACAGGAAAACAGGCAACTGAGTATAAAAATTGGCAAAATACTTAAACAGACCATTCAGAGGAGGTATAAAATGTTTAAGCAGCTCAGTTCATTGTCATTGTTTATCAGGTAAACACTAATTAAAACTACAATGAGAAACCATTTCATGCACACTTGTTCTTTTATGCTGTCAAGTCGATTCCACGTCATTGTGACCGTGTATAGGGTTTCTGAGGAGCAGCTGGTGAGTTTGAACCACTGTCCTTGAAGTACAAACCTACCTTGCAGTCCAGTACTTATCCTATATCCCCACACCAGGATTCCTCATGGACACTAGAATAGTTAAAATATTTAAAATAGACAATACTAAATATCGGTGATGATATGTATCAACTATAATGCTTATGCAACTGCTAATGGGAATATAAAATAGTACATCCGCTTTGGGAAATAATTAACCAGTTTCTTACAATGTTTAACATACACTGGCCATACAACCCAATTCAAAGCATAGGTATTTAGAAATGAAAATAAACAGAATTTCAAATTCTCATCAAATTAAGATGTTCTGGAGTCTTGGAGGCTGGATGAATCCCAAAGCTACTGCTCTGTGATCATCATTAAATCCTAAATAAGTTGTCTTTAAATGAAACAGTAGTTTAGCTTAACTAGTAAAGACTGTCTACCTTGAGCACTATGCTTTTTTAAGAACAGTCAAGAAGTCAGACGACGTATTGGGCAAATCTGCTGCACAAGACTTCTTTAAAGTGTTCAAGAGCAAAGATGTCAGTTTGAGGTCTAAAGTACACCTGACCCAAGCCATAGTATTTTTTTTTTTTTTTTAATGTTTTTATTTTGCATTGAGTGAAAGTTTACAGGGCACATCATCAGCTTCACATTCAACCATTCATATAGCTTGTTTCATTACATTGATTATTA
>NW_006408527.1:13505623-13511913 GCF_000296735.1 Chrysochloris asiatica
AAAGTGCCATGGACTGCCAAAAGAACCAATAGATCTGTTTTGGAAGAAGTGCAGCCAGAGTGCTCCTTGGAGGCCAAGATGGCTACGCTTCGTCTCTCATACTTTGGACATCTTGTCCGGAGGGAACAATCGCTGGAGAAGGATGTCATGCTAGGTAAGGTGGAGGGTCAGAGAAAAAGAGGAAGATCCCCAACGAGATGGATTCGCCAGGTGGCATCATTGATGGACTCAAGTGTGACAGCAGTAGTGAGGTTGGCCCAGGATCGGACATTGTTTCGTTCTGCTGTGCATGGGGTCGCTATGAGTCAGTTCCAACTCGATGGCACCTGACAACAACAACAACATGGGTCTTAGGCTCACATCCAACATGGTACTGTCTTTTCTTAGCAGCAGTCCACTATCATTCCCTACCTGCCTCAGAGCCCTTGTGCTCACATACAAACGGAAGGTTGTCAATGACTCTCTACTAGGAAGATAAGTTATATCTTGACTGGCATAGTTTTTCTTCTAATTATACACTCCCCTGATGGCTTACTCTGTAGGAAAGATAGCCTGTGTCTCAACTGGGTATGCACACTAACACACACCCACATACGCACTCACGCTTACACACACTCAAGAGGAGTTGTCCCTTCCCTAAGGATGTGGTTCTCCCAGTTTACTAAGGTTCCTGGGGGTCTTGTGGTTTGAGATCACTCTCTTCAAATTCCCAGAGAACCACAAGACACCATGGTCTTTAACTGTGGAACTACACATATATATAAATATATATGTGTGTGTAAATTTATATATATATATATAATCTGTGTGCCTTTAAAAATTATATATGAGTGCATAAAAATATATACACACATATATATTTTTTAAAGGCACACAAATTAATACCCTAATATATCCTTTTAAAATTAAAATGGCAATAACAATTCATCTAAACAAGGTATTCTAAGGCTACTGGTTTCTCTGCTGGTAAGCGGTAGTGGGGGAGAGATAGGGAATATCATTTTCCTGCTTGCCCTCTTCCTGCCTCTTCACAAGAAATGAGGGTTCAAAGCCTGAGTTTGAGGATGGGCCCAGGACAGCCATGCAAACACTAGCCTACCAGTAACTGGTCAGGGCACCTAAGGCTATAGATCCTTTCTGTCTCCTGTTAGGGAAATGGCTTATCAGAGCTGGCAGGAAGCTCAAGATCTATTTCACCCTCCTTGTTTTATAGATGGGGAAACTAAGGCTCAAGAAATAAGTGTGGTGCTGTAGGCTAAGTATTGGACCACAAAGTCAGTTTGAACCACAAGGTGGGTGGTTCAAACTCACCAGCTGCTCCTCGGAAACCCTATACAGGGTAGCTTTGGGTCGGAATCCACTTGATGGCACTTAACAACAACAAAACAACAACAACAAGCTCATATGAAAGAAGCCCTGGGGGCATAGTGGGTTAATTATTTGAACTATTAACCTAAGGAGCTCTGGTAGCGTAGTGGTTACGAATCGGGCTGCAAACCTTAAGGTCAGCGGTTCGAAACTACCACTGCTCCGCAGGAGAAAGATGAGGCTTTCTACTCCCGTAAAGATTTACACCCTCGGAAACCCTATACAGGGTCGCTATGGGTCGGAACCCAGGAGAAAGATGAGGCTTTCTACTCCCGTAAAGATTTACACCCTCGGAAACCCTATACAGGGTCGCTATGGGTCGGAACCGACTCGATGGCACATAACAACAACAACATTAACCTAAAGGTTGGTGGTTCAAACTCACCAGCTGCTCTGAGAGAGAACGATAAGGCAATCTGCTTCTGTAAAGATCTGCAGTCTTGGTAACACTCATATGAGCTCTTAGGAGCTCTTAGGAGCTTCACCAGTGAAGCTCATAAGAGTCTCTGAATGATGCAAACAGTTAAGCGCGCAGCTGCTAACCAAAAGGCTGACCGTATGAGTACTTCTAATCCATTGTTTAGGGTCGTTATGAGTTGGAATCAACTCAGTGGCAATGAGTTTTGGTTTTGAAGCTCATAAGAGTTTCTGAATGATGCAAACAGTTAAGCACCCAGCTGCTAACCAAAAGACTGGCAGTATGAGTCCATCTAGAAGTGCCTTGGAAGAAAGTCCTGGCAATCTACTTCAGAAAATTAGCCACTAAAACCCCTCTGTCGCACAGCTCTACTGTGACACACCTGGCGAGGCCATGAGTCAGAGCTGACTTGGCAGCAATAGTTTGTTTAAGCTCATTCATCCAGTGGCTTTGTTTTACCCATCACCTCCGTCTCACCCATCTCAAATTTTGGGCTTTGTGGGGGCTGTCAAGGGAGGATGGAGAGAAGAGCCTCTCATCTCCAGGGGAGCAAACAGGATGCAGTGACAGGAGAGTTTCCGTAAGGTACAGAATTCTCTAAAGGTTCAGACTTCCCTCCCAGAAAGTTCTGCAGCATCCAATGCCTGCCCAGCCCCCAGCTCCAGCCCCCTGCTGATCTCGCTACCCCAGAGACACTGTGATTGCTCATTTGCTTTGATCCTATGGGCACCAGTGGTTTTTTGTTCTATTATTCACAGCAAGGTGGCTGCTACTTTCTTTCATTATAGACCTTGGCTGGGCTGCCCACCACCTCCCCAAGGCCACTGGAAGGTATCCATCAATAAGTCAGTAACAGAGGTGGGGTCCTAGATGAGGCTTGGAGAAGGGATTTGCACCAGTCTCCTTTTTGGAAAAAAACATCAGAAGATAAAAAGAATGAACACAAATGCTAAGAGGGGCC
Source organism: Chrysochloris asiatica (assembly GCF_000296735.1). Classification (NCBI taxonomy): domain Eukaryota; kingdom Metazoa; phylum Chordata; class Mammalia; order Afrosoricida; family Chrysochloridae; genus Chrysochloris; species Chrysochloris asiatica. The sequence continues at coordinate 13,508,371 of NW_006408527.1, forward strand.
TCTTTCTCTGCCTGGTCCAGTTGAAGTGCAAGTTTTTAAAGACAGGCCTTGCTCTGTTAGGCACGTGTGTGTACCATGTTGTTACTGTTAAGTGCTGTTCAGTCAGTTCCAATTCACAGTGACCCTGTATAGGGTTTTTGAGGAACAGCTGGCAGATTTGAACTACTGATCTTGCGGTTAGAAGTCCAGTGCTTCTCCTATAGCACCACACCAGGACTCCATGTGTGTGTGTCCCACATAATGCCCAGCAAATATTCCACAAATATTTATTGAACATATGAGTGAACATTTTTTCCCCAACTCTCAAACTCATTCCCCACAAAGATAGAGGGAAAGATGACAGAGCTTCAGAGCACTTCTAACCATGTAAAATTGTGAGCTCAGTATGATTATTCGTTTATTCATAATCTCCCCACATATACACCAAACTCTATGCCAGTAGGAACTTTGCCTTGTTCATGCTATGTCCCCCACACCTAGTACAGTGTCTGGTACATGTTGTTCAGTACTGTCAAGTCGTTTCTGACCCATAGCAACCTGTATAGGATTTCTGAGGAGCAGCTGGTAAGCTTGAATCGCCCACCTTGTGGTTCAAATGACTTTGCAGTCCAGCATATTAGCCTATAGCACCACACCAGTGCTCTGTCTGGTACACAGTAGTACTTAATAAATGAATAAAATGGGTGTTAGGAAATGGGAAATAGATTTAATTCCAGATTGGCCAAATAGTTTGCTGAGTGAGGCGGGGCCATCACCTCCTCTTTCTGGGTCTCAATTTGCATCTCAGTGAGAGCTTTGTACCAAAAGATCTCTAATGGGGCCACATAGTCTAGACATTTCTTAAAGAACATAGGACATCAGTGTCGCCAAACTGAGCCCACACCATGAGTCTTTCAGACCCATGTTTTGTCCCCAGCATCTTCCTCCACAGGCAATCTTGTAGGAAATACAACCTCCCTCACGAAGGGTTTTGACAGTCTATGCAGAAGCAGGTATGAGAGGTTATACAAGGGGTCTTCAAAGATTAGGGGAAATGAACATTCTAAAAAACTGTGCATGGATTTCAATTTTTTCTTGTGCACCACATTAAATGTGCACTAACTTGTTATAACATCTGAATAGGATCTAGTTTCAGACACTAAGAAGCATCAGACATCATTTTGATAATAGATCTTGTCAGAGCAACATGAATCCTACTAAAATTGAAGCAAGATCAAATATCAAATTTATGGTGAATACTGGGTGCAAGAACAGTGAAATCACTGGTGCTTTACAAAATGTTACATTGAGGGGGACTGCAATCATCACAATGAAATGAAGTGTATGGCTTGTTAAATGTCTGTAAACCTTCAATCAATTCACAACAAAAAGTTTTTAAAAGAAAAAGAAGAAGGAGAAGGAATTAGATGACAATGAAGAAGCCCAAAGCGGCAGACCATCACATTAATTTTCAAGGAAAAATGAATGACCTAATTGGAGTCCAGGAGTCCTGGTGTGATGCTGTGGGTTAATGCGCTGGACTGCAAAGTCGGCTTGAACTGCAAGGTTGGTGGTTCAAGTTCACCAGCCACTCCACAAAGAAACCTTATACAGGGTCACTATGAGTCAGAACTAACTCAACAGCACTTAACAACAACAATGATTGGAGTTCTGGTGTGGTGCTGTGAGCTAATGCACTGGACTGCAAGGTCAATTTGAACTTCAAGGTTAGTGGTTCAAGCTCATTAGCCTCTCCTTGGAAACCCCTTGCAGAGTCATTTTGAGTCAGAATTGACCCAACAAAGTAACAGCTGAAGAGGACTAAAGATTCACAAGTATTAGCCAACACCACAGACACCTCAGTTGGTTTCGCTTACATAATTCTGACTACAAAAATTAAGTTAAGCAAAATTTCCCCTTGATGGGTGCCCAAACTGCTGTGCCCAGATCAGCTGCAGATAAGCAATGAAACTTCTATGGAAATTACAAACAAGTGGGATCAAGAATTGTAACAGGAAATGAAACATGGCTTTACCAGTATGATTCTGAAGACAAAGCACAGTCAAAGGACATGGTCCAGTGGAAGCAAAAGTGGACCGGTCAAGAACAAATGTCAAGGTAGAAGTTTTGGGGATGCTCAAAGAATTGTACTTGTTGACTTTCTGAAGGGCCAAAGAATGACAATGTCTGCTTATTACGAGAGTGTTTTGAGAAAGCTAACCAAAGCGTTATTAGAAAAGTGCCCAGAAAGTCTATCTCCGTCATGGCAAAGTTCCCGCTCATTCTTATCATCAAACACGGATAACTTTGCAAGAGTTTCTGTGGGAAATCATTAGGCACCTTATTACCAGAAGTGCTAGTCACATCTCCACCCTATAAGACTTGCCTTCTATAGATTAAGGCTAGTTTGGTGAGGTGGAGTTTCCATACTAGTAAAGGTTTATTATGGGAAAGAAGTTTGCAGGCAAAGACAAGGGAGGGTTTTAATGCAACAACTTCTGTCTCCCTGAACAAAGGCTTTGTTGTTGTTAACTGCCATTGAATCAGTTCTGGCTCATAATGACCTTGTGTAGGGTTTCTGAGGCTGTAAATCTTTGTGGGAACAGAAAGCCTCATCTTTCTCCTGGAGTGGCTGGTGGGCTCCAACCACTGACCTTGAACAAAGACTTTGCTGGGGTTTAAAAAGGTTTGGGGTAAGAAAAAACCATCATATTTTTTCATAGGAATAGGCAAGGATTTCTTGGAAATGTCCCATTTAGGAAGGGTCATGCTAATTGGGTTCCTTAAGAGCAGACAAAACTTATTATGGGATGTCATTCTTCAGTACTCCGGTTCCAGTCTCTGCCAGGAGCTGGTATTCTCCTCTGCTCCCCGCAAAAAAGGTGTTGAAGCTAGTTAGAGTACACAAGAAAGGAAAATATGGAGATATTACCGGAGGTCGTAAATAGATTGTAAAATGGGCTAGGTCTTGGGATTCATCCTTTAAGAGACACCCCACCCCGCTGTCTCCTTGTCTCAGGAAGTTGGAGGTCAAGTAGCAGGTGTTAAGGGTTGGCCCACAGGAGGGTTTCAGCTGCGCCCTTCATAGCTACTCAGAGGGCTTCTTCCGGGGGCTTTGAGGCTACAGTTTTAGGAATCATCCTTTGCTGAGAATCCACCCAATGATCATTTACTGAACACCTACTGTACATGTCCCAGGCACTGGGCCAGGTGCTGGGGATACAATAAGAACCAAAGAGACCGCCTGTCCTTGAGACAAAGTCTTTGTCTTCCTAGTAACTTTCTAAGAGGCTCCCCAAGCTCCCTGCCTTAACCCTACAGTCCTAATTGAGTTCCTGGTTTCTTTTTGTTTCCCAGTCTTAAAAAAAGACATCATTGACATGTTTAAATCCCATGACCCTCAGTTCTTTAACGATGCACTAGATAGCTGGTACCATCGCTTATAAAAATGTCTAGATTTGATAGCGCTTATAGCGTAGTGGTTACGACTTGGGCTGTGAACCGCAAGGTCAGCAGTTCGAAACTACCAGCTGCTCCGCGGGAGAAAGATGAGGCTTTCTACTC
>NW_006408527.1:13512998-13514071 GCF_000296735.1 Chrysochloris asiatica
CAGTGTTCACTTTGAGAATTACTTATATCATAAAATTGAGCGTGTAGCTGATGAATATCCCCAGACAAGTGTATATTGTTACACAACCTCCTAAAATGCTGTTGGATTAAGTTCCAATTAATTTCTGGGTTACCCAAGCCATAGTATTTTCAATGGTCTTATATACATATGTATATAAAGCATGGTATATCCATTGATACAGTGAAGTACTACTTAGAAACAAAAAGAGAATGAACTATTAGCACAAAACCACGGAAAATTCTTGAAAACATTTTGCTGGATCAAAGAGGTCAGACACACAGATATATTCCCATGTGTATGAAGTTTTAAGCCAGGCAAAATTAATCTACAGTGCTAGAAACCAGACCAGCCATTAGCTGGGTATTAACTTGTAAAGGGGCAAAAGGAGATTTCCTGCTCAAATATTCATTTCTCAATTGGCCTGGTTAGAGGACTAAATGGTGATGTTGCTAAGGGCCATCAAGTTGGTTCCAACTCATAGCGACCCTTTATAGGATTTTCAAGGAACAGCTGGTGAGTTTGAACCACCCATTTTGCAGTTCAAACCGACCTTATAGTCGAATGCTTATCCTCCAGTGCCACATCACATCAAACTGCACATTTAAATGTGTTTGTTTTCTGGTGTGTAAAATGTTCTTCAATAATGTTATTAAACAGAAGTCAGTGAGGAAAGTGATAAAGCTCTCTGAGTCTGAGTGTCCCCTGTCTTCTTCTGACTTCTTTGAACAGCACACTGGTGGTCTAACAGACCAAGCTTGAAGGGAGTCTTTACATCCTAGGTCCGAGCTGAGGTAACTGAGAATCCAGGTATTAAGCCACCTTCAGTCCTTAATGGAGCCCTCAGAAAAGCATTGGACCGTGTGTGTGTGTGTGTGTGTGTGTTCGTGTACTCTGTTGTGAACTCATGCATTGAGTCCACATATGCAGAAATCATCGGACAATCTCTTTGATATCTCAAGCGAGTAGAGTTTTGCTAAAGGTAATACAGAAATGGCTACAATCATACATTGACAGAGAACTTCCAGAGGTTCAAGCTGGATTCAGAAGAGGCC
>NW_006408527.1:13521011-13539872 GCF_000296735.1 Chrysochloris asiatica
AAACTACCAGCTGCTCCGCGGGAGAAAGATGAGGCTTTCTACTCCCGTAAAGATTTACACCCTCGGAAACCCTGTACAGGGTCGCTATGAGTCGGTTCCGACTCCACGGCACATAACAACAACAACAACAACAATATTGAAAACATAAGTTAATTTTTAAATTTTTCTCTTTTCATTGCATTTCCCACACACTTTTTAAAGTCTCTTCAGTTCAAATCCACCAGCAGCTCCTTGGAAATCCTCTACAGGATTGCAATGAGTCTAAACCGACTCTACGACAGTTAATAATAACAACAACACATGGTAAAACCCTAGGTATCTGGAGCCAGGTGAAATGTTTGGAGGCTAAATTAAGGAAATAGTCCTGAATGGCGTCCATGAAGTCTGCAAAAGTGGTAGCCTTTGTCAGTTCATATCCTCATTCCTGAAGTTGCTCTTCTTCCACCAAATATCCAGATACTAAAAAGCCCCTCCCTTGGCACTGATGGGGTGGAGAAAGATACAACAGAAAGAGGGGAAGCCCTAAATACACCATTCCCCAACAGACCTCTCTAGAAACCCAGGTGGAATGAGGAACTAATCCACATGCATGTAACCAAGGGCAGAAGGCCAGTGACATTCTTCATGATAAATTCTTAAATCTCTGACAAGAGGAAATACATTCCAAAGCTGACAGCTTGATACAAAAACAGGGTGGGACCCAAAGGAATCAAGGACAACTCAGAATTAGGAGGTGGGGAGGACTCAGCCACACCCAACTAGTAAGGAGGACTTTAAAGAGAATTATTCCCTAAATGGAATGTTGTTGTTGTTGTTCAGTGCTGTCGAGTAGGTTCCGACCCCTAGCGACCCTGTATAGGGTTTCCAAGGCGTATCTGGTGAGCTTGAACCGCTGACCTTGCAGTTAAAATGGCTTTGCAGTCTGGCGCATTAACCCACAGCGCCACACCAGGGCTCCCTAAATGGAATTGTTAAGTGCTGTCGAGTCGATTCCGACCCATAGGGACCCTGTACGGGGTTTCCAAGGCTGTAAATCTTGACCAGAGTAGAAAGCCTCATCTTTCTCCCGCGAAGCGACTGGTAGTTTCGAACTGCTGACGTTAAGGTTCGCAGCCCTATTCGTAACCACTACGCTACTAGAGCTAAGGGACTATAATTTTCATTCCTTATGATGGGTTCACTCTTCTCACCTCCCCTCACAGGAAGGTTGCCCACATCTCTGTGGGGTGGGCGCACAGGCACACCTAGGGTTTGAGTCGTGAAGTATGCGCAGGTATGTCACAGGCCCCGTCTTCCACTCCAGTTTCATTCGCCACTGTGAGAGATCATTCAGCAAGTTAAAATATTTTCCTAGTTAAGAGCCCTTTCCTGAGTTCAGGGCTTTCTTCTCCCGTGACCTTCTTCTGGCCCTCTTTTCCCTCCAGGTACCTCCATCCCTCTGTCCCCTCCATAACACCCTTTTCCCCTGAAATGTTTCTAGACATCAAGAATTACTTTCTCCTAATGTAATCTCCCACTAAACTCTGTGTGTGTGAAGATTTGAGAAAGACCTAGGTATGGAGAGGAACTGGTGAGGGTCGATTTTTATCTCCTGGTTTCTATTTTATTGAAAATAAAAGGCCGAGGGTCTAATTGTTGGGTTAGTTGTCCAAAGTGTACAATAATGCTAACAGTGATCATGGGTGTCCGATGCTTGTTCAGGGGCACAATTTCATGCTCTTTTCCATAGATAGCCTCTGGGTGGGCAGGAGTGGTAGCCCCCTGTTTACAGACCCGTGTGGTATATGTAGGCTTGTTGTCTTGACTTCCCTGCAGCCAGTCCGCTCCACACGGGTCAGCACAGCTGTTTTGCCAACATTGCCTTGTTCAAGGTCAGGGAGCAGCCAAGGCCAGGAGGAGGGGGCAGTGTTCCCAGCATTACTATCACCTGACATTTACTTCACAGGCTGTTGACTCCCAAACAATACAGTACATGCCGATTTGCATGGTACCTTCCGTCTCCTTTTCCAGTAATCCACTCCCACCAAACAAACACGCAGAGCTCCCCTGGCCCTGAGTGGACCTGGAAAAACACCGAACTTGGCTGAGCTCCCCGAAGTGGAGTTTGCTCGTCCCCTCCCGGACAGCGCCGGTTTCAGCTGGAAGTGGCTATGCGATGGTACCTACGTCCCACCAGAGGGCAGCCGCGGCCCGCAGAACAGCCACTTTGCTTAGCTAGCCCAGGCAGACCTGATCTGCGGCTGCGCAGCCGCAAGCCCTCGGCCTGGCCTGGGCTGCGGACGGCTGTTAAGATCTATGGGTCTGCGGCCCCGGGAGAGAACAATGGGCGGATTTCAGCCTTTTAGGCCATGCAGCCTTCCTCTAAAGCCACCAAGACGAGATAAGAGACAATGAGCTGTGGTTGCATCCGGAGTATTTCGGAAGAATTTTCCCCAGCCTGCTGGGAGACAAGAGAACAGCTGCTCTGCTTCCCAGCGCGCAGCCTGGTCAAATGTCCCTGCATGGACTCCTGGGCCTTCTTAGGCCAGAGTTCCCATCTCTCACAAGGTGAAGGGCCTGCGCCTTTCCAATTGATAAGAAATTATTGTATTTCTTGCTTTTGCAGTCTGGAGAACATTTACTAACCTGGTGTTCTCCCTACTTTTGTAGTCTAGGTGGTAATTTCTAACTTGTTAAATTATTATTTCACTTAAAGAAAGTACTTCAAAACAGGTTTGAAACCATGTTCTTAGGATTTGAGAGGGCTGCATGTGCTCAATTCAGTCAAAACAATGCCTTTTTTTAAACAAACAAATTAATTTACCTATTTCTTTTGGAAAAGAAAAAGGACAGATTTTACTAATACTTCAAAATGTTTTGAAGTGCACGACTATCAAGGATTGTACAGTAAAGCAGCTGAAGAGCTGTGAACAGTTTTTTACAGCTAATCATTTCAAAATGCTGAAGCCAAATTACAGCGTCTACAACCCACTGAGGTTTTCTAGGGCCCTGTTATGTGGCCTCATATCTGCCTTTGTAGTTCTGCAGGATAATGCAGTGGACCACAAGGCCAGTTTAAACGTCAGGGTCAGTGGTTCAAACCCACCAGCTGCTCTTCAGAAACCCTACACAGGGCCACTATGGGTTGGAACCAACTCTATAGCACTTAACAACAACAATAACGTATGTCTTTAGGGACCTTGGTAACACAGTGGTTAAGTGGCTGCTGCTATCTGAAACTTTTGCTATTGGAGCCCATCAAATTGGGGAGAAAGAGGAAGCAGTCTGCTTTGGTAAAGATGTACCACTTTTCTTGCAAACCTTTTGGGGACAGTTTTGCTCTGTCTTAGGATCATTATGTGTCAGAATCGACATGACATCAGTGGGTTTTGAGGAGTTTAGGTCTGTTGTTACTCATTACTTCTTCCCTGTTAGCAGCATGTGTGACAGTTAGTGGATATAGTTTAGGAGAGCTGAACAATTTATATTTCTCTTTTTAAAACTATGGCTTAATTGATTGGGGTCCTGGGTCTAGACACCACCCTTGCAACCAAGTCTCACTCCATCTCTCCAATCTTCCACTCGAAAATGTCCTTGTTCTGATCCCTAGAACCTGTGAGCATGTTTCCTTACTTAGCAAAAGGAACTGTGTAAGGATATTGAGTTAGTGAGATTATTCTGGATTATTCAGGAGGTCTGAGGTAATTTGAAAGATCCTTACTAGAAGAAGGCAGGAGGGTCAAAGACAAAGAAAGGTGTTGATGGAAGAAACAGGTCAGAGAGGTGCTATATGAGAAAAATCCAACCAGCTCTTGCTGATTTTGAAGACGGAAAGAAGGCGCCACAAGCCAAGGAATGTTAGCAGCCTCTTGGAACTGGAAACGACAAAGAACCAGATTGTCCCTTTGAGCCACCAAATCAGTACAATACTGCCAACATTGTGATGTTAGCTCTGTGAGATCCATTTCTGATTTCTTACCTCCAGAACTGTGAGATAAAAAGTTCCGTTGTTTGAAGCCACTAAATTTGTGGTAATTTGTCACTGCGGCGATCAGAAACTAATACACCACTCTCCAAGGGAAAGCGATCCTGATATAAACCTGCATGAATGGAAAAAATGGATTACCAAGAGAAGGAAGACAAGTGTGCTAAAGCTATTATGAAGAGAAAGAGGTCCAGGTGGTGGTCGTGTGGTCGTGGTGGGGGTTGATTGCATACTGCTGAGTCAGTTCCAACTCACAGCAACCCTATATAAGTTTCCAATGCTGTAAATCTTTACAGGAGTAGAAAGTCTTAATCTTTCTCCTATGGAGTGGCTAGTGAATTTGAACTTATGACCTTGTGCATAGTAGCACAATGTGTAACCCACTACACTACCAAGGAATAGAGGAAGCCACCCAGATATACACATTCTTGATAGTCCAAAAACGACCATAAGTCAGCACCACAGGGCTATATTTGCATAGCACTTTCATGTTTTATATTTTATATTTTAACTATGTTAGGACTCCTGGTGTGGCGCAGTGTGTTAATGCGCCAGACTTCAAAGCCATTTGAACTGCAAGGTCGGCAGTTCAAACTCACCAGCTGCTCCTCAGAAACCTTATACAGGGTCACTATGGGTCGGAACTGACTTGAAGGCACTTAACAACAACAACAACATGTTTAACTCATTTTTGGACTCCTGGTGTGGCACTGGTAGGATAGCACTAGACTGCAAGATTGGTTTGAACCTCAAGATTGGTGGTTCAAACCCACCAGCTGCTCCTCAGAAACCCTATATAGGGTATTATGAGTCGGAACTGACTCAGTGGCACTTAACAACAACAAGAAGTCATTTTTATTTCCCACTAGCCTGAAGATTCCAAGATGGCATGTGTCTTTATAGTCCCTTCACCTCCATCTTGCATCTGTGATACTTGAATTTCACACTTCCCAAAGCCCTTGTGTGACCATTATTCATTTTGATCTTGACTGTAATGCTCTCCTGGCCAAACAAGACTGATAGTATAATTATTCATATATTTCATTTTACAAAAAACTAACACTCAAATTTCTCTGGCACCAGCCTAGTATTCCACCAATTTTATCTGAAAAATGAATGCTAGACTACAGATGAGAAGGCTAAGGCTCTGATAGCCCCTTGTGGATCCCAAGATTGAACTCTGGGAGAAAATCCTTTTGTTCAACTAGTAGTGAAGTGAAGGAACCCTGGTAGTGCAGTTTTTAAAAGCATGCAGCTGCCAACCTAAAGGTTGGTGGTTCCAACCCACCAGCCACACAGGAGAAAGATGGCACAGTCTGTCTCTGGAAGATTTACAGCCTTGGAAATCCTATAGGACAGTTCTATTCCTATACAAGAGGGCTTCAAAAAGTTCATGGGAAATGCCATTGTCTTTTCATTCCATTTTTCCAAGAGTCAGAATTGACCCAACAGCAGTAGGGTAAGTGGTGAAAGGAAAACTCTCAAAGACATTGAGAAATGTGGGGAGAGATGGGAATGTTCCAGAAGAGGATAGGTCAATCTCTGGGCTCTGGGTGGTGGGAGAAGGCAAGTCTGTCTGCCAGGGGTTCTGTCTGAGTCCCTTCCTCTTGATCTAACTCTGCTAGAGAAGTGGTGTTGGAGAGGACTTCAGAAGAGACTGGTATCCATCACCCGTTTAGATTTTAAAAGACTTATTATATTTACATCCATGTCTCATAGAGAAGACAGCTTCTGAAGTTAAAGGCAGATTCGAGTCATAAGTCTCCCACTTAGCAGTGGTATAACCTTGGCAAGTCACTTTCCCTGGATGAGAGTCACTTCATATGCAGAATGTGGATAATAGCACCTACCCTGCAAAATCATTGGAAAGATAAAAATAACATCTATAAAGAACATGCAAAACAACCACTCACATGGTAACTACAATTACCTCTAAGTAAGAAAACAGAGTGAAAGTGAACTCAAAACTGGGCATCTGGTAAATAGTGAAAGGAACCAAGACACCAACCTTAACTCCTGTCTTCAGTTACACATCCACAACCCTTCCATTCAATAGAAAAATTTCAGACCGCTCTGGAATCTGCTGGAAGCCTCCCACTGCACAGCTGTATACATCTGGAACCCCGCTAGAGCCCTCAGGGTCTTGCCTCATCTGAAACTTCCGCCTGACCTGGAGACGTCAAGATGGTGTACCCTGGCGTCTTCACTCTATTCCCCTTGTTGCCGACGTGCACCCTCACTCAGAAAGCGTGGGAGCTTCTGCACCCAGAGGAGCCATGAGGGCCCCCTGGCTCAGTGGTAAATCTCCCTGCGCTCCCACTTGGAGTGTGCAACTTGAGCTAAGCAGATGAGAAGCCGGCAGGTTAAAGGTGAGATCAGGAAGCCAGCCTCTGGTGCTCGTGGCGTGCTTGCACACACTCACATCTGCAAACCCTTAAATTAAGTCCTTGCTTTTTAAGCATGGAAAATCTTGGCAAAAGCCCAGCAAATGGAGCTCGAAGCCAGCCGAGAGAGCTAGCCGTGGTCCCGGAGGCCTGGGGAAGACGCCCCAAGCGGCCAAGAGGCGTCGGGAGAGGGGCCTGGCTCGCAGAGCTCGGCTACCTTGGCCGGCAGCCGGCTGGGTTCAGACCAGGCCAAGGAAGCCCAAACACAGAATGGCTCGCGCCCGGGGCTGGAGCCAGGGGCTGATGTTGGGTTCTGAATAATGTTTGGACAAGCAGGCACAGCCCCCAGGGCTCGGCGAAGACGCGGCGCGACCTCCCTGGCGAAATCTGCAAAGCTGCCTTCCAGGCCATGCAGACTCACAATCCTGGCCCTGCCGCAGCACCGGCGCCTGAGCTCTGGAAACTAAAGCTTCCTCCCCCGCTGGTTCTGACATCGGGGTTCCACAACACCATGTAAGTCACTGGGGTTCCTGAATTGACCAGGAAAGGAAGTCCTAGTCTTCACAAAAGAAAAACGCATACTCGTGCCCACCCCAAGTCAGGCCATTTTCAACCAGGGGCACTGAATGTGGAGTACGGGCAGGGCTCAGAACTTTCAGAAAGGGGGGACACCTCCTTGAGAAGGACAAGCACAATATAACCCTGATGCTCTCGCTGGTACTAAGTCCCCAAGAGGCTTTGACATGTTGTGGTGGTTTTTGAGTACTGTTGAGTCGGTTCCAATTTATAGGGACCCTAATAGGGCTGCGAACCTTAAAGTCAGCGGTTCGAAACTACCAGCCGCTCCGCGGGAGAACGATAAGGCTTTCTACTCCCGTAAAGATTTACACCCTCGGAAACCCTGTACAGGGTCGCTATGGGTCGGAACCGACTCGACGGCACTTAACAACAACAACAACAAATAGTGTTTCCGAGTAGTTGGTGGTTTCGAACCGTCGACCTTGTGATTCAAATACACCTTGCAGACTAGTGTTTATCCTAGGTTTATTCTACTTACTTTGATTAATAATTATCAGTTATTAAAGCGGTTCAAAGTGTTCAGCTGTACACTGATGAAAAGGTTAGAGGTTCAAGTCCTCCGTGTCTGGAAAGAAGGGCACTTGTGAAAAATCAGCCATTGAAAACCCTAGGGAAAGCGCAGTACTACTCTAACACACATGGGATAATCATAACATCAAATGCACCACAAATGATAAATTGTAAATTTTCAGCTGATTTTTCTTGGTTATCCTAGCAACAACTCTGAATGGGGGGCGTTGGTTCCTGTTCATTTTACAAATGAGAAAACCAGAAAGGTTCCCTACCCACTTGACTGTTTAGGCCCTGCCAACCGAAAGGCTAGAGTCCTGGTGTGGCGCTGTAGGATCAGTAGTGGACTGCTAACCACAACGTTGGCAGTTCAAGCCCACCAGCTGCTCCTCGGAAACCCTATACAGGGTCACTATGAGTTGGAACCGACTCACTGGCACTTAACAACAACAACCAAAACGTTAAAGACCCTTGTCCATTCTAAGTAGGGGGCAGAGTTGCTACCAGGAGTCCTGGTGCGGCACTCACTGAACCACAAGGTCCGTTTCAACCACAAGGTCAGCATTTAACCAGCCACTCCTTGGAAACACTACACAGGGTCACTATGAGTCATAACTGGCTCCGTGGCATTTATCAACAGCAACACTCCTATAGAGTGGTGACTTCCATGTCCCTGAGAGTTATGCCACCCACCCACTGTGAGGAGGCAGTAAAACCAAGGCACTGGAAAGCAGGTCTTCCTAATTGCAGGAAAAAATATTTAGCAGTCTCTTTAGATGCCCTCTAGTTGGAAGAAACGTTAGCACCTCTTGCAGTAATCCCTAAGCGGCATAAGGCTTGCCTGGGAACTTGTTGGAGATATAAATTCTCATGCCCCCTCTCAGACATATTGACTAAGAAACTCTGAAGATGAAACCCAGCAATCCGTGTCAAACCGTCCCCGTCCCCTCAACTGATTCTGTCATATATAGTCAAGTTTTGAGAACCACTGTGGCTATGTACAATAAGCACTAAACTTCTAACCACAAGGTTGCAGTTCGAGTCCATTAAGCACTCCTCAAGAGAAGGAAGAGGCTTTCTGCTCTCACAAAGATTTAGTCTCAGAAACTCTATACAGGGTTGCTAGAAGTTGGAACCGACTCAATGGCACTTAACAGCAACAACTATAGAAAAGCCTCAATATAGGCTAGCTGTTATTGTAGCAGGCCCTGTATCTAATGATTGGCTGCTACACTGCTTTGTTGTTAAGTGTAGTCAGGTTGGTTTTGACTCATAGCGACCCTGTATAGGGTTTCCAAAGGAGCTCTGGTGAACTTGAACCACCAGTCTCTCCTCAGAAACCCTGTATAGGGTCACTATGGGTTGGAACCAACTCGATGGCACCTAACAACAACAAATCCTGCCCCATCAACATAACAAAAACAATTCCTTCCCAAATGGGATTATAACCATAGGCATAGAGGTTATGACTTACAACACATGGTTGTTGGGTTTTTTTTTTTTGGGGGGGGGGGGTAATAATTCAATCTGTAGCATACACACATACACAACAGCAGAGACCCTGAGCAATGGACCTATTACACTGTTGCTAACCACTGGCAGAATTAGTATAGAGTATGTCCTGCATCAGTTTCTTTTGAGATGTGGTGGTGGTGGTGGTGGTTATGTGCCATGGAGTCAGAACCAACTCATAGTGACCCTGTACAGCGTTTCCAAGGCTGTAAATCTTTACGGGAGCAGAAAACCTCTTCTTTCTCCTGCGGAACAGTTGGTAGTTTTGAACTGCTCACCTTAAGGTTTGCAGCCCGCTTCATAACCACTATGCTACCAAAGCTCCTTGAGATATAAATGAAGTTAAATAACTGAGAGCGGAGAGAGAACAATAGGGTAAGATTTGGGGGATCATGTGTGGGATGAATATACTTAGCATGTAACAAAGATATGAATAGAGATCACAAAAGAACCAGGAAGCAGAAGCTAAAGAAAGAAGGGCCTTGCTGCAGAGTCAACAGAGAAAGTCTTCTCCTTGAGTTGGTACTCTGAAGGCATACTTCTAGCCTCCTAAGCTCTAGTAGCATAGTGGTCACAAATCGGGCTGCTAACCTCAAGGTCGGCAGTTCGAAACTACCAGTGGTTCCATGGGAGAAATATGAAGCAGTCTGCTCCCATAAAGATTTACAGCCTTGTGTAGGGTCACTATGAGTCGGAGCCGACTCCCCGGTACTTAACAAGAACAACAAACTATGAGAAAACAAATTTCTGTTTCTTAAAGCCATCCATTTGTGGTATTTTTGTTGACAGCAGCACCAGATAACAAAGCTGAAATTTGGTCTCAAGAGTAGGGTACTGCTCTGATACTTAAAATGTAGAAGTGGTTTTGGAACTGGAAATTGTTAGAGACTGAATGAGTTTTAAAGTCTCCTCAGAAAGAAGTGAGAAGAACTACAGAGAAAGTCTCTATCGTCTGAGAGAATACATATGGCTCCAGCAACAGAATGTTCCTAGAAATGTACACATGAAATAAGCTAATAAGATTTTAAAAGAAAAGTATGAACAGGTGATTTGACAATGGAGGAAGCGTGATGGTTTTTATGCAGCGGCAGAGAAATCTGAATTATGTTCAAATGTTTGGCAGGAATTAGAATTTGTAAGTGAGGAATCTGGATACCTGTCTGATGAAATTTCTAAGCAAGATCTAAAAGGGCCTACCCTGGCTTCTCTTTGCCACTTAAAATAAAATGTAAGAGGAAAGAGATGGACGTAAAAATGAACTGTGCAAAATGCAAACTGAAATTTAAGACTCATAAAATTCTGTTGTGCGTACTAAAGATAGATGTCCTAGAGTTTTCACCAAGGACAAGGCTACATAATCTTTTGTTAAAGAGATTAAGCCTGTGACTAATGGATCTAACCAACTATCACAGCAGAAAACGCATCAGCTTAGAATGAAGTAGGCAGAAAGAATGAAAGAAAAAACACTGTCTTGCTTCATGGAATTCTACATGCAGGAAACAGGCCAAAGGAACAACATCTGTTGTCCTCTAAAAAACAGAAAAAGACCGTCACTGGGGTAGCTCAGCAGAACTGTTGTAAGGAGCATGGGATGCAGGACCTTTTTGGTTTCAAAGGGTGGGGTCATAGTCTCCCTGATCTCAAAGAGTGGTACCACGCACCCGCCTAGATTTCAAAGAGTCAGTCTTTGACAACTCAGTTCCATAGCAACGGACTGCAGTTAAGGTGTGTCAGAGAGATGGGGCCATCACCAAAAGCTGAGAAAACAGGGTTGCCATGCCTAAGGGACAGAAGAATAGGACCTGCTGAGATCAAGGGGCTGGGGTTGTCATTCAAATGGAGTAGAAGAATGGGGCCAACTAAAGACCAAAGATCAGAGTTGCTGTCCAAGAGGACCTGAACAGAGGAGAGCAGAGCTGAAAGCCAGGCCTGAAGGCCTCCACCCAAAATCCAGAGAGTATGGCCAATATCCAGTGTGGAGGGTGTGGCCACTGCCTTAGAGAACACAAGATAATTTTCCATCCTGGAGAGCTAATGTAATTTGTTCTGCTAGGACTTTTTGGGCTTATTTAGTGAATGTTCTCCCTTCTTTCCCTGTAATTTCTCCCACTTGTAATGGGAATGTCTACCTTGTTCCTGTTTCTCCACTTTAATTTCAGAACTTGCATTCTAGATATGACAGGTTCACAGATGATGAGGAATTTCCCCCCAGAATGGAATAAGCCTAAAGTCTCATCCATATTTGATTTAGATGCTTCAGAAGATGAGATTTTAGATTTAGAGTTGATTTAAGAATTTTTGGATGATGTGTAGAATGAATGTATTTTGCATGTGGCAAGGACATGAATTTTGGTGGATCCAAGAAGCTCTGGTAGCATAGTGGTTACGAATCGGGCTTCAAATCTCATGGTCAACAGTTCAAAACTACCAGCTGTTCCGCAGGAGAAAGATGAGGCTTTCTGCTCCTGTAAAGATTTACAGCCTCGGAAACCCTGTACAGGGTCGCTATGAGTCGAACCGACTCCACGGCACATAACAACAACAACAATGGGTAGAATGCTATGAATTGAATTAAGTCCACCAAAATATGTGTTGCAAATCCTAATCTCTAAACTAGTGGTTATAATTGCATTTGGGAATGATTGTTTTACTATGTTAATGAGGCAAGATTAACACAGGATATACTCTGTGATATAACAGAGATTAAACAAGCAAGCAGAGAGAGAGAGAGATGGGGTAAGAGAGATGATAAGACACATGGGGCTCTCTAAGGAACCAGGAAGCAGAAGCTGCAGAGACAAGGACTTTCCTCTAGAGCCAACACAGAGAGAGACCCTTCCCTGAGAGCCAATCCTGTCTGTTCAGACTTCCAGCATCCTTAACTAAGAACATAAATTTCTGCTTGTCACAACCAGCCTCTTGTGATATTTCTGTTATAGCCACACTAAGTAACTAAGTATGAATGTGTGTATGCACAACTGTTTGGGCCCCATAATATATGTTATTGTTGTTAAATACCATTGAGTCAATTCTGACTCATAGCAACCCTGTATAGGTTTTCCAGTGAGCAGCAACTGGGTTTGAACCACTGACCTTATACTTAGCAGTCCAGCAGTGCTACCCCAGGATTAAGATGTTGTTGTTGTTGTTATGTGCCATGGAGTCAGTTCCGACTCATAGTGACCCTGTACAGGGTTTCTGAGGCTGTAAATCTTCACAGGAGCAGAAAGCCTCATCTTTCTCCTGTGGAACAGCTGGTAGTTTCAAACTGCTGACCTTGCGGTTCGCAGCCCGATTTGTAACCACTACACTACCAGAGCTCCTTAGGTTTAAGATAGTGGGAAGTAATTTAAAACAACAAAAAAAGACCCCACTGCCATCGAGTCAATTCCAACTCATAGCAACACTATATGTTGTTGTTGTCATTAAGTGCCATCAAGTCAATTCGGACCCATAGCGACCCTGTATACGGTTGAGTAGCAGCTGGTGAACTTGAACCACCAACCTTGCAGTTCAAACGACTTTGCAATCTGGTGCATTAACCCACAGCGCCACACCAGGACTCCAGCAACCCTATCTAGGGTTTCTGAAACTAAGTGTTTATGGGAGCAGACAGTCTCATCCTTCTCACAAGGAACAAATGTGGGTTTGAATTTCTAACATGGTAGTTAGCAGTTTAGCACCACCTTATCTTGTAGCATTACCGGAGGTCCTTATTAATGTGAAGTGCCCTCTAGTCAGTTCCAACCCATAGCGATCCTGTATAGGGTTTCCAAGGAGCATTTGGTGGGTTTCAACTCTGGACCTTATGTTTTGTAGTCTACTGCTTATTCTACAGCACCACACCAATGCCTAAACTGTTGTTGTTAAGTGCTGTAAAGTCGGTTCCAACTCATAGCGACCCTGTATAGAGTTTTTGAGGAGCAGCTGGTGGATTTAAACTGCCAACCTTGAGCTTGAGATTAACAGTCCAGTGTTTATACTTTAGCACCAGAGACTGTTATAACCAGAAATTCAAACCAGTTACCCTTGAGTAAGTTTCAACTCCTGGAAACTGTAACTTCTGGCGACCTCATGTATGTCAGAATAGAACTGCACTGCATAGTATTTTCAAGGCTGTGGTCTTTCAGAAACAGATCGCCAAGCTTTTGCTTAATGGCAACTCTGGGTAAAGTGGGTTCGAACCACAATCAATGAGCCTCAGTAACTCTCTTACTGTCTGTCTTTCTTTGTGTCTACTGCTTCTCTTTCTACCAACTGGCTAATTCTTGCTATCATTGACAAGTTCAAACTTACAAGAATGAAAGCCTGCTTAACATAGTTCAGTACTTCTGATTGGGAAGAGCTTTTCACTGCCAGGCTACCTCGTAGGTTGCTGGGCAGCTCAAAATGGATTGGCTGTTCTTGAACATTCCCTTCTTCTGTTCTAATCAGTCACATTAAGGACACTGAGTAGAGCATGGTCAGTCCCACTCTGCCTGAGACCTCAGCAGACATGAGCACTGAGAACTTTCCTTAGAAGAAAGCTATGCTCTTGCTAGTTACCATAACTAACTTGCCAGCACAGCCTTCCTGGGATACAATGAAATGACAAGTGCTGAGTCCATCAGGATAAGGGCAAAGAATCCACGCCTGCCACATCTCCTCTCTGCTATGCTACCAGGAGATTGCCAAGTGAACCCAGCCTCCTCCCATGCTCCCCCTGGGCCCCAACCTCAGCTCTCCAACAATTAGTATTGCATTCGCCAAGGCCACCAGGAAGGCATACTTCCTGGATCATCATGTCAGGCAAGACAGCAGAAAGCTTGGTGAAAAGAAGGCGGTGCTGACACCCACCCACCCCTCCAGTAGAGTGGTGGGCACTCTCTCAGGACCACTGACCCTGCTTCATCTCCTGGGATCCCCTTTGGGGAGAATGTGACCTAACTTAGAACAACTATATTGAGCTCCTTGACTTAAAAAAAATCCATTATACACCCAAAAGCAAGGGGTACATTGCCAAAATGTTTACATGGGTAGTTCAGTCAGCCTCAAACACACAGCCACACTGCTCAGAGAAGAAATCCCAGCCCAGGTACGCCGACCCTCGCATCCACAATGGGAGCAAACACAGTGATCTTAAGCACATCACACATGATTTTTCCATATGGTGCTTTATAGGAAACATTTTGAGTTGTTTTATTGTAGGCACTGTTAAACCTTTGGCAGGGCAGCGTTTTGTTGAGACGTGGCAGCAGTAGACACAGTGATCAAACTGAAGTAACAGCAACAACTGCCGCAGAATGTAACCTGATTCAAAGATTTAAAAAATCATATGGGTACAAGCAAGTAGGAACTGAAGTGTGAGAAACAACACCCCTTTCCACTGTGTTTACAGCATCCCGATTGTATGTGTGCCATTCTTTCCCTAGAAACAAGTAATCACAGGAGTGGAAAAGGTGCAAACTCTGGTGTTTCTGTCACTTAATAGTTCTGTACCCTTAGGCAAATGGTTTGAACTTTCTGAGCCTCAATTTCATAATTAGTAAAATGTGTTTGTTTAACAATACTTTCCTGGTAGAATTACCATGATCCTTACATACAGTAAAGCACCTAACCAAAAAAAAAAAAAAAAAAATGCTGGCCACATAAATATTAAAACATTTTCAAGCTGTAATTCTAAAAACAAAACCTTCATCTTGAGGTGGATGGACTGTTGAATTATTTCTAGAGAATCATGGTCAGAAGTGTCAAATTATGGGACTAATCTAGACCCTAGTATGTCTTCCATCCAGCGAAACAAATGGGAATTCAGTGGAGTCATCAGGTGGGAAGGAGTCGCTGAGTAACACAAAAGGTTAAACTGTGGGCTACTAACTGAAAGGTTGGTGTGTCTAATGGTGGTTCAAATACAGAGATGCCTCCAAAGAAAGTCTTGGTGATTGAAAACTCTGGAGTACAGTCCTAGTCTGAAATACGTGCAATTGTCATGAGTGAGAATCAACTTGATGACAAGTAGGGCTTTTCTTTTGGCTTTGTTCTATCTGATGAGGAATGAGAAATGGTTGCAAGGTGCCAAGTGAATGATGGGCAGTTGGGATTTGACCAGGAAATTCAGAAAGGTTTCAACCGTTGTTCCTTCTAATTTTTTTGTCTGCTCCTATCTCTTTCTCCTGTCATTCTAGAACTCCAATAATGTAATTATTCAGCCTTTTGAAATTATCTCATTGGCTTTTTTTTTTTTTTAATGCTTTATTGTGAATTATGTGATAGTTTACATGGGTGGACATCCGCTTCACATTGATCCCGTCATATATCTTTTCCTTGTCATGGTTACAGTCCCTTCCATGCATCATCCATCAACCAAAGAGTATACCCCGCAAGCCTGCCCTCTGGTCGTCAGCACACAGCTCCTCTCTCTCCGGGTCCAAAGTCTCCAGCCACTCCATCTCCCCACGTCATCATCTCTGCCTCCATCCCTGGCATCACTGCTTCTCTGGGTAGGGTACTGTTCTCCGCTCTTCTCCTTTGATGGTCCCAGGGACCTCTGCTCCTAGACTGCAAAGTTGATGATCTCACTGGCTTTTGAAACTCATTTTTATTTCAGTTTTTTTTCTCTGTTCTGTAGTTTGAATAATTTCTATAAATTTATCTTCAAGTTCACTAATACGTTACTTTCTCTTTTCCAGTCTGCTTTCAAGCCTATTCAATGGTTTTCTTTTTGTGGTTGGGGGCGGGGAGGGAGAAGGAGTGTTGCTTTTCGTTTTTAAATATATTTTTTTAGTTCTAAAATTTACAATTTATTCTTTTTATAGTTTCTATTTCTCTAAAGGAGTCCTGGTGTGGCGCTGTAGTATAAATGCGCCGGACTGCAAAGTGTATTTGAACTGCAAGGTTGGTAGATGAAACTCACCAGCTGTTCCTCAAAAACTCTATATAGGTTCGCTATAGGTCGGAACCAACTCAACGGCACTTAACAACAACAATTTCTCTAACAATAACTTCAGCACTTAACAACAATTATTACTTCTCTCTTTCATTTATTCAAAAGCACTACTTTTACCTCACGGTACATAATTGTAATAAGTGCTTTAAATTATTTGCCTAATCAGTCCAATATCTAGGTTAGTGTTGAGTTTGTAGTTGTTCATTCTTCCCTTAGAACTGGTATGCTAAGTAATTTTGGATTTTATGCTGAACATTGTGAATATCATATTGTATAGACACTGGTTCCTATTACAATCCTCTGAAAAATCATAATTTCTTTGCAATTTATTTTTGCATATAATCAACCCATGTAGGATCAGGCCACAAGTTCTGTCTCACCGCCTGTAGGCAGTGGTTCTAATGTCAGTTCAAAGGCTTTGTTATGCTCTATATTTCAATTATTATTTGATTATTAATGGATATTTGTTGCTGTTTCTTCTCATTTTGAGTTGTGCACCGCCAGCAAATGAAGATCCCGAAAGCTTTGCTCCATTCACGTCATTATAGTCAGTTCTACTTTGAGAAGGCAGCTCTTCCCCAGATGTATTTTGAGTGCCTTCCAGTCTGAGGGTCTTACCTTCTGGCACCATCTTTGACATTGTTCAGCTGCTGTTCATAGGGTTTTCAGTAGCTAACCATTCAGAAGTGGTCCACTTTTCCTTCTTCCTAGTCTTTCTTAGTCTGGAAGCTCCGTTGAAACTTGTCCACCATGGATGACCTGCTGGTATTTATAATACTGGTGGCATAGCTTCCAGCATCACAACACACAAGCTACCACAGTGTGACAGACTGACAGACAAGTAGTGGAGCCCCTTATGAAACCCTTAAAAGCAAAGTGTTTCTTTCCTCTGCTTAGTTGCAGAAGAGGAAGTCAGGTTAGAAGCAAGAGAAAGATTTCCTGTGCCGCTAGTCAAATGTGGGTGGCCCTTAAGCCTATGACTGACAACTGGCAGGGTCTCAGTCCTATAGTCACAAGGAACTGGACTGCGCCAACAACAAAACTGAGTCTTGGAAACATTCTTCCCCAGAGTCTCCGGATAAGAGTCCAGCCTTGCCAACACCTTGATTTCACAGAAAGCCTAGCCATGCCACACCAGACTGAGAAAAGCTGTCTGGTTTATAAAACTGTGGGCTAGTAAGTAAGTGTTTTTTTTTAAGCTGTTAAATCTTTGGTGTTTTGCAGCAGTAGAAAATAAAAAAGAGTCATTATTCACAATAATTATGTTCTATAAAAGTGACTGTGAACACAAAATTAGCAAATACGGAAGCATTGCTCCTAGTGTGATATAAAAGATTAGGTTCCTGTGAGTCTCTGGTCATAACATTTTTGTCACTGGATCAATACATAACTTTGCTTTATGTGTATTTCTGTTGAATGGCACAGGATTTAATGGCTGTTGTTAACTCATTAACATAGAACTCGTAGCCAACAGCACTATATAACCTATGCCTGAATGAAACTGAACTAATCCATGTATCTTCTCGGCAGTGCCCATCACAGTTTTCTGGGCAGCACTCCACTACACCTGGGGAGCATTTAAACAGGAAAATCACTAACAAGAAGGACAAAAATACACAAACACACACACAAATTTGGCACTAAATAGATCATGAAAAGGATGCTTATGTTATCTTGTTCAACCTCAGCTGGGAATATGTATCAGGTGACCCAAGTTTTGGGCCTTTCTGTACATGTTTGTGAAAGTGTGAAAATGCCACAAATATGGATTTAGGGTTACAAATAAATTTCAATGAGTAGGCAGGTTTGTAAATAATTGACTGACTAGATCAGTAAAGAAACCTGTGGGTCAGATTTAAGATAAGACATGTGTCCATCTTGATCTGATTTGTACTTTGACTTAGACTTTAGTTTATTTAATTGATACTTTGGTTCTTCTCATGTTCATTTCCTTTGTGTTTTCATGAGCTGCTTTATAAATTGAGTTTTGAGAATTTCCAATATGATTGCTAGAAACCAGCAAGAATTTCTGCACACCTAAGATGTAAGGCATTGTAAAGTGCATATCTGATAAGATGGAAATTTTAGGTTGGCATCTGCCACTTGCTTCACAAGGTTTTGGAGAAGTCACCTAACCTCTTTACATCTTAGTATCTTATCTATAAAAGCAGGTGTCATCATGCCTACTTATGGCATTTCAGCCAGATCTAAGTCAGATAATGGATTCTAATGCCCTTTATAAAATATAAAGTGAGTTACTATTTTTATTAAAGCCAGAACAACCAGCAGAAAGACTGGAGCAGCGAACTGAGCAGCGAAAATCCCAGATAGAAAATCTGGTACCCACAAAACCCATTGTGGTCAAGCCAGTTCCATCTTATGGTGACTCGGAACCCACCTGACAGCACTTAATAATCTTTACATAAGCAGACTGCCACATCTTTCTTCTGTAGAGCTGCTGGTGGATTTGAACCACCAACCTTTCAGTTAGTATTTCAGCACTTATCCACTGCAACACCAGGACTCTTTATTTGTGTTGTTGTGTGCCATTGAGTCAATTCTAACTCTTAATGGCCCTATATAGAGTTTTCAAGAGTGACTGGTGGGTTTTAACTGCAACCTAATGGTTTAGCAGTCTGGGGCTTATCCTATAACATCACACCAGGGCTCCTTATAGTGATGAGAAATGAGTGAGGAGAGCCCTTTGGAGAAGGCAAGAGCTCTTCCTTCTCTTGAGAGTGCTTTCCTACCACAAGTGAAAAGAGCAGATTGAGAAAGATGGTAGACCAGTTCTCAGCATCACCAAGAACAGAGTTTAAAACCATTAGTGGGGTGGAAAGAGGAAGAAGGGTAAGATGACCTCCCCCAAGTGTCCAACTAAATTGTTGTTGTTGTTGTTATTGTTATTGTTAAGTGCCGTCAAGTCAGTTCCAACTCACAGCAATCCTATAGAGGGTTTTTTTTTTTTGGGGGGGGGGGGTAATAAT
>NW_006408527.1:13541906-13560177 GCF_000296735.1 Chrysochloris asiatica
TATGTCTTGGTGATTGTCTTTTAGGGTCTATCCATCTTGGGGTTCGCTATAGAGGGTTTTTGAGGAGTGGCTGCTGGGTTTGAACCACTAACCTGGTGGTATAGTGCTTATCCTACAGCACCATAAGAAAAAGGCAGTCATACTAAAATACATAATATAATCAGGACATTGAGTCAAACACATGAATGAAAGCAAAAGACTATAAAACAGATTCCTGGAGATGTTTTCATTGGTTTAAGCGATGTGTGAAATGTCTTAAACAGAAAAATCTTTCACTGGGAGGAAAGACACTGACACTAAGCAGCAACATATGGAAATTCAATCAATAACAACAAAAAAAATCAGACAAGAGATGATTGAGAAACACACCCCAAAAGAGATGAGAAACCAGATATAAAATCATCCGAATAGCATTCAGATGTGCATAATGTCTATTAAATATCATGGTAACTGTACAGAGAAATATAAGGACAAGTCAAGAAGTATTGCTTCTAGGGTTGCAGTTCCCACATGCACAGGATGATCCCAAACACACTGTGTTTAAACATGTCTCTGTGATCGGTAGATGGCCACACACAAGTTCTCTCAGGAATATGCTTGTCTTAGTTGCGTTAGGGTGCGTTCAAATAAAAGGTCAAATCCAAACAGTGATTTCTGTGGGAATCTGCTTTGAGATTCCAAAGTGGTAATCCTAAGAAAGAGAGTACAGTGGTGACATTCAATAAGCACTGGGCTGGAAACCACAGGGTCCACGGATAGAGCCCACCAGTCAATAGAAGAAAGATGAGGCTTTCTGTTCCCTCGAAGATTTAAACAGCCTTGGAAACCCTATACAAGGTCGCTATGAGTCAGAACCAAGTGGACGGAACTTAACAACAACAATCTTAAGAAAACTAAAATCCTTACAACTAGACAAACAAGCTACATCACAGCCTTCATAAGACCTAGATGGAGGATATGCTACTGAAAATAGCCTCATATTTTGATATTTTGATTTAACAAAGGTTTCTGTAATTCTATAGCAATACTGTTTGACATACTTTGAATGCCAAATGTACTTTGAAGAAGATTCAGAAAAGGAAAAAGTGACACCCACGATTTATTTACCTAACAACAACAACAAATATTTCCATTTCCTGCCTGGCCCAGAGTTCACTGACAACACATTTTAAAAACATGAATCCAGGTAATAGGAAAAAAAGTACACAAAAAAGGTAAAAGAAGTCATTAAAAACTTCCACAAGCACACAAAATTTTGTGTTCCTTCCAAATATGGACAAAACTGAGAACCAGTGCTAGCACGCAAAATCAGATAACCCCATGCCACAGAGAAGATTCCTATTGAGGATTAAGAATTAATTTGACCAAAATTGGGAAAGGAGGAAGGAGAGTCATTGCTTAAAGGGTACATAGTTTCTGTTTGGAGTGATGGAAAACTTTTGGAAACGGATTGTGGTGATGTTGTACAACCCGGTGAACATAATAAATGTCAGTGAATTGTCCAATTACAAATGGTCAAAACAGCAAAAGTTTGTGTTATACATTATACCAAAAAAAAAATTTTTTTAAGTTAGCTTGAGAATAGACACAGATGAGTTCAAAGTTCAACTCTACCATTTATCATTTGAAATAGATACTAAGTATGGTATCTATTTCACTTGTCTGTCAGTTTGTCTTACTGTGGTGGCTTATGAGTTGCTGTGATTCTGAAAGCTATGCCACTGGTATTTTAAATACCAGCAAGGTCACCCATGGTGAACAGGTTTCAGATGAGCTTCCAGACAAAGACAGACTAGGAAGAAGGAGTGACGAACTACTTCGGAATATTTAGTCACTGAAAACCTTACGATTAGCAGAGAAACACTGTCAGATATAGTGCCAGAAAATGAGCCCCTCAGGTTGGAAGGCACTCAAAATGCGACTGGGGAAGAGTTGCCACCTCAGAGTACAGTTGACCATGATGACGCAAATGGAGTAAAACCTGCGGAACCTTCATTTGCTGATGGAGCACAACTCAAAATGAAGAGAAACTGCTGTAAAGATCCATTGAAAATTGGAACATGGAATGTATGAAGTATAAATCTTGGAAAATAGGAAGTTGTTAAAAAGGAAATGGAACACATAAACATCGATATCTTAGGCATTAGTGAGCTGAAATGGACTGGTATTGGCCATTTTGAATCTAACAACCATGTGGTTTACTATGCCAGGAATGACAAATTGAAGAGGAATGGTGTTGCATTCATTGTCAAAAAGAACATATCCAGATCAGTCATGAGGTACAACACTATCTGTAATAGGATAATATCCATGCACCTACAGGGAAGCCCAGTTAATACCACTATTATCTAAATTTACGCACCAACCACTAAAGCCAGTGAGGATGAAATAGAAGAATTCTATCAACTTCTTCAATCTGAAATTGATAAAACATGTAATCAAGGTGTATTGATCATTACTGGTGATTGGAATGCAAAGGTTGGGAGCAAAGAGGAAGGGATTAGTAGTTTGAAAATACGGCGTTGGTGATAGAAATGATGCTGAAGATCACATGATAGAATTCTGCAAAATCAATGGTTTGTTCATTTCAATACCTTTTTTAGACAGCATAAGAGATGACTATACATGTGGACCTCACCAGGTAGAATACATAGAAATCATATTGACTACATCTGTGGAAAGAGAAGATGGAAAAGCTCCATATCAACAGTGAAAACAAGGCCAGGGGAAGACTGTGGAACAGACCATCAATTGCTTATAAGCAAATTCAAACTGAAGCTGAAAAAAATGAAAACAAGTCCACAAGAGCCAAAATATGACCTTGAATATATCCCACCTGAATTTAGAGATCATCTGAAGAACAGATTTGATACATTAAACACTAAAGACAGAAGACCAGAAGAGTTGTGGGGTGACATCAAGAACATCATACAGGAAGAAAGCAAAAAGTCATTAAGAAGACAAGAAACAAGGTGCATTGACGGAATTGGCAAAGAACGAGTCACCAGGAATTGATGAAGTAAAAATTGAAATCTTTCAAGAAAGTGAGGTGGCACAGGAGGCACTCACTCATCTCTGCCAAGAAATTTAGAAGACAGCTATCTGTCCAACTGATTGGAAGAGATCTGTATTTGTGCCCATTCCAAAGAGAGGTGACCAAACAGAATGCAGAAATCATCAGCCAATCTCTTTGCTATCCCATGCGAGTAAAGTTTTACTAAAGGTAATACAGAAACAGGTACAAGCATACATTGACAGACAACTTCCAGAGGTTCAAGCCAGATTCAGAAGAATCCAAGGAACAAGGGATATCATTGCTGATGTCCAATGGATCTTGGCAGAAGGTTGTATTCTTTCACTATACTTATTCAACCTGTATGCTGAGCAAATAATCTGAGAAGCTGGGTTCTATGAAGAAAAATGTGGCATCAGGAGTGGAGGAAGACTCATTAGCAACCTGCGATATGCAGCTGATACAACTTTGCTTGCTAAAAGTGAAGAGGACTTAAAACATTTACTAATGAAGATCAAAGAGCACAGCCTTTGGTATGGATTCCGTCTCAATGTAAAGAAAACAAATATCCTCACCACTGGACCAATAAACAACATTCTTATCAATGGCAAAATGATTGAAGTTGTCAAGGACATCATTCTTCTTGGATCAACTATCAACACTCATGGAAACAGCTGTCAAGAAATCAAAGGACGTATTGCATTAGGCAAATCTGCTGCACAAGACCTTTTAAAGTGTTCAAGAGCAAAGATGTCAGCTTGTGTACTAAGGTGCACCTGACCCAAGTCATGGTATTTTCAATAACCTCATACACATGCGAAAGCTGGACAGTAATAAGGACGACCGTAGAAGAATTGACACCTTTGAGTTATGGTGTTGGAGGAGAATATTGAAAGTGCCATGGGCTGCCAAAAGAACAAACAGATCCGTGTTGGAAGAAGTGCAGCCAAAGTGCTCCTTGGAGGCCAGGATGGCCAGACTTCATCTCTCATACTTCAGACATATTGTCAGGCGGGTCAAGGAAAAAGAGGAAGATCCCTAGTGGATGGATTGGCCAGGTGGCAGCATTGATGGACTCAAGTGTGGCAACAATAGTGAGGTTGGCCCAGGATCAGGCTGTGTTTCATTCTGCTGTGCATAGGGTCACTATGAGTCAGTACCGACTTGATGGCACTTAACAACAACACAACAATCATATGACTCCATCTTTCAGGCCCTTCCCTGGATATAAGAGACCCAAAATGAGAGAAATGAGTGCTACCTGCATTTTCATATTCCCCCCAGTCATGACTTAGGCTCCGGGGCACCAAATCTTTCTTGTCACTTACTACCTGTGCTTCTTGCTGCAAGGTACTCAAACTGTATGAGCTCCAATCTCCTCATCTGCAAAATGGGGATAGTAATAATAATAGCTATCAAGGTTGCTATGAGGTAAATGTTATGAGATGAATTGCTTTATTATACCTGGTATACAATGTTGTTGTTAAGAGCCACCAAGGCAGTATCAACTCACAGTACAGTAAACCTGTATAGGGTTTCTGAGGCTGTAAATCTTTGCAGCAGCAGAAAGCCTCATCTTTCTCCCACAGAGCAGCTGGTGGGCTCACACAGTCAACCTGTGGTTCACAATCCAGAGTTCACCTTACAGAGCCACCGTGCTCCCTGGTACAAAATGTAGGTGGTTATTATTTCTTGACAAGTACTGGTGAAGGGGTAGTGTAAGTTGAGAGAATCAGAATATAGAATACCAAATGGTGCTCAGGCGAAACCTTTTCATTCCTTGATTCTGGTTTTCCCAGATGCTCCCCACTAAGGTGTGAGCTGTCTCTGGCTCTCTGCCCCAGACAATCAGGAAAGATGACTTGCAAAAATGGAGTGGAAACAGTGGCTGACCAAAGGTAAGGAGGAGGAAAATCCAACAGGATCAGCCCTGGCAGATTCCTCTGAGGCTGAGGTCAAACATGCTTCCACCCTTCACCTTCCTTACCAATTCTGACAGTAGCCATCACTCCCACAGCACTTCCTGCTTCTCTGTTGGGTTGATTACTTTATTGCAATGGCCGCACAGAACTCACAGACAATACTCACAATTTTGGGTTTATTAGGGAAGTTGAAAGTGTACAATTCAGGGTCAGAATACAGTCCTTCAGATCAGGAGTGCCTCTTCTCAGCCAGGCCTACAGGCACACCTCTCCATCTCCTCTATGTGGTCTCTTGACTTCTGTTCTGCTCAGATAATTGCTACACCACAACTTTAGCACTGCTCCATTCTGCAAACCAGTCTCCTATCCAGAGACACTCAGCTCTACTTGCTCTTGTGGGCTGGGACGGCCACCACTCAGCTGTGTCTTATGTTGATGGTTCTGCTGTTGTCACTACAGCTTCTTACAAAGATCTTGTCCACACTGTGACCACCTCACTCCCTGGACCAGGAAGTCCACTGTGCCATCTTGCACTGGTTTCCTGGATTTGCTGCCTCTCCTTCTGCTGTTTATTGGCCCCTGCTTCTCATCATCTCTTACCATCTCCAGTGTTACAGTTTTCAGTCTCCTGGGTCTAGGAGGTTCTCACTGCAGGGTCCTTGGGTCCGAAGGAGGTTCCTGTCTCTTCTTGGTGGTAGTGGTCCCTACTGTCTGCCTCAGGGATGTCTTATTTTAAGCTTAGTGGGATGGCAAAACTGACAAATCCCCTTGTTACAGTTTTATATAGCTTATTTGCAGGATCACAGACACATAAGGGTGCTACACACCTTATTTGCATTAGCAGCAAGCTGTCCAAGCCCCTTGGTGGCCACAAGGACTTTATTTGCATAGTCTCACCCAATATTTTGGTGGAAATTACAACACTATAACTAGGAAGGTCATATAAAAGCAACCTGTCATATAGATTTAGTCTAAAACTAAACTTTGTAGTGCCTGTCCCTCTGCCATCCAAACCTACCTGGTGCCTAACTTTTTTATTCACTTTATCTAAAAATGAAAATTACAAATCTATGTCAGCTTTGACTTCTTCCCTAGAAGCCAAATTGTACTAGTCCAGTAATTTGACTTCCTGTCTAAACACACTTTCCTTTTCCTACTGTTATCAATTTAAAAGTGGTACATATAAGAACAAAGCTCTATTAAAGAATGGGTTTTCCTCCACGTTTTGAAATTATCAAGGACACCAGGGAAACTCAACATTGCTCAATACGTCATACAGACTTTAGGCTAGCCTGAGTCCTTTTCATGGTTCTAGCAAAATACCATTGTAAAAATAGTTAGCATTCTCATGGCAGATGAAATACCAATTTTAAATGACATCAAACTGGGCTATGTCCCAGCACTGCTCTTTTCTATTCTTTATTTACAATACTAGGAAAATTAGGTGCATTCCCCCTGCCATAGGAAACAGGAAGGCTAACCTCCTCCTTAGAGCTAGTGACACAGATTCTAGTCTTTGAGTAGGAGGGGTCTTAAGGAACAATTGAATTTGTATTTAGCTGTTGCTGGAAGGAACATTAATGTTAATTGCACCACAAAGTCTCACCTTCTTGGCTTCTGAGGAGCATTCTAGGTGTACTTCTTTCAACACAGATTTGTTTGTTCTTCTGGCAGTCCATGGTACTTTCAATATTCTTCTCCAACACCATAATCCAAGTGCATCAATTCTTCTACAGTCTTCCTTATTCATTGTCCAACTCACATGCATACGGGGTTATTGGAAATCCCATGACTTTGGTCAGGTGCACCTTAGTCCCCAAACTAATATCTTTGCTCTTGAACACTTTAAAGAGGTCTTGTGCAGCAGATTTGCCTAAGACAATACATCATTTGATTTCTTGACTGCATGTTTCACAATTGTTGATTGTGAATCCAAGCAAAATGAAATCTTTGACGACTTCAATATTTTCTGCATTTATCATGAATTTATGTATTGGTCCAGTTGTGAGGATTTTTATTTTCTTTATGTTGAGGTGCAATCTATACTGAACACTGTGATCTTTGAGCTTCATCAGTAAATATTGGAAGTCCTGTTCACTTTCAGCAAGCAGGGTTGTGTTATCTGCATATTGTAGGTTGTTAATGAACCTTCTTCCAATTCTGATACTACATTCTTCTTCATATAATCCAGCTTCTCAGATTATTAGCTCAGCATACAGGATGAATAAGTATGGTGAAAGGATACAACTTTGGCACATATCTTTCTTGATTTTAAACTATTCAGTATCCCCTTGTTTGCTTGAATGAGTTGGTCTATGTACAGTTTCCTCATGAGCCCAATGAAGCATTCTGGAATACCCAGTCTTCACCATGTTATCTGTAGTGTATCATGATCCCCTCAGCAAAAAGTTTTGCATAAGCAACAAAGCACAAGTAAACATCTTTCTGGTATTCTCTGTTTTCAGCCAAGCAATGATATCCCTAGTTCCATGTCCTCTTCTGACTCTGACTTGAATTTCCAGCAGTTTCCTGCTGATGTACTGTTGCAACCAGTTTTTTAATTACCTTCAGCAAAATTTTACTTGCACATTATATTAATGATGTTGTTCAAGGATTTCCACATTCTGTTGAGTCACCTCTCTTTTATGGATCTCTTTCAATCAATTGGCCAGGTAGCCATCTTCCAAATATCTTGGCATAGATGAGTGAGTGCCTCTAGTACCGCATCAGTTTGTTGAAAGATTTTAATTTGTATTCCATCAATTCCTGGAGCTTTGTTCTTTGCTAGTGCCTTCAGAGCACCATTGGCTCTTGGTCACATGCTACCTTTTGAAATCATTGAACATCAACCATTTCTTTTGTGGTACAGTGACTATGTATTCCTTCCCTCTTCTTTTGATGCTTTCTGCATCATTCAGTATTTCCATAGAATACTTCAATATTACAAGTCGAGGTTTGAATTTTATCTTTAGTTCTTTCAGCTTGAGAAATGCTGAGTGTGTTCTTTCCTTTTGTTTTTCTAACTACAGGTCTTTGCACATGTCTTGATGATATTTTACTTTGTCTTCTTGAGCAGCCCTTTGAAATTTTCTATTCATCTCTTTAATCTCCTCATTTCTTCCATTTGCTTTAGCATCTCTACATTGGATAGCAAGTTTCAGAGTCTCTTGCATCCATTTTGGTGTTTTCATTTCCTGTCTTCTTGATGACCTTTTGCTTTCTTCCTGTGTGATGTCCTTGATGTCATCCCACAACTCTTCAGGCCTTTGGTCATTAGTGGCTAATACATCACATCTGTTCTTGAGATGGTGTATAACTTCAGGTAGAATATATCCAAGGCCGTATTTTGGCTCTCATGGGCTTGTCTTAATTTTCTTCAACTTCAGTTAAGTTTGTATGTAAGCAATCTGCACAGTCTGCTCCTGGCTTTGTTTTGGCTGATGATGTTGAGCTTCCTCACTTCTCTTCCCACAGATATAAGTCAGTTTGATTCCCATATATTCCATTTGGTCAACTCCCAGTGTATGCCTTTTATGTTGTTTTAAGAAGGTATTTGCGGTGATTTTGGTCTTATAAAAACTCTATCATGCAGTCTCTGGCATCATTTCTATCACCAAGTTCATATTTTCTATTTATCCTTCTTTGTTTCCAACTTTCACATTCCAATCGCCAGTAATTATCAATGCATTCTTGATTGCATGCTTGATCAATTTCAGATAGAAGAAGTTAATAGACTTCTTCAAGTTCATCATTACTGGCTTTAGTGGTTAGTGCATCAATTTGAATAAGAGTGATATTAATATTAATTGTAGTTGTATGGATTTTTTCCTATCACAGACAATGTTGTACTTCAAGCTAGATCTTGAAATGTTATTTTTGACAATGAATGTGATGCATTTCCTCTTGAATTTGTCATTCCCAGCATAGTAAACTATATGATTAGCTGATTCAAAACGGCCAGTATCTGTCCATTTCTTTTCACCATAATGTGTAAGATATTGATCTTTATGTGCTCCATTTCGTTTTTTACAACTTGCAGTTTCCCCATATTTGTATTTCATGCATTCCACATTTAAATTATTAATGGATGTTTTTCAGCTGTTTCGTCTTATTTTGAGTTGTGCCAATCAAGCAGATGAAGGTCCTGAAATTATTTCTCTATTCACATCATTAAGGTCAACTCTACATGGAGGGGAGTTCTGGTGTGGTGCTGTAGAATAGGTACTAGACTACATGGCCGGTTTGAACCTCAAGGTCAGCAGTCCAAACCACAAGTTGCTTCTTGGAAAGTCTATGCAGGGTCTCCATGACTCAGAACCATCTTGATGACACTTAACAACTGCTAATTTAAGGAGGCAGTTTTTTCCCCATTAGTATTTTGATTGCCTTCTAACCTGAGGATCTAATCTTGTGGCACTACACCTGACAATGTTCTGCTTTTGTAAGATCTTCAGGGGATAACTATTCAGAACTGGTCCACCTCTCCTTCTTCTTAGTCAGTCTTAGTCTAGAAGTTCCACTGGGATCTGCCCACATGGATGACCTTGCTGATATTTAAAATACCAGTGGCATAGCTTCCAGCATCACAGCAACACATAAACCACCACAGCACAACAGATGAGTGGTGGGCATGTTATCAGGAGGAACCAGTTTGTTGAGAAGGTAAAATGGAGGGTGAACTAAAAAGAGGAAGACCCTGAACAAGATGGCAACAGCAATGGACACAAAAGTGACAGTTGTGAGGATGGCTCAGGACTGGCTGGTATAAAGAGCCATTTTATACAATCTTTTCCAACTTGTTAAGTGGAATAATTCCACCCCTTCTGTTGCTTTTGCACATTACTACTTAATGGATGGCTCTTAATAGTTGCCTTCTTCAGAGAACAGTAGAGCAGGAAAAAAGTCTTTGTTGAGAAGATGTAGACTTGTGGTAGCATGCAGCCCAGTGATTTATCAGGTTTAAGTCTTATTTTGCCAAACTCCCGCATGGACTAGGATGCTGAAGTCTCTCTGGGTACCAGGTAAGCAGGACCCCACAGTCAGAGATGCTCGTCTATAACCTTCGGCAGCTACATTTGTTTTGCTGAGCCTCAGTGTCCTCATCTGAGAGATCTAGAAAATAGTATCTTCCCTCAAGTCTTGATATTTAGCACAAACTCTTTGTAGGATCCCAGTCAGTCATTCGGTAGGTAAAAGTGCTGAGTTGCTAACTAAAAGGTCAGCAATTTGAATCCACCAACTGCTGCATGGGAAAAAGACATGGCTATCTGATTCCATAAAGATTTACAGCCTGGGAAGTCTTACAGGCATGTCTACACTGTCCTATAGGGTCACCGTAAGTCAGAATTGATTCAATGGCTGTGGGCTTGGTTTGAGGTTTTTATTACCCCGGGTTCACTTCTCTCTCCTAGTTCTCTGCATCTCATGTTTCTCCTGGGCAGGAAGGCAAGGCCTGCTCTTAATAGTCCAAAGCAGAACAACATGTTCTATTAGTTTCCATCTTGGCTATAAAGCTTGTTGTTGTTGTTAAATGCTCTCGAGCTAATTCCGACTCACAGCGACCCTGTACCGGGTTTCTGAGGAGCAGCTAGTGGGTTTGAACAGCTGACCTTTTGTTTCACAGTCTAGTGCTTATTCTACAGTTTATAACTCTCCTTTTAATGGAGTCCTGATATGGCACTCTAGGATAAATCTTGGAGGCTAGCAGACAGCCTCATCTTTCTCCTAAAGATCGGCTTGTGGGCTCAAAGAGCCAACCTTGTGGTTTGAAGTCTAGTGCCTGTCCTATAGAGTACTAGTTCAGAAAACTCTAAATCATTCAGTCATTATATGTAAGGATTAAGCACCCATACAAGGATCCCTGGTGGTGCAATGGCTAAGCACTTGGATGCTAACGATAAAGTCTGAGGTTTGAACTCACCAGCCATTCTATAGTGATAAGACTTGGTGATCTGCTTCTATAAAGATTACACCCTAGACACCCAATGGGGGCAGGTCTGTGCTGTCCTATAGGGTCACTATGAGTCAGAATCTACAGGACAGCACACAACAACGATGACATCATACAATGATTGTTTAAGCATCTGATACTTGACAGAGTTGAAGCACATACACTGGATCAGAGAGGCTATCAATTCTAGTCATGTATTGTTAGGACTTGATTGAAACACAGCACATTTTGTAAGTCTTGTAGAGAGACTACTAAGTTGCGGGTTAGTATGTAAAGGCATCTGCTCTTATTGAAAAACAACATGACAAACAACTATCTGAATGACTCTTTTGTGTCTCATAATAAGCAGGGTTAGATATTTTCCATGTTGTTGCTCGAGTCCCTTTCTTTAAAGGCTCATGCAGTCAATCCCTATTTGATGTCTGCCATTAAGCTTCATCTTCTTTATTATCAAGAAATGGAAACTATGCAATCCAACATGTTTAGCCTTGTGGTTTACCTGCCAGAAATCTCATAGCAGGTCTCTGCCCAACTGTGCCCATGTTCCTTCCATTCAGGTGCCTAATTGTCTACTCACCTGGCATCCTTCAAATGTGCTCCACAAGACTTTGCTGTTAATGATCTTATCTCATATTCTGTTTTAATGTTAAGCCCTTTCTGAAGCAGGAGACAGTACATTTGCAAATCTTAAATGGAAAAAAAATGTAATAGTTCATTCAATTCAACAATAGCAATAATGAAAATACTGTGTCAGTATTATAAGCAAATATGAGTAAACCACTATATAGATATTTAAGATTTCTGTTGAGTAAGAACTGAATTTAAGTGATAGATAAAAGTAATATCTGTCTAGGAATGTTTTGATGTGGTGCTGTGGGCTAATGCATCAGACTGCAAAGTCATTTGAACTGCAAGGTCAGTAGTTCAAGCTCACCAGCTGCTCCTTGGAAACCCTATACAGGGTCGCTATGGATTGGAATCTACTTGACAGCACTTAACAAGAAGAACAAGGAGTCTTTTATATATGCATTTGAGCTATGGTGTTGGAGGAGAGTATTAAAAGTACCATGGGCTGCCAAAAGAATAAACTAGTCTGTGTTGGAAGAAGTATAGCCAGAGTGCTCCCTGGAAGCCAGGTTGGTCTGACTTCAGACGTATTGTCAGGAGGGAGCCGTCCCTGGAGAATTGACACAGTCGCAGCAACTATGGGCTCAGATGTACCAACAATTGTAAGGTTGGTGCAGGACCGGGCAGTGTTTCGTTCTGTTGTGCTTAGAGTTGCTGTGAGTCGGCACTGAATTTATGGCACCTAACAGCAAGAGCAACAACAATGAACTGAGAATATGAACTTTTGTTTGTTAAAGCAATCCGCTTGTGGTATTGTTCTTATAGCAGTGCTTGGTAACTAAGACAGTCCCCTACAAGCTCAGATTTGGGCAAGGTCCTCCACTCAGTGGCCTGTCTTCTTGGATATCATTGGTTGAGAAAGGAGAGCAACTAGAAAGGAGATATTAACTTGAGAGCATGACCACACACAGAGTAGACAGGGATGGGCAACTTGGACATTGGCTACCCAAAATGGGGGGTGGGGGGCTACAAAGGCAAGAAGTGACTGGCTTACAAGATTTCAAGAGGGAACCTAGATCCAGAGGGCCTGGAGGAAGGTAGAATCTCCAGTGAGTAGTATTCAATCTGACTAGGCGGAGCTGATACAATGAAATGCAGATGGGTCTCTTGTGATACAATAGTGAATAACTGTTATCAGGACTGTTTGTGAGGGTCGGAAATGTAAAGGTATACGTTTTATAGCAAGGAGGGGAGTGATTAACTTTTCAGTCTAGGAGCGGAGGTCCCTAGGATCATCAAGGGAGAAGAGCAGAGAGCGGGACCCTACCCAGAGAAGCAGTGATGCCTGAAATGGAGCCAGAGATGATGACGTGGAGCGATGGAGCAGCTGGAGACTTTAGATCCAGAGAAGGAGAGCGACTGTGTGCTGAAGACCTTGGGGGCACAGGGGAAGGATTGCATGAGGGATTGTAACCATGGCAATGAGACGATATATACCATAGAATGAATGTAAAACTAATGTTCTCCCATGTAAACTATCACATAATTCACAATACAACATTTAAAAAAAAAAGTTTGTGCGAGATCAGTTCCAAAACAACTCACGAAAGAGCATAAACAGAAGCGTTTGGACATTTGCAAACAAAATGTAAACCGGTACTCGAAAGAATGTAAAAGTTTCTTTGAAAAAATCAGTACTGGTGACAAGACATGGATTCATCACTATGAGTCTGAGAGTAAATGACAGAGTATGGAACGGAAACATCCTCGGTCGGTGACCAAGGAAAAGTTCAAAAGTCAACCATCAATTGGAAAATTGATGTTCAGTTCTCTGGGGTTCTAAAGGGCCAGTATTGGAACACTATCTTGAAGGAGGTCCAACAATCAACAGTGCTCCTTGTTAGAGTGAGATGCTCACTGAAGAGCTAAAGCCTAAACTTTAGATTAAAGGAAGAGGACTGCTATCCAAAGGCATTGTGATCTTGCATGGTAACCTCTGCCCACACTGTTGACACTCTCCCAAAATTTCCTTTTGAGGTGTTAAAGCATCCTCCCTGTAGTCCTGATCTTGCTCCATCAGACTTTCACCTCTTGGCTCCCTGAAAGCAGCCTTTCAAGGATGAAGACTCTGATGAAGTGAAGATAGCAGTGAGGCCTGCAGCTCAGCCTAAAACATTTTTTTAATGATGGAATACAAAGCTTATTCACAGATAGACCAATTGTATTGAAAAGCAAGGAGATTATGTTAACAAGTAATGTATTTCTCTTTTCTAAAATAAATTCTACAGTCAGATTGTGGATAATTTTTTACTCACCCTCATTTAATATGTAATAAAGATAGGGAAATTTAGAAGTTGTATTTCTGAAAATTGAGATTTTCTATTGTAATTTATATTTTTTCATTACATATTTAGAGGACTCACAATCGATTACTCAAAAACAATGACATGTTTTTAAAATAATATATCTTCACATGTGTTTTAAAGCATTCACTTATGGAAATAGAATCAGAAGCCCTTTATAAAGCACATTTAGATTCAACTGCAGAAAAAATCAGTTGCCATCAAGTGGATTCTGAGTCATGAAGCCACATGTGTTTCAGAGTAAAACTGTACTCTAGGGTTTTCAGTGACTATAATATTGTTGAAATAGGTTAGCAGGCCTTTTTTTTGAGACCATTGAGGTGGATCTAGGTGAATTTGAACTGCCAACTTTTTGATTAGTAACACCACTTAACCATTTGCAGTCCATGTTTGAATACTTTATACAGACCATACAAGTTGCAGTGATACCTATTCAAATCATAATTGGTAATTAAATTTACATACTTAGTGTACTTTTAACTATAGTATACCTTTTGCTGTCCACTTGATTCTGAAAATGGGGGGGGGGGGGGGGAGTAGAACTGCTCCCTTAACGATTCCAAGACTATATACACTTACAGGAGCAGACTGCTACATCTGTCTCTCACGGGAGGTCTAGAGGGTTCAAACTGCTGAACTTTCAGTTAGCAGCAGAGTGCTTAACCAATGCGCCATCACTAGATTATTTTTCTGCTTCAAACATAATAATAAAGTAAGGATAACTTCTAAAATGTTAAATCCAAGCATATTCTTTTTTTTCAAAAACTTTTTATTGCTCATTGAGTGAAGATTTACAAAGCGGATCATCAGTTTTACATTCAACAAATCATATGCTTTGCTGCATTGCATGCTTGCAATCCCCTCCATGAACCAACAGTTAACAGCATTTACCTTTATTCACTATTGCATTCCTCCCTGTGTCTCCCAGTATCTTCATATTTCCTCTGCTAACCTTCCTCTTGATGTACATTATGCCTTGTCACCCATGTTAACGTATCTGCCCTCTAGCCCATTTACAATTTTCCCTCCTCTCCCACCCCCTCCCAAACATCCTAGATTGTTTATTTTATTAAGTGCCCCGCCTTTTTAAAAAACTTTTTACAACATTGGTCTCATACGATATTTGTCCTTTTGTAATTGACTCATTTCACTCAGCATAACATCCTCCAGGTTTATCCATGTTGTGAGGTGTTTCATAGATTGTTGTTCTTCTGTGTTTTGTAGTATTTCACTGTATGTATGTTCCAAAGTTTGTTGACCCATTCTTCTGTTGATGGGCATTTAGTCTGTCTCCATCTTTTTTATATGTCTCTTGTAGACAGCTGCAAAGACTATGTAGAAGTCAGGTCAGACTTCCCCTGGCTTCATAAGGGAGAAAAGACAATCAAACTCAGAATCACCCAAAGGCCAGTTTTGAAGGAGAGGTCAAACATGCCACCACCCTACAGCCTTCTTTATTCTGACACCAACCATCCCTCCCACAGCACTCTGTGCTTCACATCTGGGTTCAATAATCCATTGCAGTGGCCGCATAGAATTCATAACAATACTCATGATTATGGAGTTTATTAGGAAAGTGAACAGGGTACAATTCAGGATCATAACCAACTCAGGACACCACAGTTCTCCAGTCAGGAATGCCTCTTGTCTGCCATATTGAAGGCATGCATCACTCTTGTCTTCAGCCTCTCAGCCATGTAGCCCATGGGTCTCTGCCCTGCTCCAGCAAGTGTTAACAACGGTCTCTTGGTCGGTCTGTGAATGCCTAAAGGACACATTCTTCAAACCAGTCTCCTGCACATAGGCACTCAGTTTTACTCAGTCCATAGCCCTAGAGCCAGAAGTTGCTCTGTCTCTCTATGTCTCTACCTGTGCTGTTGTCTCTACTGTTGTCTCTGTTATTGTCTTCGCTGTCACCTTTTGACATCCCTTGCTTCACTCATGCTCTTCCTTTTTGATGGTCCTGGGATCTTCCATCTCTGTTTCTGAGATGGTGCCTTTTAGGCCTAGCTTCAGGGCAAAATTAACCAATCTCAGTCTTAGAGTACAGTGTGAAGTTCTAATGTGGTGCTGTGGGTTAATACGCTGTACTGCAAAGTCGGTTTGAACTGCATGGTTGGTGGTTTAAGCTCACCAATCACTCCTTGGAAACACTATAAAGGGTTGCTATGGATCGGAACTGACTCAACAGTTGTTAAGTAACAACAAAAACAATATTTTCATGGTCCCACCCAATCACTTGGAGTCCTGATATGGTGCTGTGGGTTAATGCACTGGACTGCAAAGTAGGTTTGAACAACAAGGTTGGCAATTCATGCTCACCAGTCACTCCTCCAAAACCCTATACGAGGTTGCTATGGGTCAGAACCGACTCAATAGCACTTAACAACAACAATAACCCAATTACTTGGTAGGAATTAAGAAGATTTTGAATAGAAAAGCCCTATCAAGTACATTCAAAGCAACCACAATAGCATATTGAAAGTTCCTGTTGTTGTATCCATTCTGGTACATTTATTTACATTCAGTAAAATTATTAATAGATAAGAACAGAATGTTGTTATTTTTATCTGTGTGTTTTTGTGGTGCTGCTGAATTCTTTGTTCCATATAATTTCATTGCTGAGTTCATTTTGTTTGTGGATTTTCTTTTTATTTTAATTTGTGTTCATGTTTACTAAATCTTTCTGATTGTCCTCTTTTTTTATTTTGTTGTGCACATGTATTATTTTTCCTTGAGATTACCCTGTAATTTGGTAATTTTTCCCTGCTTAAAACAGTCTGTTTTATCTTGACATCTACTTGACTTCCTTGCCATTTGTAAGTTCTGTATTTACACTATTCCCTCTTTTTGCTGTGTAGCTGACTTCATTATACACTGATATTTCTCGTTCCTTGTTTTCAGTCTTACAGGTTTGTTTTACTGTAAATGCTTCTATATCTGGATTGGAAATTCTGGTGTGGTGCTGTGGTATAAAGCACTAGATAGACCACAAGATTGATTTGAACCACAAGGTTGGCGTTTCAAACTCACCAGCTGCTCATTGGAAACTCTATACAGGGTCACTATGCATCAGAACCAATTCAATGTCACTTAATAACAACAACAACAGCATAGCTGGATTAAGTACTGGTTGATGCTGTCATGTATGGTAATCTCAGGTTGTTTTCTACTGTTGTTCGTTCTCAGTCCAACAAACACCCCTTAACATTTTTTGTAAAATTGGTCTGGTCATTACAAATTGCTTTAATTTATGCCTACCAGGAAATATCTTAATTTCACCATAGTATTTGAGGAAATACTGAAAGTGCCATGGTCTGCCAAAAGAACAAACAGATCTGTGTTAGAAGAAGAGCAGTCAGAGTGCTCCTTGGAGACCAGGATGGCCAAACTTTGTCACTCATGCTTCGGATATTTTGTCAGGAGGGACTAGTCACCGGAGAAGGATATCATGTTTGGTAAAGTGGAGGGTCAGAGAAAAAGAGGAAGACCCCAAGCGAGATGGATTGGCAAAGGGGCAGCATCAATGGGCTCAAGCATGGCAACAATTGTGAGCGTGGCCCAGGACTAGGCAGTGTTTTCTTCTGTTGTACATAGGGTTGCTATGAGTTGGTACCAACTCGATGGCACCTAACAACAACAACAACATTTGAGGGACAGCTTTGCTGGATATATGATTCTTGATTATTGGCAATTTTTTTTTTTCTTTCAGAGTTTTGTATATGCCACCCCATAGACTTCTTGTCTGTATGGTTTCTGTGGAGAATTCAGAGCTTAGTCTTATTGGTTCTCCTTTGTAAGTAACTTCTTGTTTTTCCCAAGCTGCTCTCAGGATTCTGTCCTTGTCTTTGGTTTTAGAAAGTTTGATTATGATGTGCCTTAGTGATTTTCTTTTGAACTCTATCCTGTTTGGGATTTATGTAGCTTCGTGTATGCTCATCTTCTCATCTTTCTTGATGTTGGGGAAGTTTTCTTCCAAATAACTCTTTGACAATTTTCTCTGTGCTTGTCTCTTCCTGTTCTGGAATTCCAATCACCCATAAGTTTTTCTCTTCACGGAGTCCCACATAACTACCTCTTAGGCTTTGTTTGGATTCTTTCATTCTTTTTCCTGATTGTTTTTTCTAGCATACCTGTATTGAGGGACTTCTCACTATTTTGCTTCACATCTCCTCCTTTGTCCTTTCAATGTATTGTCCATTTCTGAAATCTTAGTACTAATATTCTGGATTTCTAATCACAGATTTTATATTATTTCAAAATTTTTATTTATTTAGTCTGATTGTTTTTATAGTGTTTTCCTGAATTCTTCTAAAGTTTGTATTGTGTTCTCCTTGAGTTCATTGATCTCTCTGTCGATTTTTTGAAGGTATGTAATTATTACTCTTTTGAATTCTTTTTCATTTAGTTTTATTACTTTTCATCCTCAGGAAAAAAAAAATTTTTTTTTTTTTTT
>NW_006408527.1:13561061-13563473 GCF_000296735.1 Chrysochloris asiatica
TCCTCTGTGGCTATGTCACTGACTCTGGGCCCAAGAGACCCCAGGTCTTGCCACACTGCTGGCCAACCAGATCTCCACCTAGGTTCACAGAAGTCTACTGAACATTGTAGGGCTTAGCTCTCAGCTTCATTGCTGTCTTTCCCACACTCCCTCTTATCCGTGATGAACATGGTCACCAATCAGAGTGTGTATTCCCATTGAGTCTTAGTCTTGGAAGGTGATTTGCTCTGAGGGGACCCGGCCACTTGCCTTGATGTCTCCCGGGCGAGCAACTTGCTTGTTCTTGTAGTAATCAGTTGGTCTACCTATATTGTTTTGTATTTTTCCTTTCGGTCTGTCTTTCAAGAAGTATCTTCTGTATTTTTAGCTGCTGTAGGCTGGTCTATTTGTCCTTTCAGGTGGAAATTTCCCACCTCTGAAGATTCTGGATGCTGTTCAGGATTCCACCTATGATCTTATGTAATGCAGGGGCTCCACAGGAAGCCTCCTTCACTGAGCATGTTGTAGGACCATTTTAGGTATTCTAATCAGTTATAGGCAGAAGATGAACTTAAAAACTTTCTATGGTGATATTTCTGGCTAGTCCTTTCTCTTCCCCTCAAATGTCAATTTCTAATGGTATGCAAGGGAAACCAAGATTCAAAAGACAGCCAAGCATCTTAACATTATTTCCCCCCCTTTCCCCATTCCAACCATGCCTCAATCCCTGTATCCCAGATCCCTGTTGTTCCAAGGTTGTGCATACATCATTATTTACCTCTGTCCTACTTAGCCCATGCAAACCTGTCTAATTGTCCTCCCATCCACTTTGTTCTTCCATTTCCCTTCCCCTTCTTTTGTATATTGCCTCCTCCCTAGCATCCAAACTATCCTGTGTCTATTCCCTACCCTGTGTTCCACCTTCCTCTCCCTCCCCTCACCCCACTCCCACATCTCAGTAACCAGCCAAGAATCCATCCCCCTCTTTAGTATGGGTTCTTTTTCTTAGTCTTTTACTGTAGCGTTCCTATGCAATGTTTCTCCTTTTTGTGACTGACTAATTTCACTCAACATAATGTCCTCAAGGTTCATCCATGCTATGCAGTAGCTTGCAGCTTTCTTGTTGTTCTTCAAGGTAGCATAATATTCCATTGTATATATGTACCACAGTTTACCCATTCTTCAGTTGATGGGCACTTAGGCTGTCTCCATCTTTTTGCTATTATAAATAGTGCTGCTATGAACATTGGTGTT
The DNA here is from genome assembly GCF_000296735.1 of Chrysochloris asiatica. NCBI lineage: Eukaryota > Metazoa > Chordata > Mammalia > Afrosoricida > Chrysochloridae > Chrysochloris > Chrysochloris asiatica. The sequence continues at coordinate 13,562,295 of NW_006408527.1, forward strand.
CATACATCTTCTTGTGTTATGGCTCATATTTCTTATGGGTAAATATCAAGAAGAGGAATTGCTGGATCATAAGGTATTTCTATTTTCAACCTTCTGAGGAAGCACCATATTGCTTTCCAGAGAGAGTGGACCATTTTGCAGTCCCACCAGCAATGCAGGAGCATCCCAGTCTTGCCATATCCCCACCAGCATCTATCATCCTCTGCTTTTTTTATCTTTGCTGCTGTTGCTGGTGTGAGATGATATATTATTGTTGTTTTGATCTGCATCTCTCTAATGGCTAGTGACCGTGAACATTTCCTCATATGTTTATTTGGCTGCCTGGATCTCCTCCTTGGTGAAGTGTCTTTTCCTGTACTGCACCCATTTTTAAATTGGGTTATTTGTCTTTTTCTTGTCGAGGTATTGTCTTTTCTTATATATTTTAGAAATGAGTCCCTTGACTGATGTGTCATTGAAAAAGATTTTTTCTCGTGTGATTTCCCTTTTTGCTCTTCTGGTAAAGTCTTTTGATGCACATAAGGTTTTAATTTTTAGTATGTCCCACTCATCTATTTTGTCTACTTTTGTTTGTGTGGTTTTCAAAATGTTTTGTATTCTGTGTATTCCCTGAATTAGAGCCCTCACATTTGTCCCGAATTTTTCATTGATGGCCTTCATAATTCTGGGATTCACATTTAGGTCCTTAATCCATGCTGAGTTGGTTTTTGTATAAGGTGTCAGGTGAAGGTCTAGTTTCAATCTTTTGCATATCGTTTTCCAGTTCTGCCAGCATCATCTGTTGAAGTGACTGTCACCTCCCCATGCGATATATTTAGGTATTTTATCAAAAATCAGTTGGTTGTATATTGCTGTAGTTGTTGAGTGCCGTTGAGTCTATTTTGACCCATAGTGACCCTGTATAGGGTTTCCTACGAGCAGCTGGTGAGTTTGAACTGCCAGCCTTGCAGTTCAAACAGTTTTGCAGTCTGGCACATTAACTCACAATGCCACACCAGGACTACTGGCTGTTTGTAGATGGGTTCATTTCTGGATTCTCAACTCTGTTCCATTGGTCTATGTATCTTTAATTGTACCAGTATCAAGCTGTTTTGACCACTGTAGCCTTGTAATAAATTTTGAAGTTGGGAAGTGAGAGGTTTGCAACTTTATTCTTCTTCTTAAGCAGTTCTTTTCTTA
>NW_006408527.1:13564462-13595564 GCF_000296735.1 Chrysochloris asiatica
GATATTGGTCTATAATTTTCTTTCTTCGTGATATCCTTTCCTGGTTTTGGTATGAGGGTTATGCTTGCTTCATAACATGTATTGGGAAGTTTTCCATCCTCCTCTATCTTCTGGAATAATTTGAGTAGAGCTGGTGACAGCTCTTCCCTGGATGTTTGGTAGAACTCACCAGTGAAGACATCTGGGCCTGGACTTTTTTTGGTTGGGAGTTTTTTGATGACCTGATCAATTTCTTTTTTGTATGGATCTGTTCGGGTTTTCTTCTTCACTGTATGTAAGTTTAGGTAGGTTGTGTTTATCTAAAATGTATCCATCTCTTCTAAGTTTTCAAATTTGGGTAGAGTACAACACTTCATAGTATTCTGTTATTATCCTTTTGATTTCCTTTGGTTCCATCGTGACATCGCTCTTGTGTTTTCTAATGCGTGTTATTTGTGTCTTCTCCCTCTTTTCTTTTGTTAGGTTTGCCAGTGGTCTGTCCGTCTTGGTCTTTTGCTTGAGCCATTCTCTCTTGTTTGTTTATGTGAGCTAAAATTGTCATGTCTGGGCATTGTGGAGTTACCATATTTATAAAAACAAACTGCAGTTGTTGAACCCACAGGGGAAAAATTTCTGAGGGGACTTCTGCTACTCAAGGATCTCATGAAATGGTTGTGGAAAGGATGTAATAGTTTCTGGCCCTACATGGAGTTCCTATTGGCTTAGGTGTTATCTATCTTTAGGGCACTCAGTCCAGAAGTAGCTCATGGGGGCCCTTGATGGATTTCAGTAGAGCTGGTGTCTGCTAAGACCACAGGAAAGCTGGGGCATCATGACTGGCTAAATGCTGGTCTGGTGACTCTTAGGATTTTGTAGGTCTGCAGCCTAGCTTATCTGAATCCACGTACCAAAGTGTTACACCAAAGTGGCACAGCCAGTCCCCACCTCACACTGGTGTTGCTACCAACCACATGGCTCCGAACTCCCGGAGAGCACGTTCTTCACTGGCGTGGATGGCAGTGAGAATTGGTCATACTTATGGTCACAGGAGAGTAGTATGGGGGGAAGAGGGTTAGAATCTCACTTTTTCCATCACCTCCATGAATCTTTTCTGTCAGGCCTCCTTCCACAGTCAAAGTGGTTCGCCGGAGTAAGACTGTGCCTGCCCAGCCATTAGCCAGTCAGTCTCCCTCTCTCACTGTCCCTGCACAGCGTCTCCTTCAAACAAGCACTCCATCCACCTCTCTAAACTTTCTTCTGAAGTTCAGGGTGCCAGAATTTTCATCTGTGTCTGTTCTTTGTTGTCTCTTGTACTTTGTTGTAGAGGGTCCCTGTAAGTGCATCTGCCTAGTTTGCCATCTTGCCTAAAGTCCCCAAGTATACTCTTAATGCATAATCAAGTGAAGGTGCAGAATCTAGTATTATGATGGAAATAGCAAAAAGTGATGCGGGTGGGAAATGTGTCATAAATTCCACAGTAAAAGGCTATTGCAATTTTTTGAAGTCAAGAAAAATGAACAAGCTAAATGTCACATAGTTTAAGCTATAAAGTGTACAATATGAAGAGAGCTAAGACAATTGCTATGCATCAGAGTCAGCTGAATAGAAAAATAGGTTTGGTTTGGTCTTGGGATTTTTAGCTTTAGATAAGCCATGGAATACAAAAGGCTCTGCCCATGCAACACTTTGAGTACATTTTGTGTCTCCAAATGTTTCTTAATTTACAAAGAAATATTATCCATTGATAGCTGAAAATAATAAACTCATAACACAGCTATTTTTCAATAATTTACATCTGTCAAAGAAGAATTTCAGCTAAATAATGAAAATTGTTACTTCTATTACAGCAGATGGTGTTCTTGCCATGCTGGGTCAGAAATCCAGATTTATTGGATTTTTAATTTTTTTTAATGTTTCCCTTATTTCTTTGTTTCACTGTGTGATACATTTAAAAAATATTTGTGCTTTGTGTTCCAAAGCAGACTACATGAAGTGTGTCATGGATACGGTTGTTAAAGTTGTTCCGTATGTACATGCAAATGTCATGAATCATTACAATTGTATGGAATTGTTGGAAGCAATAGAAAACAGTGAATTTAATGGTCTTGTAACATTTTTCCAATGTTCCTTGGCTCATTTGTGGAAGACTTTTGCAGAGATTTACTGTACTGTTAACTCTAATTTAAGATTTTCTTTTTTAAAAAGAAATTCTTGCCAAGTAGTCAATAATCAAAGATAAATAGCGGCAGAGAAATGTGCATCTTCTCACTGTGATCACACTGCGTAGGGACAAGCTAAATGTAAAGCTTTGAGGAAGGAAAAATGTCTCTGTGACCTAGCTAGGCAAATATGAGATGACCAATTGAAATTAAAAGGTTTCACAATATAATCAATGTTTTGTTTTGCTTTTTGCAATGTTCTAACATATAACCATTGTGCAAAATATTTTGATGATAAGTGACAACATGAAGTTGGCTACAAAAACGACATGAAAAATGTGAAGAAGTCATGATTTATGTGAATGGAGTTGCTTTCCAATCTATCAATACCCTTTCAAGTTTGGTGTTAATAATACTGAGTTGACACAAGAATTAATGGACTTACTTACCTAGGACACATGTCGTTTTGAAATGGATTGCTTTTGCTTGAAAGTCAAAGCAATTATATTTTTTAAAAGATTAACCACTTTTGTCAATATGGGTGCAAACATTTCAAAGAAAATGATTTTTCATTTATTGGGAAACTTTTAAGTATGCTTGGAACCTGTTAAGCATGTGAAAGAGTGTATTTTTTCAGCTATGCATTTTTATAAACTCATACAGATGAACTATTTCCCATGGAAATTTAATGTCTGAATTTAGATATGATGTAAGTGTAAAGTATACTTAGTATAAATAAGAGAATCTAAAGTATGTCATGAGTATTTTTATGTTGTTTATATGTCAAAAGATAACATGTGTATGTATTGAATTACATGCTATCTGGGTGATGCAGGTTGTTACTAACCAAAGGGTTGGAGATTTGGCATGTGTAAGAAATGTCTGTCTGTCTGTTTTAGTAAAGATTATAGTTAAGAAAACCTATGGAGCAGTGCTATATTGTAACATATAGGGACACCATGAATCAGAGTCAACTTATTGTGTAGCTGTTGTTACAGGCCATCGAGTTGGTTCTGACTCATAGTGACCCTGTATAGGGTTTCCAAGGAGCAGCTGGTGAGTTTGAACTGCCAGCCTTGCAGTTCAAATCGCCCTTGAGGTCAAGTACTTATCCTATGGTGCCATACCAGGACTCCAAGGTTATATAATTATATCATTACCATTTATTTTACCTGTTGTTTTGTTTTTAATTTTCTAATGCTGCTACTAAATTTTTTTTTTAATTATGTATGTTGTTGTTAAGTGCCATCGAGTCCATTCCAACTCACAGTGAACCTATATAGGGTTTCTAAAGAGCAGCTGGTGGGTTTGAACTGTCAATCTTGCAATCTTGCAGTTAGCAGTCCAGTGCTTGTCCTATAGTGCCCCACCAGGTATCCTAAATTACATGTGTGTCTCCCTTTATATTTCTATCAGACAGCAGTGGTCTGAGAGATTCTCTTCAGTACATAGTACAATTGGTGTCTTAAGGAGCAAGTTGAGGAGAAAGTCATCTGTGCCCAGTGTCCAGAGCCCTGACTGTTTGTAGGCCTCTGATAGCGTAGTGGTTATGAATCGGGCTGCGAACTTTAAGGTCAGCGGTTTGAAACTACCAGCTGCTCCACGGGAGAAAGATGAGGCTTTCTACTCCCTTAAAGATTTACACCCTCGGAAACCCTGTACAGGGTCGCTGTGGGTCGGAACCGACTCGACGGCACTTAACAACAACAACTACAGGCTTGGTTGACTATATGAGTGGTTATCAGTGCTTGTCATAGTCTTCCTGCTCTTTCGTCTTCTAGCCTTGCAAGAAAAAGAATGAATGGGAAAGTTCAATTCTGGAAGTTTAAAACCAGACTTCCTCTGGAAGGAGGCTGACCAGTTCAAATACGTCAGAGTCTATTCTAAGCCTATTGACTAAGCATTGAAATAAATTGTCTTTTCTCTAGTAAGTATAAGTAAATAGTTACAGGCTTTTGACTCCAGAAGTATTAGAAGTTCTGAAGTACAGAAAAGGAGAAACTCTGAGCTTTTGGGGCTTTTTCCAAAGCTAGATTTTTTCAACCCTGGAATCTAAGAAAGTAAAAGGGTTGCCAGTACACAGTAAGAAAAGCAGGCTGGGTAAAGAACTGATTAGGGCTAAAAGTTGAAATTTAATAAAGGCTATTGGACTTGCTCTTGTGTATCTTATTTTAATTTCTATTTTGGTAAAATATATATAACAAACACTTGCCACTCACTTATTTTTTAATGGGTGCAGTCCAATGACTTTAATTATGTTCACCATGTTATGCAACTATCTCTACTATACATTCCCCAACTTTTCCTCACCCTTGAAAGCTCAATGCCTCCTCTCACCTTCACACCCATCCCTGGTAACCTCTAATAAACTTTGAGTGTGCATTTGCCTATTCTAGCTATTTCATATAAATGGAATTATCCAATATTTGTTCCTGTCTTATTTATCAGCATAATATTTTCAAGGTGCATCCATGTCTTGGCTTGTAACAGAATGTAATTTGTCTTTACGGCTGACAAAGATTCCATTGTATGCACACACCACCTTTTGTTAATGTATTCATATGTTGATGGACACTTGGATTGTACTCACCTTTTGGCTGTTGTGAATAGTGCTTTAATTAACATCGAGTGTACGAACCTTCATGTACGTTCTTTATATTTTGCTCTAAAATTTATGAGAGTTGTACACAATGATTAGTTGTTAAGTGACAACCTGATTGTCCGTGCTCTTATTTTAATCATCATGTTTGGGGAAGTATCAGCATAAATGAGTTGAGTGTTTGCTATTTTGTCTTGCTGGTTATGGATGGGAAAGGGTATGTTGCTTGGGGAAATTTGGTACTTTGAAGAAATAAACCAGGGTGTCACCATTTTCCTGGTAACAGATACACAGACTCAGGCTCGGAAACACGGAACCACTCTTAGGCACGCATGCTCAGTCTGTGTCACAGTCAGTTCTGTACCACTCAGAACTGGACCAGTGTCTGGCACCAGTAAATGACCAGGGTCATCTGTTGGACTGAACTGTAAAATAAGGGCATTTCCACAAAGAGATTTATTGTCCAATTTGAAGGCAGAATGGAAATTGTAAGAAATTGAAATATACCATTGCTTTTATTGGGGGGGGCAATTTTTGTATGTTGTCTGTACGTACTTTGTTAATTAAAATTTTTTTCTGTTGTTAATCAGCAAGTCAATTCCGACCCATAATGACCCTGTATAGGGTTTCCAAAGAGCAGCTGGTGAGCTTGAACCACTGACCTTGCAGTTCAAGCAACTTTGCAGTCTGACGCATTAGCCCACAGTGCCACACCAGGACTACATGCTGATGGTTCAGTGGTAGAATTCTTGCCTTCTATGCAGAAGACCCAGTCAAGTTTGATTCCTAGCAAACATACCTCATTGAAGCCACCACCCACCTGTCAGTGGGCTCTTACATGTTGCTATGATGCTGTGATGTAGGATAAGCACTAGACTGAAAAATCTGTTGAACCACAAGATCGGTGGTTCAGACTCACCAGCTGCTTCTCAGAAACCTCCTAGGAAAAAGCTATGAGTCAGAACCGACTCAGCAGCACCTAACAACAAAAACACGGTGCTGAGCAGGTTTCTGCAGAACTTCCAGACTAAGAAGGACTGAGAAGAAAGACCTGGTCTATTTCTGAAAATCAGCCTGTGAAAACCTAATGGTCCTATCCACAATTAACCAAGGGGAGAGTGCATGGCTAAACAATATTTTGTTCAATTGTGTGGTCACTATGAGTCAGGCCAACTCACTGAACTAACAACAACAACACATGGATACAAATACCCTTGCTACCTGAATTCTCAGTGGCCAAATATTCACTATTAATGCCTTGCAACCTCTTTTTATTCCAAATGCATTCTTCTAATTGAAAATTTGCTGTAAAGTATCCACATGCCTGGGCCAGTGGAAACTAACCATTTGAGCACAAGTTTGGGCAAGAGAATGCTAGATGCACTGCAGTGGTATCTCAGTGGTTTCCTGGGGGCAGGTGGAAGGTTCAAATGTGTGCACTGCTGTCTCCAACTTTCCCACATTGTTAAGTGAAAATGCCTCGTAAGAAAGTGAGAAAGTCTGTGGAAATCAAGTAGGTAAACCTAAGACACCTATGAAGACTCAATGACTGGAAAGAAAACCAAGAGTGAAAAAAAGATTTTGAGAAAGGAGAAGAAATAAAACCAAAAACAGGGAGAAAGGATAGCATTATTTATATTGGATATTGAACAATACACACATAGCATTTGGTCAAAGTCACCAATGAGTTCATGCAATATAATTGTGTCTTCAATCCTTTATACTTCTTGGAAATAGTTCATGGATTATTGTATACATTTATAAGCATGTTTTAATAATATCTAGGGAATTCAGTTGGAGTTTTAAAGAATCCTCATTAGTGTAGCTCATTTGTGTATCACCTATATCCAAAACATTTTCGGGGAAAAGCATGGATTTGGACAGTGTAGGATATCTGAAGTCACAGAGTGAACAGAATTAAATGGTGTTATAAATAAATGTGTTTTAGAGTTTCCGTATCTAGAACAGACTTTTAAACTACAAAGAACATAATATTTTTGTTGTTACTTGGAGATATTTGGCAAACAAATGACTCTAGATAATGTTCTATAAGAGAACTTCAAAGCAGCCCTCTGATATTGAAGAAAAGTTGGCATCCTAAAACAAAACTTAAAAAAAAAAAAAAAAAAAAATGCATTTGAAATGTTTCAGATCTTTGCAAACTTCATTCCCAGAAAAAGAAAAAGAAAAAGAAAAAAATGCAGCAAAACAAAAGAACAAGTGTAGAAGTTACAGTTATTCTGTGGACAGTTGGGGTGGTCTCTTTCTGGTTTCTCTGTCTAGTCATCTCTGTTCCCCCCTGACCCCATGGTCAGTAAATACCAAGCTCTCACAATTCCCTGGTGAGAATGTTCCCAAGTCTCCTCTAATTGTCAGAGTCTCTGTTGGCTTGCCCTCCTCTGAATGTTACCTTGGTTCCTTGGTTGCTTCCTTGGTTAGCAGACCTTCTTTGGCTCAGTTAGGGACACTGCTCAGAGTTGCTTTGTCCTATTCAGTTCCCCTGTCTTGAATGGCTATAAAACAGACTCAAATTCTCATGCAGCTTCAAGCACAGGGCATGGTTGGGTGCCATAAACTTGATTTTGACTCTGACTCATAGCAATACCATGTGGCAGAGTGGAATGTCCCATAGAATTTTCTTGACTGTAATCTTTATGAAAACAGATTTCTAGGGCTTTCTCCCATAGAGTTGTTAGTGCATTTAAACCACCAACCTTTCAATTATTGGTCAAGTGCTTAACCCTTGTAACACCAAGGCTCCTTAAGCACAGGATAGGGGTTCAAAAAAATTTTTTTAAGTTAAATGAATGATTGAATATGACATCATCTGCTTGAGTAATCACTGCCAGTCTTAAAAAACTAAGAATCTAAAGAAAAATTACATCTTTGGCCATATGGTGGACTTTGTTGTTGCTAAGTGCCGAGGAGTTGGTTCCTACTCATAGCAACCCTGTATAGGTTTTCTGAGGCCGCAAATCTGTATGAGAGCAGAAAGCTTCATCTTTCACCAGAGGAGTGGCTGCTGGGCTCTAATCACTGGCTTTTTGGTTTGCAGTCCAGTGCTTATCCTACAGAGCCACTATGCTCCAATATAGTGAACTAGATGTCCTGATGTGTCCTGCTGTTTTAAAAAATAAAAAATTTAGAGAGAAAGACATGTAGAAAAAGAGACAGAGTATCCTATAGGATAAGCACTGGATTTCAAACCACAAGACCTGCAGTTCAAACCCACCAGTTGCTTCTCGGAAACCCTATACAGAGTTGCTATGAATTGAAATGGACTCATTGGGACTTAGCAACAACAGAATGAATAGCTGACATCCTTTTAAATGCTAAGTTGAGGTCACAAGAAGGAAGAAAATTCTTAGAGAAATATGAAATCAGAGTCATAACTTCTCAATACACAGCTGCCCAGGTCAGTCTGAGGCATTGGGTTAGAGAGTCCTAAGGAGGAGTCCTGGTGTGGCGCTGTGGACTAATGCATCAGACTGCAAAGTCGTTTGAACTGCAAGGTCGGTGGTTCAAGCTCACCAGCTGCTCCTTGGAACCCCTATACAGGGTCGCTATGCTTGGAAGGTTGGAATTGACTCTATGGCACTTAACAACAACAAGGAGGAGAGGACATATGGCCATTCAGTGACCTAATCAGTGAACTCATACAGGCTACTAGCTTTGTGAAGAAGAGTCCAAAGTGTGTGTGTGGGGGTGGGGGTGGGAAGGGGGAATCCTCTTTCTGAGTACCTGTGGAGGACTGAATATGTCAGATACTAATACCCATTTCTGAACCCTACTAAAATTAGAGCAAAGAAAAATGTTAAATGCATAACTCAAAAAGACAAATAGTGCCTAGAATGAATCATGATAAAAATTCAGAAGCTTGGAAACATGTGGAGCAGTGGTAACTGATTTAGAAGATATTCAAAAAAGAACCAGAAAAACTGGAAAACCATAGAATGTTCACTACAAAATGTCTCAAGGAGTTAGAAATTGATGACATCAGGAAACTCTGGGAAGTGAAGAAGTTGAGGTAAAGATAAAATGATTGGCAGAATGTCAGTTTATGAAGCACTTGGATATGTAAATTTTCATTCCACCCCTTCTGCCATACCATGAGTGATAATCCTTCCCAACCACACAAAATGACTGGAAATTTAGTCTCTTAAGAGTATTCTCTGGTAGCGTAGTGGTTACGACTCGGGCTGTGAACCGCAAGGTCAGCAGTTCGAAACTACCAGCTGCTCCGCGGGAGAAAGATCTACTCCCGTAAAGATTTACACCCTCGGAAACCCTGTACAGGGTCGCTATGGGTCGGTTCCGACTCCACGGCACATAACAACAACAACACAAGAGTATAAAACAGAGTCTGAGAGACATGGATATTATTCTGAAAATTAGGAGACTGTTATGGATTGAATTTTAGGCCCCTAAAATATGGTTATAAATCCTAAACTCTCTGCCTTTGGTGATAATCATATTTGCTAGTGGGTTGTCATTTTGTGATAATGAGGCAGGAGTAGTATAGGGTATATAATGAGTCAGTCTCTTTTGAGATATAAAAGAGATTTAACATAGTTCACAAAGACGTTGTTCTCCATCCTGCTTTGATGAGTAGCAATTGGAGTCTTAAAAGCTAGTGAGCATCTAAAGTGCAACTATTGGTATCTCCCCATCCAGGCCAAAGAAAAGTGAAGAAAATTGAAGACACATGGATATAATCAGTCCAATGGACCGATGGATCATATTAACATCAGCCTCCATGACCTTGAAACCAGAAGAACTAGATGGTGTCTGGTTACCACTACCAACAGCCCTGTAGGTTACCACATTAGAAGGTCCTGGATAGAGTGGTGGAAAATGTGGAACGAAACTCAAATCATAAAAAAAGGCCAGGCTTACTGATTGGATAGAGATTGGTGGAACCCCTGACATTTTGCCTTTTAGACACCCTTCAGGCCTAGAACTGAATTCACCCCAGGGGCTCAATTTTTAGAGAAGTAATAGATAGGGCTATGAGGTGAACAACACCACTAGGGAGTTCCCACTCCTTAGGACAATAACCATTTGAGATCAAAAGGGCAGCATTTGCCCCAGAACAAAATTCAGAAGGCACGAGGGATTAGGAAAGAAGGAAGAATGGAAGCAGGAAACACAGGGAGGAAGTGAGATAAGTGATATTATATTGTGGGGGATGGAATAAATGAAACAAAATGTGTATAAATTGTTGAATGGAAAACTGATTTGATTTGTAAACCTTCACCTAATTCACAGTATAGAGTTTTGGGGGTTTTTTTTTGAAGAGTTGCAGGGACTGCCCTAAGAGATTTTTTTTTTTTAATGTTTTATTGTGAATTACATGATAGTTTACATGGGAGAACATTAGCTTTACATTCATCCTATTGTATATTGTTTCATTGCCATCCTTACAATCCCCTCCGTGTATTATCAACCAACCAAAGGGTATACTCTGCAAGCCTGCCCCTTGGTCGTCAGCACACAGCCCCTTTCCCTCTCTGGGTCTAGAGTCCCCAGCCGCTCCATCTCTCCATGTCATTGTCTCTGCCTCCATCTCTGGTGTCACTGTTTCTCTGGGTAGAGTCCCACACTCTGCTCTTCTCCCTTGATGGTCCCAGGGGCCTCCGCTCCTGGACTGCAAAGTCAATCACTCCCCTCCTTTTGCTACAAAACATCTACCTTTACATTTCCAACAGTCACAGTCAGCCCTGATAGCAATTTTTCACTATTGTACCACGAGAGCCATCCCCATCTCCTTTCATTAGCCCCACCCAGACAGATTGGATACTACTCAGTGGAGATTCTACCTTCCTCTATGCCCTCTGGATCTAGGCTCCCTCTTGGAAGCTTGGAAGCCAGGCACTTCTTGCCTTTGTAGCCCCCCATTTTGGGTAGTCAGTGTCCAAGTTGCCCATCCTGTCTACCCTGTGTATCAAGGGGGTGGGAATGATCCTCGCTATAAAAGAGTTTTTAAAAATTAAAAAAAGATATGCAAAGAGAGGAGAGATGGGATAACATAGATGCCAAGACACATGGAGATCTCCAAGGAGCCAGGAAAGAGGCTAATGGTGTGGCACTTTCTCAAAAAGTTGGAAATAGAAATACTGAATAACCCAGCAATCCCTCTACTTGGTATCTGATCTTCATCAGTAAATCCTCTTCGTTTTCAGCAAGCAATGTTGTATCATCTGCATATCATAGGTTGTTAATGAGTCTTCCTCCAATCCTGATGCCACATTCTTCATATAAACCAGTTTTTCAGATTATTTGCACAGCATACAGATTGAAGAATTTGGTAAAAGAATACAATCTTGGTGCTCACTTTTCTTGATTTGAAACCATTCAGTGTCCCCTTGTTGTGTTCAAATAACTGCCTCTTGGTCTGTGTTCAGATTCCACATGAGCACAATTAAGTGTTTTGGAATACTCATTCTTCTCAATGTTCTCCATAACTTGCCATGACTCACACAGTTGCAGGCCTTTGCATAGTCAATAAAGCACAAGTAAACATCTTTCTGGTATTCTTTGCCTTCAGCCAAAATCCATCTGATGTCAGCAATGACATCTCTTGTTCCACATCCTCATCTGAATCCAGCTTGAATTTCTGGCAGCTCCCAGTTGGTTTATTGCTACAACCATTTGAATTACCTTAAGCAAAATTTTACATGCATATGCTATTAATGGAATTGTTCAATGGTTTCCACATTCCACTGGGTCACCTTTCTTTGGAATGGCACATATATGGGTCTCTTCCAATCAGTTGGCCAGGTAGCTGTCTTTCAAATTTCATGGCATGGATAAGTGAGTGTCTCCAGTACTACATCAATTTGTTTAAATATTTCTATTTGTATTCCATCAATTCCTAGAGCCTTGTTCTTTGCCATTGTCTTCAGTGTACCTTGGACATCTTCCTTCAGCACTATTGGCTTTTGATCATATGCTACCTCTTGAAATGACTGAACATCAACAATTTATTTTTGGTACAGTAACTCTGCATATTCCTTCCACCTTCTTTTGATGCTTTCTGCATCATTCAATATTTTGCTCATAGAATTCTTCAATATTGCAAGTTGAGGATTGAATTTTTCTTCAGTTCTTTCAGCTTGAGAAATACTGAGCATGTTCTTCCCTTTCAGTTTTCTAGATCCAGGTCTTCACACATTTTGTAATAATACTTGATGTTGTCATTTTTGAGCTGCCCTTTGAAAATCTCTGTCAAGCTTTTACTTCATCATTTCTTCCAGTCACTTTTGTTGGTGGTGGTAAGTGCCATGAAATCAATTCCGACTCACAGCGACCCTGCATAGGATTTCTGAGGACCTTGCATTTCAAACTGACCTTGAGGTCAAGTGATAATCCTATGGCACCACACCGGGACTCCTCCAGTCACATTTCGCTTCTCTAAATTCAAGAGCAAGTGTCATAGTCTCTTTTGGCATCTATTTTAATTGTTTGTTTCTTTCCTGTCATTTTAATTTTTTTCTTTCTTTCATTTACTTTCTTCATGTATGACATTTTTGATGTCATCTCAGTTCTTCTGGTCTTTAGTCATTAGTGCAAAGTACATTGAATTTATTTTAGAGATAGTCTCAAAATTCATTTGGATATACTCAAGGTCATTCTTTGGCTCTCGTTGACTTGTTTTAATTTTCATCAATTTTGTCTTGTACTTGCATATGAGCAACTGATGGTCTGTTCCACAGTCAGTCCCTGACCTTGTTTTGACCTATGACATTGAGCTTCTCCATCATCTCTTCCCAACAGCAACTTGAAAAATTACATAGGAATCTTGGAGGACCATGCATTAATGCTAATGAGGGAGGAGCAAGCTCCAAAAAGGAGGATGAGAATGGCTACACAACTCAAAGAATATAATCAGTTTCACTAATTTGTACATGTAAAAGTTTGAATAGGTGTATATTCCGCTGTGTATATTCTCAACATCAAAATAAATAAAATTTAAAGAAAATAAAATTATTTTGAAGACATAATCAAGTAATTAAGGAAGTGAGATATTGGCACAAGACAAATTTATATAGAACATTAGAATAGATTAGAGAGGGCAGAATGGACTCGTGGTGTTGTTGGTGTTAGGTGCCATCGAGTTAGTACCGACTCATAGTTGACACTGTGCACAACAGAACAAAACACTGCCTGGTACTGCGCCAACCTCACAATTGTTGTGCAATCATTTGTTTTCTTTACATTCAGATGCAACCCATACCAAAGGCTGTGGATGTTCATCAGTAAGTATTTTAACTCCTCTTCACTTTCAGCAAGCAAGGTTGTATCATCTGCATATCGCAGGTTGTTAATGAGTCTTCCTCCAATCCTCATGCCACGTTTTTCTTCATAGAACCCAGCTTCTTGGATGATTTGCTCAGCATACAGGTTGTATAAGTATGGTGAAAAAATACAACCCTGTCGCACACCTTTCTTCATTTTAAACCATTTGGTGTTCCCATGTCTGTTCGAACAACTGCCTCTTGGTCCATGTACAGATTCCTCATGAACACAATTAAGTATTCCAGAATACTCATACTTTACAATGTTGTCCATAGCTTGTCATGGTCCACACAATCAAAAGCTATTGCATAGTCAATAAAGCACAGGTAAACATCTTTCTGGTATTCTCTGCTTTCAGTCATGATCAATTGGCCATCTGCAATGGTATCCCTCATTCCATGTCCTATTCTGAATCCAGCTTGAACCTCTGGAAGTTCTCTGTCAGTGTATGGTTGTAGCCATTTTTATATTACCTTTAGCAAAATTTTACTTGTATGCAACATTATTGATATAGTCTGATGATTTCCGTATTCTGTTGGATCACCTCTCTTACGAATGGGTACAAATGTCGATCTCTTCCAGTCAGTTGGCCAGGTAGATTCTTCCAAGTTTCTTGGCATAGATGAGTGAGTGCCTCCAGAGCCACATCACTTTGTTGAAAGATTTCAATCTGTATTCCATCAATTCCCAGAGCCTTGTTCATTGCCAATGCCTTCAATTCACCTTGGATTTCTTCCTTCAGTATCATTGGCTCTTGATCATGTACTATCTCTTGATATAGTTGAACATTGACCATTTCTTTTTGGTACAGTAACTCTGAGTATTCCTTCCATCTTCTTTTGATGCTTTCTGCATCATTCAATATTTTGTCAATAGAATCTTTCGATATTCCAAATTGGTGATTGAAGTTTTTCTTCAGTTCCCTCAGCTTGAGAAATGCTGAGCATGTTCTTCCCTTTTGGTTTTCTAACTCCAGGTCTTTGCATGTTTTATTATAACATTTGACTTTGTCTTCCAAGCTGCCTTTTGAAATTTTCTAATTAGCGCTTTTACCTCCTCATCTCTTCCATTTGCTTAAGCATCTCTGTGCTGGAAAGCAAATTTCAGAGTCTTTTCTGACATCCATTTTGGTGTTTTCCTTCTTTCTTGTCATCTTCATGACCTTTTGCTTTCTTCCTGTTTTATGTTCTTGATGTCATCCAACAACTCTTTTGATCTTTGGTCTAATGCATCAAATCTGTTCTTTAGATAATCTAAATTCTAGTGGGATAAAATCAAAATCATAGTTTGGCTCTTGTAGACTTGTTTTAATTTTCTTCAACTTGAACCTTAACTTGCATATGAGCAATTGATGGTCTGTTCCCTAATCTGTGCTTGGTCTTGTTTTGGCTGATGATATGGAGCTTTTAGATGGTCTCTTTCCACAGATGTAGTCAGTTTAATTTCTGGTGCAGTCCATGTGTTAGTCATCTTTTATGTTGTTTTAAAAAAGGTATTTGCAATAAAGAAGTCTTTGGTCTTGTGAAATTCTATCATGTGATCTCAAGCATCATTTTTATCACCAAGGCCATATTTTCCAACTATTGATCCTTCCTCTTTGTTATCAACCTTTGCATTCCTATCACCAGTAATTATCAATACATCTTGATTGCATGTTTGATCAATTTCAAATTGAAGAAGTTGGTAGAATTCTTCAAATTCATTGCCTCTGGCTTCAGTGGTTGGTACATAAATTTCAATAATAGTGGTATTAGCTGGTCTTCCTTGTAAGTGTATGTGTATTATCCTATCACAGACAGCATTTTATTTCAAGACAGATCATAATTTGTTCGTTTTGATGGTGAATGTGATGCCATTTCTCCTCAATATATCATTCCTAGCATAGTAAACTATGTGATTGTCAGACTCAAAGTGGCCAGTGCCAGTCCATTTCAGCTCACTAACACCTAGAATGTTGATGTTTATGCATTCCAATTCATATTTTTCCATTTCATAAGTGTATTTTAATGTTTAAGGGTCAGTACAGAGACATTATGAACAATTTGTCCACAATTCTTAATGCACATACCAAAGATCTAAAAGCCATGTAGTTATAAGTATTTCAAAATTCCAGTGATTTCTAGCTTTAAATTTGGAGGTAAATTTTTCTTTGTAGCAAAATTTTTAGTTGTGTCTCATCAGCAAATGAAGGTCCCTAAGGCTTTACTCCATTTGCATCATCATGGTCAACTCTACTTTAAGGAGGCAGCTCTTCCCCAATTGTATTTTGAGTGCCTTCTGACCTGAGGGGCTCATCTCCCAACACAATATTTTTGTGCTGTTCATCATGTTTCAATATTCAATATTCTGTGCTGACAGTTTTCCACTGCTTATTCATAATGTTTTCAGTTACTAAATATTCAGTAACAGTTCATCTCTCCTTCTTCCTAGTTTGTCTTCGTCTGGAAGCTCAGCTGAAATTTGTCTACTCTTGTGACCCTGCTGGTATTTAAAATACCTGTGGCATAACTTCCAGAATCAAATCAACATGCAAGCCACCACAGTATGACAAATTGACAGGTGAGTGGTTGAGAATTAGAATTATGCATACGTGGAAATTTTATCTCAGATTGAATGGATATATAAGAATGGCAAGAAAAAATATGCTTTTAATTGTTAGTACAGGAGCAACTCACTCCATGGAAAATTAAAATTCAAACTGGAAAATCAAGTCAAATTCAGAAGCGAACATAAAATGAAAATATCATTGATAATATAAGTAGACCTTTGCTGAGATCAGAAAATGCCAAAAAGATATTTGTTTGTGCTTCACTAACTATGAAAAGTCATTCAGTTTTGTATGGATCATAACAAATTATGGATAACATTGTGAAGCATGGGATTCCAGAATACTTGATTGTGCTCTTGTGGAGTCTGTGAATAAACCCATAGACTAAGGAGATTCTTCAAGATTTAAAATCAGGAAAGTTGTGCACCAGATTTGTATACTTTCACCATACTTATTCAATCTGTATGCTGAGCAAAAAACCTGAGAAACTGGATTATATGAAGAAAAACATGGCATCAGGATTGGAAGAAGACTCGTTAACAGCCTTTGATATGGAGATGACACCACCTTGCTTGAAATACTTACTGATGAAGCTCAAAAATTGTAACCTTCAGTATGGATTGCACATCAGTGTAAATAAAACAAAAATCCATACAGTTGAACCACTAAATTACATCATGATAAATGGAGAAAACATTGAGTTGTCAAAGACTTCATTTTGCTAGGATCAAAACTGCAGTCAACACATCAAAGCTGCAGTCAAGGCATCAAAGGACATGTTGCAATAAGCTAATTGGCTTCAAAAGATGTCTTTAAAGTATTAAAAAGCAAAAATAACACTTTGAAAACTAAGGCATGCCTGACTCAAGTCATGGCCAGTGGCTTCATATGCATGCAAAAACTTGAAAATCTGCAAAGAAGAATTGATAACTTTGAATTAGGTATTGACATAGAATCTTGAATATAGCTTGACTGCCAGAAAAATGAACAAATTTGTCTTGGAAGAAACACAACCAAAATGCTCCTTAGAAGCTAGAATGGTGACAATTTGTTTCTTGTACTTTGGACATGTTGTCAGGAAGGACCAGTCCTTGGAGTAGGACATCATGCTTGGTAAAGTAGAGGATCATCAAAACAGAGAAAGAGCTTCAACTAGGTAGATTGGCAGAGTGGCTTCAATAGTGTGTTCCAATATGGCAATGATTATGAGGATGGCACAGAGCCAGACAATGTTTCATTCTGTTCTGTTCTACAGCAGTTGAAACTAACTCAGTGGCACCTAGTAATGACAAGAACATTTTATCTCAGATTGAATGGATATTTAAGAATGGTAAGGAAAAATATGCTTTTAATTAGTACAGGAGCAACTCACCTCATCGAAAATAACAATTCAAACTGGAAAATCAAGTCAAAGAAGAGAACGTAAAATGAGAATATCATTGATAATACAAACAGACCTTTGCTGAGATCAGAAAATGCCAAAAAGATGTTTGTTTGTGTTTTACTAACTATGAAAAGTCATTCAATTTTGTATAATAATACTGATCCCAACATTGTTGTATTACCAATAACAATTCTAGTTGCATTAAAAACTAAATATGAAAAGGAAATTTTTTCATTTGGGGTCAAATTATCTGGAGATATCTGTTAAAACAGAAATTTAAGGAAAATTTCTATGCAAGATACAAAAAGCACAAATCACAAAAGAAAGTATAAAGAAAAAGACTGAAAAATTCAACTATAGTATAATTTAGACTTCTATACAAAAATATATTTTTAAATAAAAAGATTGGAAGAGATAGTTATAAAATATACAGATGAATAATCAATATCCTTAAAAAGTGTATATGTATGATGAATTTTACAAGATAAAAATAAAAGATTAAAATTAAATCCATAGATTTAAAATAAGATGCATCAAAAGAAATGATGAGTGGAATTAGTAAATGATAAGGTAGATCGAAGACATTTTCAAAAATGCTGCTTAGATTTTCCAAGAAGTAGAAAATATGAAAGAGGAGTTTGGAGATATAGAGAATAGGTGAGAATTTCTGAGAACTATCGAATTGGAACTCTAGAGAGCGAGAACTGAGCATTTGGGGCAGAGGAAGTATTTGAAGAGATAATGCTGAGATTTTTCCAGAATTGGTACATTGGAGTATACACATTGGAGAACAATTTGTTAATATCTATGAAAGATGAGCATGCTTATTTTCCAACAACCCAGCAATTCTACTGCTAAACATATTCTCTATACAATGTCTTGCACATGTACAAGAATGTTCATTATAGCAACACTTATAATTGAACTATAGTGGAAAGATTCCATATTTCCATTAATAGGACAGAGAATTAATAAATTATTCTATACTCATATAATGGAACACCATACATCACAAACAATAAACTGGAGTTAAATGTATCAAAATAAATATCATAAACCAATAAATATATTGAAGGATATAAAGAAAACTTGCTGAGTGTATATACATAGGATGCATTTATTTAAAATATACAAGCATGTAAAACAATATGTATTACTTAAAGTCTCTTGGTATAGCACTATAGGATGAGCACTGGACTGTGAACCACAAGGTTGGCAGTTCAAACCCACTAGCTGCTCCTTGGAAACGCTGTACAGGATCACTATGAATCAAAGCCAACTCAATGGCACTTAACAACAAGAAGAGATAAATCTAAGTCTATTGAAAGTATAAGGCAATGCTCGGTTATAATAAACACCAGATTCAGGATAGCAGTTACCTCTGGTGACTGTAGGGAGAAGGGGAGTTATGATCTGAAAAGGGATACAGAAGGGTCTTCAACTGTATTGGTATTACTGTAGTTCTTAGAGAAGCTCTGCTGGCACTGTGGGTTAGGCTTTGAGCTGCTAACCACATGGCTGGCCATTTAAACCCAGCAGCCACTCCTTGGGAGAAAGATAAGAGGCTGTCTGCTTCCATAAAGATTGACTGTCGCAGAAACCCAATATAGTGTAGTTATGATCAGAATCAACACAACAGCAGTGGTTAGACATTTCTCAAAGTGAATGGCGTGATCACAAGTTCCTTGCATTACTCTTCATAGAACTTTGCTCCTTATACTATTCTTTTATAGATGGTCTTTTCTTTGCCTGAAATATTTTAAAATACATTTTTAAAGAAACTCAGGATTGGAGGAAGACTCATTAACAGCTTGAGGTATGCAGATGGTACAACCTTGCATGCTGGAAGTGAAGTGGACTTGAAATACTGATAAAGATCCAAGACTACAGCCCTCAGCATAGATTCCACTTCAATGGGAAGAATACAAAATGCCTTATGACTGGATAACCTGATAAATGGAGAAAATAAATAACATGACAAATGGAAAAAAGATTAAAGTTATCAAAGACTTCATTTGCTAAGATCCACAATCAACTTTCATGGAAGCAGCAGTCAAGAAATCAAACACTACATACTGGTCAGAAAGAGACTATGGCCCTCCATCACCTTTACTGTCTAGAAAGGAACTCACCCTGGTGGGCCAATTTTCAGCCAAACAATAGTTTTATAGGTGGGACAACAACAACACTAACATATGTTCACCATGGAATGGTCAATTATTCAAAATAAAAAAAGGCCAATATATCCTAAGGACAAAGTTGACAAAGGATGGGAAGGTGGGTGAAATGCAAATAGCAACCACAGGGAGGAAGTGGGGTAACTGTTGTTGCATGGAGGGGATTGTAATCATTGAGATGAAACAAAGTGTATGATTTGTTGAATGTGAAGCTGGTGATCTTGTCTGTAAACCTTATTCAGTTCACAATAAAAAGTTAAAAGAAAGAAAAAAATCTAACAATGCATTAGGCAAATCTGCTGAAAAGACCGCTTTAAAGAGTTGAAGAACAAAGATATCAATTGGAGGACTAAGGTGTACATGACCCAAGTCATGGTATTTTCAATAGCCTCATATACATGTAAAAGTTAGAGAATGAACAAGGAAGGCCATAGAAGAATTGATGCATTCTAATTATGGTTTTGGAGAAGAATATTAAAAATACCTTGGGCTGCCAGAGAAGAACAAACAAATCTGTGTTGGAAGAAGTACAGCCAGAATACTCTTCAAAAACCAGGATGGCCAATCTTTGTCTCTCATATTTCTGACATTATCTGGAGACACCAAACCCCAGAGAAGAACATCATACTTGGTAAAGTGGAGGATCAGCAAAAAAGAGGAAGACCTTCAACAACATGGATTAACACAGTGGCAGCTGCAATGGGCTCAAATATAACACCACTTGTGAGGATGGTGCAGGGCTGGGCAGTGTTTCATTTTGTTGTGCATATAGTCACTATAAGTTGGCCCTACAATTTTTTTTTTTTTTTTTTTGTAAGTTGCTTTTGTGTGTGTGTGAACTGAATGTTAGTCTACATGGGAGAATACTGGCTTTACACTATTGTTTCATTGCAATGATTACAATCTCTTCCGTGCATCATCATTCAACAGTATTTGCTTCCATTCCCTCTGAGTTTTTTGGAGTTTTTTGGTGGGGAGGGAAGGAAGGGATGTACACAAAAACATTCAGGAACACGTAGTAATTTAAACAACCAAAGGGCACAATCTGCAAGCCTGCACCCTGGCTGCCAGCCCTCAGTCTTTCTCTTTCCATGAGTCTAGTATCTTCAGGTGCTCTCTCTCAACATGTCCTCATCTCTGCCTCCATCTCTGGTGTCACTGCTTCTCTGGATAGGGTCCCACATATCATCTGTGCTCTTCTCCCTTGATGGTTTAGGGTCCTCTGCTTCTGGACTGTAAGATTAACTACTCCTCCATTTTTTGTTACAAAACATTTATCTTTACAATTGTGACAGTTACAATTAGTCATATCAATTACTATTGAATCACAAGAATCCTATCCCCATCTCCTTTCACCAGATTCATCCAAACAAAATGAAACTATTCAATGGAGACTCTACCCTCCCCTGCTAAACTTCCTCTTGAAAACTTGTAAGCCAGTCACTTCATGCCTGAATCGCCTCCTCATTTTAGGTAGCCAATGTCCAAGTTGCCTGTTCCTATCTACCCTGTATACAGAGGGGATAGGATTGCAGCTTGATGTGAAGACTTCTTCCCTTTCACTTGGTACCTTGAGCTACTACATCCATAAGTATAGGTTAAGTTCATCAAATTGTAGAAATTTACCCTCGTTTCCATCATCAAAAAAAATTTTTTTAATCTTCCTCTATGAGTCAGTACCGACTCAATTGTACCTAACAACAACAACAACAACAAGGAAAGTTCTAGAGTACTGGTATGGCACTGTGGGTTAATGCAACAGACTGCAAAGCCGTTTGAACTGCAAGGTAGTCAGTTCAAGCTCACCAGCTGCTCCTCGGAAACCCTATACAGGGTTGCTATGGGTCGGAACCGACTCGTTGGCACTTAACAACAGCAACAATGGCTAATGATCATGAGCATTTTTTCATATATTTGTTGGCTTTCCGAATCTTTTCCTTGGTGAAGTGTCTGTTCATGTCCTGTGCTCATTGTTTATTTGTGTTATTTGTCTTTTTCTTGTAGAGGTGTTGTATTTTCCTACAGATTTTAGAAATTAGTCCCTTGTCTTATACATCGTTGCAAAACATTTTTCCCTATTCTGTGGGCTACCTTTGTACTCTTGGTGAAACATTTCTGTTTTAGAATGTACCAATCATCTATTTTGTCTTCTTTTGTTTGTATAATTTTTGTAATGTTTGGTAGTCTGTCTGTACCCTGTATTAGAGCCCCTAATTTTGTCCCTATTTTTTCACTGATGGCCTTTATAATCCTGGGACTCATATTTAGGTCTGGCAACCCAAGGTATTTTTAAGCTTTGCTGAGTTGGTTTTTGTATATGGCGTGAGGAAAAAGTCTGGTTTCAATTTGCATATTGACTTCCAGTTCTGCTAGCATCATGTGTTGAAGAAGCTATGTCTTCCCCATTCAGTGTATTTTGGCCCTTTGTCATAGATCAGTTGGTTGTATGTGGATGGGTTAATTTCTGAATTCTCGATTATGTTCCATTGATCCATGTATCTTTCATTGTACCAGTACCAAGCTGTTTTGACCGCTGTAGCCATATAGTAAATTAGAAATCAGGGAGTGAGATGCTTCCAACTTTGTTCTTCTTAAGCAGTGCTTTGCTTATCCTGGGTCTCTTTCCTTTCCATATAAAGTTCATGATTGTTTTTTCCATCTCTCTAAAACATGTCATTGGAATCTGGATTGGGATAGCATTATATGTGTAGACTGCTTTGGATAGTATTGACATTTTCACAATGTTAAGTCTTCCTATACAAGACCATGGTATAGTCTTCTTTTTTTTTTCTTTTAATTAAAAAAAAAAATTGTATTTACTACTTAGAAACATTCAGAATGTCAACAAAACAACTGCAACTATTTTTTGTTTGTTTGCAATTACAGAGTGGTATTCAATTAACAGAACAATTATTTCATATAAGCTACATCAGACAACTGAAGATTAAAAGAACAAAAACAAAAACTGCCATCCCCATATATAACTAATTTGTGCTGTGCACCAACAAGAACCTGCTTTAAATTTCCATGCCAATTTACAACCCCCATACTGTACCAGGCAAAATTAGTGGCTACTGAAAATACCACCAGAACAGGGCCAGCTAAAGGCACATTTGGTAGTGTGTTAACTATACAAAAAAAGACACTGTACAGTTTAAAAGCAAATCTTACACAGCCTTACATTTCAGGTGCTTTTTTTTTTTCTTTTAAAGGAGTGAGTTGTATACAAGGGGGTTAAATGCTTTATAGACAAAAGGAAATTGCAATAGAACCAACTTATTCATTATCATCTTCTTCATCTCCATCCTCTCCATCTTCCTCCCCTTCCTTCTTTTTCTTGTTTATCTCAGCCTTGAAGACCCCCTTTTTGGCTGCATCAGGCTTTCCTTTAGCCCAGTAAGCAGCGATATCCTTTTGCACTTCTCCTTCAGCTTAGCAGCCGTCTTCTCATAAGGCAGCAGTAGTCCACGTTTCTCCCAGTTTCTTTGCAACACCACCAATGGATAGGCCGGAATGGTTGCCTTTGATTTTGGAGTGATACTCTGAACAAAAGAAGGCTGAAGGGGACCTCTTGGGTGATTTGGGATCCCTGAATTCCGTTTTTTCTCCCCTTTAGGCAGGCTATGGGTTTTCATTTCTCTTTCATAACGGGCCTTGTCCGCCTTTGCCATGTCTTCAGATTTTCCTTTCTCCTTAGCAGACTTGGTCTTCCACCACTCTGAGCACTACTTGGAAAATTCTGAGAAGTTGACCGAAGCATCTGGGTGCTTCTTCTTGTGCTCCTCTTGGCAGGTTTGCACACAAAAAATGCATAGGGTGACATTTTGCCTCTCGGCTTCTTAGGATCTCCTTTGGCCATGTTTTAGTTATTATTTTTTTCCATCTGCAAGGCACAGATGTAGTGTCGTCTGGCTCTACCTGGCCTGGCACTGCCTCTGTAGAGCTCAATGTACTGTAATGGCTGTCTCTTCTTCCATTTTTGTAAGTCTCTTTTGGTGTCTTGTAGTAATATTCTGTAATTTTCTTTGTAGAGGTCCTTTATTTCTCTGGCTACATTTATTCCTAAATATTTCATCCTTTGGGTGGCTATTGTAAATGGTATTACTTTCCTAATTTCCTTTTCAGTGCTGTCATTATTAGTATAGAGGAATCCAACTGATTTTTGTATGTTGATCTTATACCCTGCCACTTTGCTGAATCTTTCAGTGAGTTCCAGTAGTATTTTTTGCTTAGTTTTGGGGGTTTTCTATGTATAGGATTATATCATCTGCAAATAGAGAGAGTTTTACTTCCTCTTTGCCAGTTTGGATACCTTTAATTTCCCTATCTTGCCTTATAGCTCTGGCTAAGACTTCCAAAACAATATTGAATAGGAATGGTAATAAAGGGCATCCTTGTTCAGATCCTGTTTACAAAGGGAAGGCTTTTTCAGTTTCTCTCCATTGAGAGTGATGTTGGCTATTAGTTTTATATATATACTCTTAATTATGTTGAGGAATTCCCCTTCAATTCATACTTTATTGAGTGTTTTTCTCAGGAATGGATGCTGGATTTTGTCAAATGCATTTTCTACATAAATCAATATGATCATGAGATTCTTTTCCTTTTTCTTGTTTATATGTTGAATTACATTAATTGTTTTTCTAATGTTGAACCATCCTTTTATCCCTGGTATGAATCCCACTTAGTCATGGTGTATCATTTATATATTTTTTGATGTGTTGTTTAATTCTGTTGGCTAGGATTTTGTTGAGAATTTTTGCATCTATGTTAATGAGGGATATTGGTCTATAATTTTCTTTCTTAGTGATGTTCTTTCCTGGTTTTGTTTTAAGGGTTATGCTTGCTTCACAAAATTTATTAGGAAGCTTTTCATCCTCATATATTCTGGAATAATTTGAGTAGAATTAGTGACAGCTCTTCCCTGAATGTTTGGTAAAACTCTCCAGTGAAGCCATCTGGATCTGGACTTTTTGGTTGGGAGTTTTTTGATGACATGGTCAATTTCTTCCTTCATTATAGGTCTGTTCAAGTTTTCTACTTCACTCTGTGTAAGCTTAGGTAGGTTGTGCTTTTCTAAAAATGTATCCATCTCCTCTAGATTTTCAAATTGTTGGAGTACAACTCTTCATAATATTCTGTTATTATCCTTTTAATTTCTATTGGTTCTGTTGTGACATCACCCATGTGGTTTCTTATGCATGTTATTTGTGTCTTCTCCCTATGTTCTTTTGTTAAGTTTGCCAATGGTTTGTGGATTTTATTAATTCTTTCAAAGAACCAGCTTCTTGTCCTATTGATTCTTCCTATAGTTTTTCATTTTCTATCTCATTTATTTCTGCTCTAATCTTTATTATTTCCTTTCTCCTGTTGACTGTAGGTTTACGTTGCTGATCTTTTTCTTGTTGTTGGAGATGTTGTGTTAGTGTGTTGATGTTGGTTTTCTCTTCTTTTTGGATGTGTGCATTTATTGCAATAAATTTTATCTCAGCACTGCTTTTACCGTGTCCCAAAGATTTTAGTATGTTGTGTTTTTGTTCTCATTTGTTTCTATGAACTTTGTGAATTCACGTTTAATTTCTTCTACTACCCAATAACTTTTAAGCAGGGTGTTATTCAGCTTCCATGTATTTGACTTTATTTCCTTGGTCTTCCTATTGTTGATTTTTAATTTTATAGCATTGTGGTCTGAAATGATGCTTTGTAGTATTTTGATGTTTATAAATTCATGAAGACTTGTTTTGTGGCCTAACACATGGTCTGTTCTTAAGAATGTTCCATGTGCACTGGGAAAGAATGTGTATTGTGTTGTTGTTAGGTTGAATGCTTTCTACACATCTATGAGGTCCAGTTGGCTGATTGTGTTGTTTAATTCCACTGTGTCTTTGTCAAGGTTGTTTCTGGTTGTTCTATCCTTTTTCAAAAGTGATGTATTAAAATCTCCACTATTATTGTAGATTTGTCTATTTTTTTTTTTTCAAATCTATTAGAGTTTGCTTCATATATTTTGGAGCTCTTTCATTGGGAGCATAGATATTTATTATGGTTATGTCACCTTGTTCAACTGACCCTTTAATCATGAGATAATGTCCATCTTTATCTATTATTCTGGTTTTTGCCTTGAAGTTTATTTTATTAGAGATTAATTTTGCCACTCCTGCTCATTTTGGATTGCAATTAGCTTGGTATATTACTTCCCATCCTTCAACTTTTAGTCTATTGTTGTCTTTGTATGTAAGATGTGTCTCTTACAGACAGCATATTGAAAGATCTTGTTTTCTTATCCATTCTGCCACTCTCTGTCTCTTAACTGGTGCATTTAATCCGTTGACATTCACTGTAATTATAGATAGGTATGAATTAATTGCTATCATTATGTTAGTTTTTTTGTGGTGCTGCTGGTTTATCTCCAAGGATGGGTCAGACATCTGCAGTGGGAGCACACCTCGGATCCTTCCCCCTCACTGTCTTGCCCAAGATGGCCATTCCAGGAGCCACTGAGAGCAGCCGATCAGAAAAGAGTAGTTTTCTTGCTTCTGCTACAAATTCTAGCAGCTGTAAGCCTTCAAACTTTCTAAATATTCCTTTATATGTAGTTCAGAGTTCTGGGACCATCCCCTGAACCTGCTTCGTCAGGTATTCCGTGTTATTGCTGATGGAAGTTTGCACTGAATTTCTCCTTAATCCACCATTAAGCCCCACCTCTGTAAGTTGCTTTTTAAAATATCAGTTTCCCTACATTGGTCTCCTTTTTTTTTGGAAATTTTTTGAAAGTCTAAAAATCTCTGAATAGTTCATCTTTAATTATTCTAATTTATTTTAAGATTAGCATTAGGAGCAGCATTTTCAGGATCTTTCCTTCTCTCTACCTCCTGTTCCCACACTGCACACTGCTCCCATTTCATCTGTATTTGAGCTATGGTTTTGGAGAACACTGAAAGTACTGTGGACTGCCGAAAGAACAAACCAATCTGTGTTGGAAGAAGTACAGCCAGAATGATCATTGGAAGCCAGGATGGCCAGACTTTGTCTCTCATGCTTTGGACATGTTGTCAGGAGGGACCAGTCCCTGGAGAAGGATATCATGTTTGGTAAAAGGAGGCTCAGAGAAAAAGAGGAAGACCCCCAACGAGATGGATTGGCACAGTGGCAGCAGCAGTGGACTCCAATGTTGCAACAATTTTGAAGTTGCCCAGGACTGGGCAGTGTTTCATTCTGTTGTGCATAGGGTCACTATGAGTCTTGATGGCATCTAACCATCTAACAACAACAACCAATAGAAACTAATTTTCGCACTGTGTAGGAGTCCTGGTGTGGATAAGCACTGGACCGCAACGTCAGTTTGAACCACAAGGTCAGTGGTTCCAACTCACCATTAGCTCCTGGGAAACCCTATACAGGGTCTCTATGAATCAGAACCAACTCGACAATGACAACAGTTAACAACAACAAGAGGCTAAAAGTCTAAATTCAGATGCTGGTTTCTGAGGAAGGTTTTCTCCCTCTGTTGCCTCTGGGGAAGGTCCTGTCCTCTTCTGAGTTTCTGCTCTTGAGCAGTCTTCAGGAGGCTTACCTATGATCTCAGCTACCATCTCTGCCTTTTTACTCCTTGCCTAATCTAGTTTATATCTCAAAGCACACCCTACACTAATCCTAATCATTAACATAACAAAAGAAATCCAGTCCCAAATAGGATTATAATCACAGGTATTTGTTTTTGTTAAGTGTCATCCAATTGAGTTGGTTCCTACTCTACCCCCTATGAGTAGAACTGACTCAGAAGTCACTTTAACAACAAGATAGAGTTTCATGAGGAGCAGCTGCTGGGTTTGAACGCCCTAGCTTGCCATTAGCAGTTCATCGCCACACCAGGACTCTAATTACAGGTATGGTGGTTGATGGTTATGTGCTGTAGAATCCATTCTGACTCATAGTGACCCTGCATAGGGTTTCTGAGACTGTACGTTTTTATGTGAGCAGAAGGCTTCATCTTTCTTCAGTGTAACAGCTGCTAGTTTCAAACTGCTGACCTTAAAGTTAGCGGTGCTACTGGTAACCACATATGTTGTTGCTGTTGTTATTGAGTGCCATCGTGTCAGTTCCGACTCAAAGGGACCCTGTATACGGTTTCTGAAGAGCAGCTGGTGAGCTTGAACCCCCAACCTTGCGGCTCAAACCGAATTTGCAGTCCACAGTGCCATACCAGGACTCTGAACCACAGTTATAGGGGTTAAGATTTACAACACAATTCAATCCATAACACCTCTCATCATGAGGAACTAGGGATGGTAAAGTTGCTGCTTAATTATAAGACATTAGAAACAAACTGAATCTCCCATTCCTGCCTTCTCCTATTTTCCAATGTCAAGGCTCGTGAAAAACACTGACCTTG
The DNA here is from genome assembly GCF_000296735.1 of Chrysochloris asiatica. Lineage (NCBI taxonomy): Eukaryota > Metazoa > Chordata > Mammalia > Afrosoricida > Chrysochloridae > Chrysochloris > Chrysochloris asiatica. The sequence continues at coordinate 13,591,999 of NW_006408527.1, forward strand.
TGTCGTAGCCAAGACATGTGACAAGAAATGTTTCCCTGGCTTAAGAAATTTCCTTTTAGAATTATGATAATATGTAATGTATGGGGAGATATTCAAATGAAGATAAGTGGACATTTTAATACTTCATTTGAATAGTAATAGGGTACATTTAGTGAGTACTTAACTTATCATTTGTCAGCACTGTGTCCAGCACAGCACTCAATGACCTTGCCGCTCAGTGTGGTCCTGGGTCAGCAGCCGCAGCATCCCCTGTGATCTGGTTAGAAATGCGGACCCTCAGACCCCAGCCCAGACCCGCTGAATCAGAATCTACATTTTTAGCAAGATCACTAAGAGACAGACTCTTCTGCACATTAAAGTTCTAGAAGCACTGTACTTACAAAGTAGGTGGGTAACTATCTACCTGTCATAGATTTGGAGAGTCTGAAGGATTAAGAAGTTTCTGAAGAAGACACAGTTTGTGAGTGAGTAGAGCCAACCTTCAAATCTAGCTCTGCCTCTGCCAAGAACAAATACCCCACAGTGTCACTGGGTTAACTCCATTCTATCAGTAAATGTTTTGCTGTATGAGCAACTATATCATCTGTTTAAAAAAAGATTTTAATTTCTTCAATAATGCTGGGGGGAGGGGCAACAAAAAAAGAAAAAGAGTCTAGTACAGATTTCCCAACCCAAATAACATGGTTCCATCCCTTCACAAATTGTTTAGTATCTCCTCAGCTATATGGTGAACTCACTGAGAGGAGGAAGTATTGTCCTGTTTGATTTTGTATCTGCAGAAACTAATATCAAACCTGGTTCAAAACAGGGAATCCACTCCTTGCACTCTCATTAATTAATATTCAATAGACCCATTTGTTCAAGTGGGTTGCTAGGATCTTAGACTGAATAGCTAATTGGGAACAAGATTATTTTGCAATTAAAAGAAGGTGTGGGGATTCTCTGTGGGCTTTGCTGCAGGCCCAGGAGTTCAATTGCAGAAAATAAATCAGCTTATCTCCCCATCCAGACAGCCCCCACCCTCCTCTGTCCTACAACCAAGTAATGGGACTTCCTGAGCAAGGGTTGTCTTTCTTCCCTGCTCTGGGCCACAGCTCCTTTGTGGTTATAATTAACCTCTCCTTGATCTATGAGGAAAGGACAGGATCTATAAAATGCAGGGAAGCTTGATCATAATCCGCAGATTTCTATGGTGCCTTAGTTTCTAAAGTTCTCTTTTATTTATGACATCTCATCTCTTCTTATGGAGAAATTCAGGGAGAGAGCAGTGTTTTAGAAACAGAGCAGCTATTTTGTTGTTGTTACATGCTGTCAAGTCAATTCAGACCCATAGCAACCCTATTTAGGGTTTCCAAGGAGCAGCTGCTGAATTCAAACCACCGACCTTGAAGTTCAAATTGGCCTTGTGGTTGAGTGCTTACCCTACAGCACCACACATCTGTAAGAAAAAAAGAAACACACGAAGAAACAAACCAGTTCCCATTGGGTCCATTCTGACTCATGCTGACTCCCATGTATGGCAGAGTAGAACTATGCTCATAAAGTTTTCAATTCGGTGACATTTCAGAAACAGATTGCCAGAGCATTCTTCTGAGATGCTCTGGTGGGTACAAACTGCCAACCTGAATTAGTAGTTGAGTGCTTAGCAGTTTGCACCACCTAGAGACTTCCATAGCAATCTTAAGGCCAGGTTTTTCCAAGACAGTCCCTGTTTATGCTTGCTGTCCTGACATAACTATTGACAAAGTCCCCTTTCACTGTCAAAAGCATCTCTGTTTCAGATGATCAATTAGATGGCCAGTCTAGTCATTGGAACCTCATGCTGGTTCTGATGTCACTGCAGAAGCCAGTCCCTCATGCCGGGATCTACTTTCTGGATAGGAGAACCATCAGCTATTGGACCGTTTCTCCAAGTGTGTCCTCAGACCAACTGCCCTAGGAGTATCTGTGGAGCGCCCCCCTTCATCCTACTCGATCAAAACTAGGAGCTTCTTTTTTCTCAGGGTCTTAACCTGACAATCCCCGCTCTAGCCTTTAATTCCTCTTGAAGTCCCTGATAGCCTTCACTTCCTCCAAGCACACATCCTCCCAACCTTTGGCACCAGGGGTTGCTAGTGTTCAGTTTCAAGGCCCCCAGCTTCCCACCCTTAAGCGGGTGTGCTGAATACCACCCTTCCCTGAACACCAGAGCACTATTATTAGGTGGTCATGTCAGAAAACAAAACTGAAATCCCTCACGGCCCCTTTGATCCCCAGAGCGGAGGAGAGAATCGCCGGAAGGGACAGCCCAGCCTGAGGTTAGACAGTCCTGTTCGTTTTCCTCTGAGCTCTGGAGGACTCCAGGCCAGCAGGAAAGAGCTGAGCTATTCTTAGCCAAGGTGTAGGAGCCTGGCAAGAGCTGCAGGCCCTGCCTCATGGGTCAGAGACAGGAACCGACCACCCACTCTGGCTGCTTCCCCTCTCTCCCTTGGCTGCTCTTCACACAAGGAAATGAGCATCATACTCCCCCCCAGCCAGCAGCAATTTGTGGCTCAGAAATGGGCCCCCTCAGTCCCCTCAGTAGCAAGCATGGCTTTGCCTCTCTCTCTCTCTTTTAAATGTATTATGGTGAAAATATATACACACAACATATACTGTCTCAACAATTCCTCCATGTACAATTCAGTAACATTGTTTACATTCTTCAAGTTGTTCAACCATGTTCTCTCACCATTTCCAAATCATTCTACCACTCCACAGGATGTTTTAAAGCTACATCCATATTGTAGCAGGGACCAGAATCTCATTTCTCTTTGTGTCTGCACCACATTTGGTTTATCCAATCATCCTTTGTTGGAAAAGTTGGTTGTTTCCACCTTTTGGCTATTATGAAAAGAGCTGCAGTGAACATTAGTGTCTGCCTCCCTCAGACATGTCAGTCTGTGAGGACAGTTAAAGTCAGGGGCCTTAGCAACTATCTCAGCTTCAAGTCCAGAGAGGGGAAGTAATTTGCTCAGCTCCATATGGATGTTCAGGGTCTCCCTTAGCATTCTGACCAGTGCCATGTGAGATCATTGTAGAGACTGGGATAAGAACCCCAAATATCCATCAAAGAACAGGAGTTATCTGTGGCAATATTTTCACAGGCTCTCAGAAGAGTCAAGATATGGAGGAGAAGGTCGCCAATTGGACTTTTGGGGTTGTTAACTGCTGTTGAGTCAGCCCCAACTTATGGAGACCCTTGGTACAAATGAATGGAATGCTGCCTGGTCCTGTACCACCACCCCCCTTAATGGGTTGCAGATCAGATCATTGTGACCCATAGGGTTTCAGAAGTACATCTCCAGGCCCTTCATCCTAGTCCATCTTAGTCTGGAAGCTCTGCTGAGACCTGTTCAGCATCCCAGCAACACGGAAGCCTCCACTGACAGGCTGATAGAGCTGCAGGTTTTAGACTGGGTTCTCTACAGAAGCAAAAGCAATGACTCCTGTTGTTGTTGTCAGGTGCCATCGAGTCGAAACTGACTCATAGCGACCCCATGCACAGCAGAACGAAACAATGTCCGATCCTGGGCCAACCTCACTAC
>NW_006408527.1:13597184-13610436 GCF_000296735.1 Chrysochloris asiatica
GCTGCCTCACTTTCTTGAAAGATTTCAATTTTTATTCCATCAATTCCTGGTGCCTTGTTCTTTGCCAATTCCTTCAGTGCACTTTGTACTTCCTCCTTCAGTACCAAGATAGCAGGTAGGCAGGTCCAACAGGTAAAAGGCAAGCTGCTGACAGTTTCTAAGATCAGCACACAATAGAGCTGGCCACTGGCTCATGTCCAAAAGCTGGAGGTCCGAGAGCAAGCCAGATGGAAGATCCAGTCCCAGCAGACAGCAAGCAAGCAAGCCTTGTCTAAAAGTCCAATATATTGGAAGTAGCCCACAACCCTCAAGAAGCTTCCTTTCAGTTGATTGGCTGTTTATAGAAGACCTCATCATAAAGTTTGATTACATTATATTAGATGTCAGCATGGGGGATAACTACATTTTAACTGCCAAACTACGGAGAATCATGGCTCACTCAAGTTAACTCAAAACCTTTAACTATCACACTGCATATGAGATGCACTGAGTGGGAATTAAATTGGAGCCTGCTTCATGAAAGGGAAGAATTATATCACTGTAGTACTGATGCCCTTGTGCTTTTGTGGGAAGGACTTTTTCTTAGTTTATGTTCTTCTTACTTAGAGATTCTAGAAATCACCTCGATTTGTGAAATACGTATAATAATACTCTTATGTCAGTCCTTAACATTAAAAATATTTTTTACCAATGTATGAAATATATTTTAAAATATATTTTAAAATAAGGTAAAAAATACTCAAAAGAAAATGAAGATGCAGGTTTTTCATTCATTTAATAACTGTTCATAATGTCTGTGATTGGCCTTGGACTTGAGTCCGCAGCCTCCTGTATTGCCTGCTGATCCAGGGAGTTGTTTGTAACCTGCCATCTTACCTGTTTACCTTGGATTCATTTGCCTCAGCAGTCAGAAGCTAGCTGTCTGATCTGTCACTCTTTAGTTCATCAGCCCCTACAGCTATGTGAGAAGGTAGCTGCAGCCTGACATCTGACCCACAGACTTGAAACTTCCCACCTTGACAAAGGCATGGCCCATTTCCTGGATATAAACCTTTCTATATACATACATAAAGGAGCTCTGGTAGCATAGTGGTTACGAATTGGGCTGCGAACCACAAGGTCAGCAGTTTGAAACTACCATCAGTTCCGCAGGAGAAAGATGAGGCTGTCTGCTCCCGTAAAGATTTACAGCCTTGGAAACCCTGTTCAGGGTCGCTATGGGTTGGAACTGACTTGACACTTAACAACAACAACAATATACATACATAAGGAGTTCTGGTAGCGTAGTGGTTACTAATTAGACTGCTAACCTCAGGGACAGCGGTTAGAAACAACCAGCTGTACCATGGGAGAAAGATGAGGCTTTCTATTCCGTAAATATTTACAGCCTCAAAAACCCTGTACAGGGTCGCTATGAGTCGGAACCAACTCCATGGCACATAACCACCATATTCATACATGGAGTCCTGGTGTGGCACTGTAGGATAAGCACTGGACTGCTAATCACAAGGTTGGTGGTTCAAACCCACCAGCTGCTCCTCATAAACCCTATACAGAGTCATTATGAGCTGGAGCCAACCCAACAGCACTTAACAACAGCAACATGATTGGTCTACACTGCACCAGGGCACAAAATACTCTTGGTTTCCACTCCAAGGAACTTGCCATCAAATGGGGAAGACAGGCAAAAGACAAATGTGTAACTGTAAAAGGTGATAAACCCAAACCAAACCCACTACCATTGAGTTAATTCCAGCTCATAGCAACTTTTAATGTTTCTGAAACTATAAATCTTTATGGGAGCAGATAGTCTCATCTTAGATCCACAGAGTGATGGGGGTTTGAACTGCCAGTCTTGAGGTTAGCAACCCAATATATAACTCAAAGTGCTAGCAGGACTCCTAGAAAAAGGTGGTAGGAGTCATGAACTGGTATTTAAAAGGGGGTGCTGCAAGAGAGAATGGAAAAGACTAAGGTTAAGTGCCATCAAATCGGTTTTGATTCATAGTGACACTGTACCATTTCCAAAGAGCAGCTAGTGAGCTTCAACCACAGACTTTGCAGTTCAAACCGATCTTGTAGTCCAGCACATTAACCCACAGCATTACACCAAGACTTTGGAACTTATTTTCAACTGGGTGGCCAAGTAAGACCAGAAGATGAGAAGAAGCCAATTTATAAAATGTAGACAGGGAAGAGTAGCTGCTCAGGCCAAAGGAGGACTTGGATGCGGACTTAAGGCTATAAAACAGCTTGGCGTGTCTTAGGACCTGGAGGCAGCCAGCATGGCTGAAGGGATGGGGTGAGGGGCTGAATCTAGGAGGACAGGGGGCAGAGCCCTGCTCCTTCTGGGTCCTATAGGCCATGCTGAAGAGTTTGGATTTTATGTGAGAGCAGAGAGAAGTCATTGAAAGCTTTTTGCCAAGAAATGAAATGCCACTGTTTTAATTTAAATACACTTCTCTGTCTGCTGTGGGAAAGTTGAGAAGGAGCCACTCCTGAATGGTTACTGGGACCAGATTAGAGGCCACTGATATTCCAGGTAAGAAGAGAGGTAGCAGTGGTGTATCAGAAGACTATCCTAGGTTAGATTATGTTCTGTTTGTTAAGCAAACACACACACACACACACACAGAGTCAAGTCATCTGGTAAGTATAATCAAGTCGTCTGTTTGGACATAGATTCTAGAGCGGATTGCTGAAAACACTCCAGGACCTTCCCACTGCCTCTCCAGTTCTAACCCTCTGGTTTTCAGATGGTCACTGTAATTGTTCCCCTAGGTCAGTACATCCGTCCTCCAAGGACCCTCCCAGGTCCTGTCCCTTCTTCCCCAGACAATCTTCCCAGAGCTCTCCATTTGGGATATGGCCATTTCTGGAGAAAACACACATATGGGATTCAGCTGCCTGGCTACTTTCACAAAGTCATCTCCATCTCATTTAGTTGAAGCTGGAATGGAGAGGAGGCGTCAAGGACTAAGGAAAAAAATGAAGTTTGCCCAAGGTGAGATCTGGGTAGAGCTTCAGGGGCACCACTCCAAATCTTTAGAGACAGGCTTCCAGCATAACTATTGGGATTTCAATTGGCCTGTGTGTCTTCTTGTGATCCCTGCCAGACCAGATGTAGCCCACAGCTGTGCACCAGCTGTACCCTCCACCCCAAAGAAAGCTACAGTTTAGAAGCTAAAGAAATGAGGGAAAGATAGAGGGCTCTTCATTGGCTCTGGAAAGTAAATTTGGAAATAAGGAGTTTAGACTTCCCACGATGGAGGAAAATGATCTGGCATGTGTTTGTACAATGATCCCCAAAACTGTCCTGGCTTGGGGAAAAAAAAAAGAATCAAAAACCCAATGTCCTGGAGTTCCCAAACTCCTTCTCTACCAAATGTTACACACCTCTAATGTACAAACGTTATCATCCCTACTTATTCTGCTCCCTTCCTTTCCCTGCAAACGCGTGCACCCTGAGTTGCCAACTCGAAGGTCACTACGAGTCTAATAGCATCTAGTCAAGCTGACACTGAATCCTCCCCAAAGGAAGAGAACTGCATTTCCATCCAGCAGTGATGTTATCGGCCCCCCTCCCAGAGCCCAGAGGCTTGGTGCAGCCCAGACATATGGATCTTTTTAGAGTCTTATGCAATTTGGCAACCCTGTTTCACACCCTCCAAGCTCTGCTGCTGTGACGCTCCTCTGCTTGGAGTACAACCCGGACAGGGAATGAGTGCATCCACTAGGGCTCTTTTATTCTTGTGCTTTCCTGATCTTTCTCCTGGCAACTCTGTACTCAATCTGGAAAACAAAAAATAATGTTACTTTCCCAGCCCATCTTTGACTGAAAACAGGAAGAAGCTTAAAAAAAAAAAGAAAAGAAAAGAAAACATAGGAAGAACACAGAACTATGCTGTCAATATTCTGGTCAGTTTTCCAAAACAAAGACTAGGAGCCCGCACTCCCCTATTTTGGTCCAATTCCTCCTCTTCTCTACCTCCAGCCTCTCCCTGTTATTTCTAACTGTTGTTGAATTGAGTTGCCTAGATTCATGGTGAACCCAAACACAATGGAGCAAAACACTGTCCCATATTGCACCATCCCCACGATCTGTTGTGGATTGAACACGGAGTTTTCATGGCTGGTTTTAGGAAGCAGATCACCAGGAATTTCTCCCCAGTCCATTTTAGACTGGAAGCTCTGCTGAAATCTATTCAACATCATAACAACTTCTACTGACAATGATTGGCTACGCATGAAATGCACTGACCAGAATTGGAGCCCAGGTCTCCCACATGAAAGGTAAGAAGTCTACCACCTGGTTAGGGAACTCCATTTACAAATTCTGAGACCACATGCATGGTGCTCCTTGCTCTATATAGTCCACAACCTGCACAGTCTATGTTGCAACCTGCCCTTCCATCCATCCTGAGGGTCTATTTGGTGATTCAACCATGCTGTCTGTACTGAGAAATGCTGGAAAATGCTTCCGCTGAGGCAAAAGATGTCTCTGAAACACTGCAAGCTCACACTTGTCCCCTTTTTTTCCTTTACAGGACACACAGGAGGCTGCCACATCTTGGAAGTAAGCGACTTTCCTACTGTCCCTGGATAAAAGAACAGCTCTCCTTGGGGACCAATAATCAGATCTGACAAGAAAAATGTTCTGGCTCTAAAAGGTCTTACTCTACCATCATGAAATCTCCTAATCAGAGTTCTCCAAAGTTTGAACCATAAAGGGTGGGACCATCTTGGAGGAACATACTAAACTAGGTGGGATCCAACAAATTCATAGGAATTGGACGAGTCATTCCTCCACCATCTGCCTCAGAAGAGGTCTCTTGAAATAGGAGACGAGAAGAATGCTTTGTCCAGAGTCCAGGATAATGCACTGGACTGCAAAGTTGATTTGAACCACAAGGTCAGCAGTTCAAACTCACCAGCCACTCCTTAGGGTCGCTCTGAGTTGGAACCAATTCAACAACACTTAACAACAACAACACATTTCCAAAGCCAGGCCTAGACCAACCACCTTGTTTTATTTGTGAAGTTCCACCAAGTTGTTATGTGCCGTGGAGTCGGTTCCGACTCATAGCGACCCTGTACAGGGTTTCTGAGGCTGTAAATCTTTACAGGAGCAGAAAGCTTCATCTTTCTCCCACAGAACAGCTGGTAGTTTCGAACTGCTGACCCTGAGGTTAGCAGCCCGATTCGTAACCACTATGCCACCATAGAAGAGGCCTTTATATAAAGCTCAGGAGTCAAGAGTTCACTACAGATGTTTTCTTTCCAGCCACACTTTCCTGCCCCAAGTTAAAAATAGTTACCCTCTTTGTTTTGGTTTTCACAAAACATATGTCAGTAAAGCTCTCCAGTTTGATTTACAGAGGCAAAGGCTGATAGGTTGCTAGATCTAATAGCTCTTGGGATGGGAACTAGAAGCAGTATTAAGTGCAAGAAGATCCAGCCCCTGGTAATGGACTCTTGGATCCTTTAACCAGGAAAACTGTTTCCTTACATCTACCCCTGAAGTCCTGGTATGCTGCTGTAGGACAAGCACTGGACTGTTCAAACCCTATGAGCCAGAACTAACTCAACAGCATTTAACAACAACAGTAACCTCTACCTCTAGGTGATCCCAGAAAGAGAATGTCAGTGAGGGATGGCAGTTTGTCAAATCTGTCCATTTCATTTCAAGAATAAATCTTTCATCTTGGAGTACTCTTGAATTAATTATACCCACCAGAAGGATATCATGTTTGATAAGGTGGGGGGTCAGAGAAAAAGAGGAAGACCCCAACGAGATGGATTGGCAAAGTGGCAGCATCAGTGGGCTTAAGCGTGACAACAATTTTGAGGTTGGCCCAGGATCGGGCAGTGTTGCATTCTGTTGTGCATAGGGTTGCTATGAGTCAGTACTGACTCAATGGCACCTAACAACAACAACAATACCCTGGCTTGGCCTCAGCCCTTTGATATTCTGGTTGTCATGGGAACACAAATGTTCTCTGGTAACCCTCCTGAGTAATGCTGGGCCAGGACTACACACCAGGAAGATTTACTGAAAGTCTAGAAAAGACATAAGGGAAATGAGCAGAGACAATTCCAGAAGTACAGGCGCCCTTACATTTACAAACAATGGACCTCTGACCCTTCCTCAGGGAGCTGCTTCCCAGGACTTAGGACTCTTGACCCAAGCTACCCTCATCACTGACTTATTCACCCTTTATAAAGCCAAACTATTTCTAGCCACCACGTGACTGCTCCCACAGACAACCCAGGACCTGGCAAATCCACAGAAAGAAATGTAACAATAATAATAGAACACCATTATTAATCATGACAATATAATATCATATTGCCACATCCTATTACTCTTCAAAATGGAAGTATCTGTATTATTTCCCTTTATTTCCTTTATTTAACCTGCTTGTTGTCAAAAAAATTTTTTTTATCCTCTACCTATAGAAGTAAAAGAACTCCTGGTGTGGTGCTATAGGGTCAGTACTAGACTGCAAACCACAAGGTCAGCAGTTCAAACCCAGTAGTTACTCCTTAGGAATTCTACATAGGGTCGCTATGAGTCAGAGACAACTCAATGGCACTTAACACCAACAACATAGAAGTAAAGAAGAAAGTAAAAATCAACTATAACTTTGTCCCGCAGACAAATTCACCAAGTTTGTATGTGATGCATAATTCACTTCACACAGGTTTTTTTCCATTCCCACAATAAAATTGTAAAACTGTGTCAGGCTATTTTTCCCATTTACATGTCATCAACTCTTAATAGTTGCGTCAATACACAAAAAAGATGAGCTGTGGATTATATACAAATCTAGCTGAAATGACACATCTCTTTCCCACTCACAAATTTTTCCCTTCCGCAGCACAACAGGCAGGGTAGCCCTGGGTCTATAATGAAATACTGCAATTTATGTTTATTTCATAAACATTAACCATTCTAAATGTTTGTGCCTTTGATGATATCCCAAGGGATCTATGAAATAGGTCAATACACTATTTGGGGCTCCTTCCCTGGTTTTGTGAGAACAATGACTTATTCATTGCAAATACCTTTTTCAACAGTATAAACTGGGACTATAAACATCCACTTGGCTGGATGGAATACACAGGATACAAATCGACAGCATCTGTGGAAAGAAATGATGGAGAAGTTCAATATCATCTTATCTTCTGTCAAAACAAGCTCAGGAGCAGACTGCAGAACAGACCATCATTTGTTCCCATGCAAGTTCTAATTGACACTGAAGAAAATCAAAACAAGTCTGTAAGAGCCAAAATAATGACCTTGTGTATCTCCCACCTGATTTTAGAGACCATCTCAAGAATAGATTTGACACAATGAACACTAATGAATGAAGAAGGCTAGATGAGTTGTGGAATGACATCAAAGACATCAGACATGGAGAAAGCAAAAGGTCATGAAAAACAACAGAAATCAAAAATCAAAATCATGTTAGAAAAGACTTTGAAACTTGCTCTTGAACACAGAGTATCTAATGCAAATGGAAGACATCAGGAAGTAAAAGAGCTGGACAGAAAATCCCAAAGGGCAAGTTGAGAAAACAAAGTACAGTATTATAATAAAATATCCAAAGAGTTGGAGTTTGAAATCAAAAGCAAAGAACATATTTGGCACTACTCAAGCTGAAAATACAGAAGGAAAATGCAAGCCTGGAGTTGGAATAATGAAGAATTCTATGAGCAAAATATTGAATGAAGTGCAAAACATCAAAAGAAGATGGAAAGAAAACCTAGAATCACTGAACCAAAAGTACTGATCATCATTCAGTGATTTCTGGAGGTGGTGTTGTTGTTGTCACTGAGTGCCATTGAGTTGGTTCTGACCCATAGTGACCCTGTATAGGGCTTCCAAGGAACAGCTGGTGAGCTTGAACTGCCAATCTTGCAGTCCAGCGCATTAACCCACAGTGCCACACCAGGTAACAACTGATAAAAAAAACTGATGGTATTGAAGGAAAAAGTCCAAACTGCACTGAAGGTATTGGTGAAGAACAAAGCTTCAAGAATTGACAGAAAACTAACTGAGATGTTTCAACAAGCAGGTACAATACTAGAAACACTCACTCATCTATGCCAAGATATTGGGCAGACAGCTATCGGTCAACTGACTGGACGAGAACCATTTTGTGCCCACTCTAAAGAAGAGTGATCTAACCGAATGCATAAATTATCTCACAATATAATTAATATCAAGGAGCTCTGATAGCATAGTGGTTATGAATCGGGCTGCTAACATCAGAGTCAGCAGTTCAAAACTACCAGCGGTTCCATGGGATAAAGATGAGGCTTTCTGCTCCCATAAAGATTTACAGCCTCAGAAACCCTGTAAAGGGTCACAATGAGTTGGAACCAACTCCATGGCACATAACCACCACCACCATCATTAATATCATACGCAAGTAATATTTTGCTGAGGATAACTCAGAAACAAGTATCTTTGCTGATGTCAAATGAATCTTGGCTGAAAGCAGGGAATACCAGAAAGTTGTTGATTTGTGTTTTCTTGACTATGCAAAGGCATTAAAATATGTAGATCATAACAAATTATTGATAACATTGAGAAAAATGGGAATTTCAGAGCACTTAATTACTCTCATCTGTTCATCAACTAGACTATGATGCAGTTGTTCACACAAAACAAGACGACACTTAAAATCAGGAAAGGTGTGTATGAAGGTTGTATCCTTTTGCCACAATTACTTAATCCGTGTGCTGAAAAAGTAATCTGGAAGTTGAATTATAAAAAGAAGAATGCAGCATCAGGATTGAAGGAAGACTTATTAACAACCTGTGATATGTCAGTGACATAACCATACTTGCTGACAACAAAGAGGACTGAAGCACTTACTGATGAAGATCAAAAACTTCTGGTATGCTCCACATTTCAACCATAAAGAAAACAAAAATCTTCATAACTGGACCAATAAGCAACATGATGATTAAATGAAGAAAATATTGAAGTTGCCAAGGATTTCATTTTACTTGGATCCAAAGTCAGCACTCGTGGAAGCAGCGTGTCAGGAAATCAATGGCCTGCAATGGGCAAATTTGCTACAAAAGAGCTCTTAGAAGTGTTAACAAGTAAAGATGTGAGTTTGAGAATGAAGGTGTCTCTGACCCAAGCCATGGTCATTTGCCTCATATGCATGTGAAAGCTAGACAAGTAGTAAGATCACAGAAGAATCCATGTCTTTGAATTACAGTGTTGGCAAAGAATATTGAGTATACCACAGACTGCCAGGAGAATGAACAAATCTGTATTTGAAGAAGTACAGCCAGAATGCTCCTTAGAAGTGAGGAGGTCGAAACTTATCTCATGTACTTTGAACTTGTTATCAGGAGGGACCAGTCCCTGCAGTCGGATATCATGCTTGGTAAGTGAAAAAGAACACTCTCAACAAGATGGATTAACACAGTGACTGCAACCATGGGGTCAAACGTAGCAACAATTGTGAGGTTTGTGCAGGAGCCGACAGTGTTTTGTTCTGTCATACATAGGTTTACTATGAATTGAAACTGACTAGATGGCACCTAACTAGCCCTGATTGAGTACTCACACTCACTTCCTTCTAAGGAAGAGCCCCAACCTTATGTTATTGCTGTTGTTGTTAAGTGCCCTCAAGTCGATTCCAACTCATACCAATCCTGTGTAGGGTTTCCAAGGAATGGGTGGTAAGCTTAAACTATTGGCCTTGCAGTCCAGCGCATTAACCCATCGTTGTTGTTGTTAAGCGCCTTCGAGTCGGTTCCGACCCATAGTGACCCAGTATAGGGTTTCCGAGGAGCAGCTGTTGAGCTTGAACCACCAACCTTGCTGTTCAAACAGCTTTGCCATCTGGTGCATTAATCCACAGCACCACACCAGGACTCCGCATTAACCCACTGTTGTTGTTGTTAAGTGCCGTTGAGTCGGTTCCGACCCATAGCGACCCTGTACAGGGTTTCCGAGGCTGAAATCATTCTCCCGCAGAGCATCTGGTAGTTTTGGTAGCCCATTAATCCATAGCACCTATATATTTATATATGGAGTCCTGGTGTGGCACTTTAGGATAAGCACTGGACTGCTAACCACAAGGTTGGCACTTACCAACAACAACAATATAAATGTTTTTGTTGTTAAGTGCTGTCAAGTCTGTTCTTACTCATAGCAAACAACCCTGTATAGGATTCCCAGGAGCAGTTGGTGGGTTTGAACTTTTGAACTTGTAGTTAGTAGTCCAGTGCTGATGATCCTAAAGTGCTATATATATATACATATATATATTAACATGAGCCCTGGTGGCACAGTGGTTAAGTACTTGGCTCCTAACCAACAGGTCAGCAGTTCAAACCTACCAGCTGCTCCAGAGGAGAAAGATGTGGCTGTCTGCTTCTGTAAAGATTTACAGCCTTGGAAACCCTGTGGGGCAGTTCTACTCTGTACTGTGAGTAGAAACAGACTGAACAGCAACAGTTACATATATTGAAAAGAAAACAAACTAGGTATTGTCAAGTTAATTCCAACTCTTGGCTACCCCATGCGTTTCAGAGTAGAACTGTACTCCAGTTCTTTTCAGTGATTGTGACCTTTGAAAGGTAGATTGCCAGACCTTTATTCTGGAGCATCTCTGGGTGTATTTAAACCACTAATCTTTCAGTTATTTGTTGCATACTTAACTTTTTGTAACAACCAATGACCCTATATATACATGTTCTTGTTGTTGTTGTTAGGTGCCATCGAGTTGGTACTGACTCATAGCAACCCTATGTACAACAGAACAAAATACTACCCAGTCTTGGGCCAACCTCACAGTTGTTGCCACACTTGAGCCCATTGATGCTGCCACCTGGCCAATCCATCTCACTGGGGAGTCTTCCTCTTTTTCTCTGACCCTCCATCTTACCAAACATGACATCCTTCTCCAGCAACTGGTCCCTCCTGACAATATGTCCAAAATATGAGAGACGAAGTTTGCCCATCTTGGCCTCCAAGGAGCATTCTGGCTGCATTTCTTCCAACACAGATCGGTTTGTTCTTTTGACAGCCCATGGCACTTTCAATATTCTCCTCTAACACCATAACTCAAAAGCATCAATTCTTCTACGGTCTTCCTTATTCACTGTCCAGCTTTCGCATGCATATGAGGTTATTGAAAATACCATGGCTTGGGTCAGGTGCACCCTTAGTCCTCAAGCTGACATCTTCGCTCTTCAACACTTTAAAAAGGTCTTGTGCAGAAGATTTGCCTAATGCAGTACGTCATTTAATCTCTTGAATGCTGCTTCCATGAGTGTTCATAGTTGATCCAAGAAGAATGAAGTCCTTGACAATTTCAGTCGTTTCTCTGTTGAAAGAATGTTGTTTATTGGTCCAGTGGTGAGGATTTTTGTTTTCTTTACATTGAGATGCAATCCATACCTAAGGTTGTGCTCTTTGATCTTCATCAGTAAGCATTTTAAGTCCTCTTCACTTTCAGTAAGCAAGGTTGTATCATCTGCATATTGCAGGTTGTTAGTGAGTCTTCCTCCAATCCTGATGCCACATTTTTCTTTATAGAACCCAGCTTCTCAGATTATTTACTCAGTATACAGGTTGAATAAGTATGGTGAAAGAGTGCACCCCTATCTCACACCTTTCTTAATTTTAAACCATTCAGTGTTCCCATGTTCTGTTCGAACAACTGCGTCATGGTCCATGTACAGATCCCTCGTAAGCACAATTAAGTGTTCTGGAATACTCATACTTTGCAATGTTGTCCATAGTTTGTCATGATCCACACAATTGAAAGCCTTTGCGTAGCCAATAAAGCACAGGTAAACATCTTTCTGGTATTCTCTCCTATCAGCCAAGTTCCATCGGACATCAGCCATGATATCCCTCATTCCATATCCTCTTCTGAATCCAGCTTGAACCTCTGGAAGTACTCTGTCAAAGTATGCGTACAGCCATTTCTGTATTACCTTTAGTAAAACTTTACTCACATGGAATATCAAAGATATTGTCCAATGATTTCCGCATTCCATTGGGTCACCTCTGTTTGGAATGGGCACAAATACGGATCTCTTTCAATCAGTCGGACAAAGAGTTGGCTTTCAAATTTCTTGGCATAGATGAGTGAGTGTCTCCAGTGCCACCTCACTTTCTTGAAAGATTTCAGTTTTTATTCCATCAATTCCTAGGGCCTTGTTCTTCGCCAATTCCGTCAATACACCTTGGGCTTCTTCCTTCAGTACCATTGGTTCTTGATCATATGCTACCTCTTGAAATGGTTGAACACCCACCATTTCCTTTTGGTAAAGTGACTCTGTGTATTCCTTCCATCTTCTTTTCATGCTTTCTGCATCATTCAATAATTTGCCCAGAGAATCCTTCAATAATGAAAGTTGAGGCTTGAAATTTTTCTTCAGTTCACCCAGCTTGAGAAATACTGAGTGTGTTCTTCTCCTTTGGTTTTCTGACTTCAGATATTTGCACATTTTGTTGTAATAGTTGACTTTATCTTCTCGAGCTGACCTTTGAAATTTTCTGTTCAGCTCTTGTGCCTCCTCATTTCTTCCATTTGCTTTAGCATCTCTACACTGGAGAGCAAAGTTTCAGTGTCTCTTCTGACATCCATTTTGATCTTTTCCTTCTTTTCTGTCTTCTTAATGACCTTTTGCTTTCTTCATGTGTGATGTTCTTGATGTCATCCCACAACTCTTCTTGTCTTCGGTCTTTAGTGTCTAATGTACCAACTCTGTTCTTCAGATGATCTCTAAATTCAGGTGGGATATATTCAAGGTCATATTTTGGCTCTTGTGGACTTATTTTCATTTTCTTCAGCTTCAGTTTGAATTTTCATATGAGCAATTGCTGGTCTGTTCCACAGTCTGCCCCTGGCCTTGTGTTGACTGATGATATAGAGTTTTTCTATCATCTCTTTCCACAGTTGTAGTCAATTTTATTTCTATGTATTCCATCTGGTGAGGTCTATGTGTAAAGTCGTCTCTTATTCTGTCTAAAGAAGGTATTTGAAATGAACAAATCATTGATTTTGCAGAATTCTATCATGTGATCTTCAGCATCATTTCTATCACCAAGGGCCAATTTTCCAACTACTGATCCTTCCTCTTTGTTCCCAACCTTTGCATTCCAATCACCAGTAAAGTTCAATACATGGTTTTTTTAATGTTTTATTGCAAATTATGTGATAGTTTACATGGGAGAACATTAGTTTTACATTCATTCTATCAT
>NW_006408527.1:13611370-13618456 GCF_000296735.1 Chrysochloris asiatica
GATATACTCTAGATTAAAGTTCATGTTAGCAAGATAATAAAAGTTGTATCAAAAATAATTTTAAAATTTTAATGAATTATAGTCTCCTAGAAAAATCAATTCACTCAAGTAGAAATATTTAAAATATGAAAAATATTTTATCACAGCTATGGAATGGAAGCAGTATTTTAAAATATTCTCACACTAAACACCAACCCCAAATGATTTTTGCAAAGAAGTCCTAACCAGTATCCAATGAACTAATTACCTTAATCTTTTAAACAAACTTTCTGATAATATAAAAAGGGGAAATGTTCCCCATTTCATTTTTTAAGGAATATAAGCACTTTATAACCCCAACACCAAACATAGAGAAAGTCACAGTGACAAAGGAAAAAGTATAGTCTTGTTTTGTTTATAAATATAGAAACCTGAATCATAAATGAAAGATTATGCTAGCAAATGAAATTCTACAAGATATAAAAATATATTAAACCATGACAAAGTTGTATCACATTCAAGTATGTAAAGTTGGGTTTATGTTAGAAAACTTGCAAATTCAATTCCCCATACAACCACATTAAAAGAGGGAAAATTATCTATTACTTCAATAAATATAAAGAGTTTAGAAAAGCCATAACAAATTATTAAAGAAAATTTGTTGTTGTTAAGTGCTGTTGAGTCATTTCCAACTCATAATGATCCTATATAGAGTTTCTAAGGAGTGGCTGGTGAGCTTGAACCACCTACCTTGTGGTTCAAACTAACCTTGCTGCCCACTGCTTTACCCCATAGCACCACACACCCTTACAAAATTAAGAATGGAAGGGAATTTCTTTAATGTGATAAAAAAAAAAATGCATTAAAAAATTAAGCAAATGTAACCCTAATAGTTAGAATTTACCCTTTTAAATATGGACCGAGAGAGTTTGTTTAGGATCACCACATCTTTCATTCTTTTATTGGATGTTCTTGCTATCATATTAACTTAAGAAAATAAATCAATATTAGAAGGCTTGGAAAGGGAAAAATAAAATCATTTGCATAGTAAATGCAAAAAAAATCTATAAACAAATAATTGTATTATTTAACAAGGTAGCTTAATAAATGATTAATATAAAACAATATATTGAATTTTTATATATCAGCAACAAAACGTAATTAAAAATAAGATACTGTGTAGAGTAGTATTAAACCAGCTGTTGTCCAGTTGATTGTAACTTATAGTGATCCAATAGGACAGAGTAGAACTGCCCCAAAGGGATTCCAAGGCTATAATCTTTGTTGTTGTTTTACTTAGCTTTTCAGAAATGTACTATTTTCATTTATTTTTGAAACTTTTTTTGTGAATTGAATGAAGGTTTACAGAGTGGATCATCAGTTTTACATTCAACAAACCATATACTTCATTTCATCTCAATGATTGCAGTCCCCTCCATGTAACAATAGTTATTCTATTTCCTTCCTGTGGTTTCTATTTCCATTCCACCCTCCTTCCCAATCAGTCTGAACTTTACCCTTAGATAAATGATGCCCTTTTGATCTCAAAGTGTTGACAATTCCATGGTGAGCATACCTTACTAGTGTCGTCCCCCTATATACTTATCTACTAAAAAATATACATGTGGTGAGTTCAGTTCCAGACCTGAAAGGTGGCCACAGGCCATAGTCTTGAGTTGCTCCAGTCTCTTTCTGACCAGTAAATCCAGTCTTTCTTATAATTTTGGAGTTTTATACCATATTTTCTCTCACTCTGTCTAGGTCCTTCTGATGTAATTCCTTTGGGAACAGTTGGTAGTGGTAGCCTAGCTCCATCTAGTTTTTCTAGTCTCAGGTTCATGGACACTGATGGTCACATGTTCCATTAGTCCATTGATTTCAAGCGTCTTCAATTTTCATCACTTTTCTTTCCTCTAAACATGGAGAGATCAGTAGTTGCAACTCAGATGATTACTCATGAGCTCTTAAGATCTTACTTGCTTCTCATCAAAGTAGGATGTAGAAAAGTGTCTTTTGGAAACTATGTCATGCCAACTGACCATGATACTATGGTTCTGTGCCCCTAAGCCTAACAAATCATGGCTTCAATGTGTTTGGTATCTGTAAAAGATTTTCTTAATTTTGTTGCCTGTATCCATCGCTATAATCTTTATGAACGCAGGCTGGCATGCGTTTCTCAAGTGATCAGTTGGTGAATTCTAACTGCTGACATTTTGGTCAGCAGCTAATCACTTACCTACCTCACCACCAGGGCTCCTATAATAGTATTAGAGAACATCAGTTTCCTTGGAATATGGCTAACAAAAGATGAATTAAAAACACCAGAGGGAAAATTATAAACTTTAAAGAAGACTCAAATAATGGAGAGAGATATCAAGTTCATTCAGTGAAAGAATCAATTCTCCCCAAATAAATCTACTGAGTAATTTCACTCAAAATCGAAAGCTATTTTGGGAAGGAACCTGATAAGCAAATTCTAATGTATGGAGAAGAATAAAAAACCAAGAGTAACCAGAGCACTTACAAAGAAAATTAAGGAGTAGGGACTTGCCCTTCAAATATCAGGATATACTTGAAATGACAATAAGTAAGGAAATGGTAAAGGCACTGAAGCAATGGTAAAGGCACATATAACACTGAGTTTGTGTCTTGTGTCTTTCAACCCTAGAAAGGTGGATGGAGTGCTTGCTGGGAGGAGAGGCTGAACAGGGATGGCGAGAGAGGGAGACTGACTGGTGAACGACTGAACAGACAAGGTGCAACCATTATGTAAGCAGCTCTGGCAGTGGAGGGAGGCCTGGCACAGAAGATTCACATGGATGACAGAAAAGGTACAATTTCTTCTTTTCCCCCACACACCCCTGGTGATCAGAGAAGTGGCCAGCTCCCACCCTCATACACCCCAGTGCAGAGCCTGCATTCTGGGAGTTCAGAGTCACCATTGTTAGGAGTCATGGCAGTGTGAGGTAGAGCCAGCAGTACCACTTTGGTGTGCTGCTTTGGTGCCTGGATTCAGGTAGACTCAGCTCCAGACCTACAAAACCCACAGAACCACCAGACCAGTATATAACCAGTTAATCTGCCCCCAGCTTCCCTGTGATCCTATGAGACACTGAAACCAGCACCATCAAGGGCTCCTGTGAACTACTTCCGGGTTGAGTGCCCTGAAAGTAGATAACACCAAGGCTAATTGGAACTCTATCTAGGGCCAGGAACTCTGCTGTTGCATTCTTTCCACAACCACATTGTGAGCTTCTTGAATTGCAGGAGTCCCCCTAAGATTTCTCCCCTCTGAGTCCTACAACTGCACTGTTTATTTTTACAAATATGACAACCCCACAATGGCCCAAAGACAACAGACAATTGCAGCTCACACAAAGAAACAAGATAGACTGGATCAAACAAATGACCAAGATGCACAGCCAGAAAACTTTTCTGAGGAAGAAAATGTAATGGAACTAACTGGAAAAGAATTAAAAAGAATGCTAATTATATACCTTCAAAGAATCAATAGAAAGATCAAAGAAAGCAAGGAGAACATAATTAAAACTTTAGAAGAATTCAGGAAAACACTTCAAGAAGACAAAATAAATGCAAATGTTGAAACTATGCAAAACATGCAATTAGACATCTAAAAGATTAATACTAAGACCTCAGAAATGGATAATACATTGAAAGGGCAAAGGAGTAGATGCAAAGTAATGGAAGTGCAAATTAGTGAGTTTGAAGATAAATATTTTAATTACTACTATGCTAGAAGAAAAATCAGAAAAAATGAAAAAGTCCAAAAGAAAGCCTAAGAGTTGTGTGGGACACTATGAAGAGGAACAACTTACGGGTGATTGGAATTCCAGAACAGGAGAGACAAGCACAGAGAAAATTGCCAAAGAATTGTTGAAAGAAAACTTCCCTAACATCATGAAAGATGAGAAGATAAGAATACAAGCTGAGTAAAACCCAAACAGGACGTCGACCGTCCAAACCATAGGCTCTGAGGATCAGACTTTAGCCACCTAGTAGACATAGCAAACTGTCCCTCATCTGATTATTCAGTAATGCTTGTTAGTAATCTCATACATGAGCCCTGGATATCCACAGACAAATGTAAAAACCTTCCCTAAAAGCCGAGACTGTAAATTCCAAAAAGCCAAGTCCCCCCCCATCCAAAAAAAAAAGCTAAAGAGGATAGAGAGAAACACTGTTAACTGATAATATATGGAGGGGATAATAATCAATGTAATGCAACAAGCTATATGAATGGTTGAATGTGAAGCGATGATGTGCCCTGTAAACTTTCACTCAATCCAAAATAAAAACATTTAATAAATAAATAAATAAAAGAAAATACCATGGCTGGGGTAAGGCGAACTTTAGTCCTCAAGCTGATGTCTTTGCTCTTCAACACTTTAATAAGGTCAGGAAATGAAATAATGTTATATATGTAATGCCATCGTGACCTAAGAAATTGCCATGATATTTACATTTCATAGGAAAGGAGTAAATATGATGAAATACTGTTTTAATTGCAATGATTTCTGACAAATATTTCTGGATATGGCTGTTTAGTGTAAAGATCTGTGAATCAGTATTCTGAAAACAACTTTGAACATTTCATTTCTGTGTGCAAAAATCTTCAAAAGTCCCATAATTACCCACAAAATAAACTTCATATTCCTTACTTAAAAAAAAACCCAAACAGGACAGATCCCCAAAGAAAATCACCAAGATACATCATAATCAAACTTTCCAAAATCAAAGACAAGGAAAGAATCCTTAGAGCAGCTCGGGGAAAATGGAATGTGACCTAAAAGAAGAACCAATAAGACTAAGCAAGAAGGCAATGGGGTGACATATACAAAACTCTGAAATTAAAAAATTGCCAACCAAGAATGTCCCTCAAATATGACAGCAAAATGAGGATATTTCCTGATAAAATAAATTTGTAAAAAGCAGACCAACTTTACAATAAATGCTAAAGTGTGTTCTTTGGACTGAGAACCAACAACAGTGGACAACAACCTGAGATTACCACACATGACAAAACCACCCAGAAATCAATCCAGATATTGTTGTTGTTGTTAAGTGCCATCAAGTTGGTTCCAACTCATAATGACACTGTATAGGGTTTCCAAGGAATGAGTACTGGATTTGAACCTCCTGCCTTGCAGTTCAAACTGACCTTATGGTTGAGTGTTTATCCTACAGTACCACACCTGGACTCCAGATAGAGAAGTATTTAAAGTGAGACAAACCTTGTTGTTGTTGTTAATTGCTTTTCAAATCAATTCCAATTCACAGTAACTATCAACCTTATTGTTATGACCTTGCAGTCCAGCTCATTAACCCACAGCACCACACCAAAACAAACCAGCAAGACTGAAAATAGGGAGCCAGAGATATCAATGTATACATGAAGTCAACTACAAAGTAAAACTTGGAAATAGTGTAGATACAGAACTTCCAAATGGAAAGGAAGTCAAGTGGAGTTCAAGTAAAACAGACTGTTTTAAGCAGGGAAAAAATTACCAATTACAGAGTAACCTCAAAGAAAAATAATAAACCTGCACATCAAAATTTTAAAAAGAGGAAAATCAGAAGGATCTAGTAAACATTAACACAACAGAAATAAAAAGAAAATATACAAGCAAAATGAACTAAGCATAGAAAATTTATGTGTAACTAAGCATCCAGCAGCACCACAAAAAGAACACACAGAAAAATGACAGCAATCAATTCATACCTATTGATAATTTCACTGAATGTAAATGGATTAAATGTACCAGTCAAGTGATACACAAAACAGAATGGATAAGAAAATGGATTCCTTCAATATGCTGTCTGCAAGAGATATATCAAAAAGATAGAGGCAGCCTAAATGCCCATTAAGAGAAGAATGACTATATAAACACAATGAATACTTCAAAATGTTGAAGAATAATGATGAATCTGTGAAATACCTCACGACATGGTTGAACTTGGAAGACATTATCCTGAGTGACATTAGTCAATTACATTGTATGAGACCAATGTTGTAAAGAGTTAAGGGGAAAAAAAAAGGTTTTCTTGATAAAAGACACAATCTGTTACGTTTCTTACCTTCCTCACAGGCCAGATACAGTTGAGCTCTCATGATGTTTCAAAGCTCTCGTCCTTCTGGACTGCTCCTCAGTATCTGTGTTGCTAGAATATAGTGATACAGTGGAGGGTACGATAGAATTGTGCAAAGGAAAAGGCAGTGTGAGATTCTTTTTAGGATCCTGGTGTGGCACCAGAGGATAATTGGGGGCAGGAAGAAAGGGAAAATTATTCATGAGCTAGAAGGTTGTTGTTGTTAAGTGCCGTCAAGTCAATTCTGACCCATAGCAACTCTCTGTAGGGTTTCCAAGGAGCAGCTGGTGAGCTTGAACCACCAACCTTGCAATTCAAACAACTTTGCAGTCTGATGCATTAGCCCACAGCACCAACCAGGACTCAGAGCTAGAGAGTAGACACATGTTAATGGGGGTGACAGGGCAAGCAATATGCAACAACAGGGAGGTTAACAGAAGACAAAGGTAGTGGAAGACACAGGGAGAAATGCAATGGTTAAAGTGCATAGAGGTCAATGCTGTTAACTGTTGGTATATGGAGGGGTTTTCAACCATGTAATGAAGCAAACTATATGGTTTGTTAAATGTAAAACTGATGATCTGCTCTGTAAACCTTCACTCAATTCACAATGAAAACTTATTTTTTTAAAATAGGAAGAGTAGACCTGACCTGGTTTTGTGGTGAAATTGGCTCTGATTCATGATAATCCCATGTGTATCACAGTGAAATATTACCTGGTGCCACATCATCTTCATGGTCATTGTGACCACTGTGTAATTTGAGTGTTCTCCAACCTTGCAGGCCCATCTTCCAGCACTACCAAGCAGCATTCTGTTCTGACCTATAGAGTTTTCATTGGCTACTTTTTGTGAGTAGATCTTCAAACCTTTCTTATTAGACTGTCTTAGTCTGATCTGCTACACATGGACCTCGCCAGATGGAACACATAGAAATCAAATAGACTACATCTGTGGAAAGAGAAGATGGAAAAGCTCCATATCATCAGTGAAGACAAGG
>NW_006408527.1:13620336-13669059 GCF_000296735.1 Chrysochloris asiatica
AGAAAAAGAGGAAGACCCCCAACGAGATGGATCAGCCAGGTGGCATCATTGATGGACTCAAGTGTGGCAGCGGTAGTGAGGTTGGGCCAGGATCGGGTATTGTTTCGTTCTGCTGTGCATGGGGTCGCTATGAGTTGGTTCCGACTTGATGACACCTGACAACAACAACAACAAGAAGTCTGATCTGCTGAAACCAGTCCACTGTGAGTAACCCTGCTGGGATTTGAAATATTGTTGGTCCAGCTTCCAGCATCATAGCAGCATGCAAACTACCACAATAATCCAAACTGACAGCCAAGTGTGTGTGTGTGGGGGGGGGGGGGCTCACGGTAAAGCTGCAGATCATATTACAGAATACATATAATCTGGTGTGTGTGGGGGGGGGGGGTCATGACCTTGTTGTTAGTGCCATGGAGTAGGTTCCAACTCATAGCACCTGTATGCTCAGGGTTTCTGAGGAGTAGTTGGTGGGTGTTTTGAACCACCAAATGCAGTTAGCAGTCCAATGCTTATCCTCTAGTGCCACAGTAGGGTTCCCAAATGTCTAAAAAGAGCCTAACAGAGCCTCTCCTTTTGTACAATTCTATCGTACCCTCCACTGTGTGGCACAGTGAGCACTCTCCTCTAGCAACAGAGATGCTCAGGAGCAGTCCAGAAGGACTAGAGCTGTGAAACATCATGAGAGCTCAGCTCTCTCTGGCTGTGAGGAAAGAAACAAAAGGCTGGGGTCCCAGGATGGGCTGGTGGATAGTGGCCAGAACTCGTGTTTGTAGTGGTTGGGCAAGGATTTGTGTTTTTGGAGTCCTGGTGTGCCCCTGTAGGTTAATGCGCTGGACTGCAAAGTTAGTTTTTATCACAAGGTTAGCAGTTCAAGCTCACCAGCAGCTCCTTGGAAACCTTATACAGGGTCACTATGGGTTGAAACCGACTCCACGGCACTTAACACAACAACAAATGACCACGCAAAGTCTGACCACTGGCCAGCTATCATCTACCTTCACAGGTGTGGTGCCATTCATAGCCTTGCAGGACCAAGAAGAAACATATCTATCCTCTCAGAGGAAAAGAATTTCCAGTCTCCCATCCCCTCTATTTCCATTTTCCCTCCCTGAAGTCTGACATACACTTTGTCCCCACCCCATTGAGTTGATACCGACTCATGGAGATTCCACTGTGTCTGAGTAGAATTTTGTTCTATAGGATTTTCAGCGGCTGATATTTCAGAGCAGATCACCAAAATTTTCTTCTGAAGCTCCTCTGAGTGGACTTGAACTGACAACTTTATGGTTTGTAGCCAAGTGCATTATTTGTTCGTGCCACCCAAGAGATACGACCTAGCACTTACATAGTGTTTAGACACCTAGTGCTGTTGCAACACCCTAAGTGGGGGGCTTTAAAGAGCAGAAATCCATTTTTTCACTGTTCTGGAGACCAAAATTTCTAAAGCAGCATCTCAGCCATATTGGTTCTTTCTGTGGGCCCATTTCCTAATTTCTGGTGACTGCTGGCAATTCTTGGTATTTCATTGCCTGCAGGCAGGTCTTTTTTCACTTGGCATGTCTTCTCCTTGTATATGTCTGTGTCTATTTTTCTTTTTATAACTCAAGTGATTAGGTTTAAGACTTACAAAAATCCTCACCACTGGACCAATAAGCAACATTCTTATCAACGGAGAAAAGATACAAGTTGTCAAGGACTTCATTCTTCTTGGGTCAACTGTCAACACTCACGGAAGCAGCAGTCAGGAAATCAAACGAGGTATTGCATTGGGCAAATCTGCTGCACAAGACTTTTAAAGTGTTGAAGAACAAAGATGTCAACTTGAAGACCCAAGCCATGGTATTTTCAATAACCTCATATACATGCAAAAGCTGGGCAGTGAATAAGGAAGACGGTAGAAGAATTGATGCTTTTGAGTTATGCTGTTGGAAGAGAATATTGAATGTGCTGCCGGCTGCCAAAAGAACAGACAGATCTGTGTTGGATGAAGTGCAACAAGAGTGCTCCTTGGAAGCCAGGATGGCCAAACTTCTTCTCTCATACTTCAGACATATTGTCAAGAGGGACCAGCCACTGGAGAAGGATACCATGTTTTGTAGGGTGGAGGGTCAGGGAAAAAGGAAGACCCCCAGCGAGATGGATTGACAAAGTGGCAGCATCAGTGGGCTCAAGTATGGCAACAATTGTGAGGTTGGCCCAGGATCAGGCAGTGTTTCGTTCTGCTGTGCATAGGATCACTATAAGTCGGTACAAACTCGATGGCACCTAACAACAACAACAAACATAACTACTCTGTTATGGCCTCATTAATATAAAGACCAGGATACCCAGGGGATTCTGTTAACAGATACAGGGGCCAGGACTTCAGTACATATTTGGGGGGAAATACAATTCAATCCATAGCACCTAGTATGCCTCTTGTCTATAGCAGGCTTCTTAAACACTCGTGTGCATAAGAATCGTGGAGGTTGCTCATCAATATATGCCCTTTGCTTCTGATTCTATGTAGACTGTACAATGAGAAAGTGTTCCACAAGACTATTCTCTCTCTCCTCTGCTTGCAGAGCTGGTTAAGAGATTCAGGTACTACAGACAAGTTCTTTCCCATGGTCCAGCCAGAAGAGACAAACGGCGTTTGAAGTAACCAAAAGAAATCTCTGGGACCAAAAGAAGACTAAAGTGGGGCAAATTGATGGTGTTGTAAGATCAGTACTGGACTGCTAACTATAAGTCTAGTCGCTCCTTGGAAACCCTATACAGGGTCGCTATGAGTTGCAACAAACAGGGCAGCAATCAACAACATCTAGAAGGAGTTAGAAACCCACATTGGGTTCCTGACCTAACACTGGGTACCTAAAACAACTCCAGCTCCTGGAGCTGAGGGAGTTGAGGGGAATAGGAAGAGGCCTGCATGGTGACGTAGGAGCTAACTCCTTTGCTTTGTTGATTGGGAGTCCTAAGGACCAAAGTCTTATTTAAAAATGTATTTTTCAGCCCAATTTTTTGTCCCCAGCTTTCCTTCCTAGAGATCATAATGTGGTCAGATCTGAATCATCATTTGCACCATGAAGCAGATCCATACCATACCATTGTATTCAATCAAATTTGCATTGCAAGCCTTTGGTTTTAATATGTGATGAAAAGTTTTGTTTCCTATTTAAAAGGAAAGTTAGACAACAGGATCAGAAAAGGGAGATTTTGTTTTCAAAACTTGGACACCCTTCTCCACATTTATAGTACATCTGTGATGAACCATATGCATAAACCTACTTTCATAATATTAGGGAGTCTGTAGAGAAAGAAATCAGAAAGGACCATAGGCTGCTGTCCTTTCTCCCACTAATGCTAGTGGCACAGATAATATGAAAGAGGTTGGACAGGATGAGGACAGGACCTCATCTCTCAAAGCATGACCCCAGACAGTGCCTTATTTTAATCCCTCCCTGGTGCTACCTTTGATCTTCTATCCTCTCTCCCATGCCTTCCCAATTTGTGACTAGGCTAACTGTCCCAGCTTGGAGTTTCTACTGTTTAGTTTACCAGTATTTAGAACAACTGGTGAAAACTGGGGTCCTGCTGCTAACTAGAAGGTTTGTGGACTGAACCCACCGACTAACTACTCTGAGGGGAGAAAAGATCTAATGATCTGCTTCCATAAAGATTTCAGTCTAGGTAATTCTCTGGGCAGTTCTACTCTGTCTACTCTGTCGTATAATGTCATTATGAATTTAAATCCATTCACCGCACCTAACAACAAAGTCCATACCATGAGATGGGGCATGGTTAAGCCTTAAATTATGAGGAAGGTATGAAGGATCAAAGTTCATGTGCTGGATTGCAAAGTGGGTTTGAACGGCAAGGCTGGCAGTTCAAGCTCACCAGATGCTCCTCAGATACTATACAGGGTCACTATGGGTTGGAAGAGCAGAAAAGTCAGCTTGAGGACTAAGATGCGCCTGACCCAAGCCATGGTATTTTCAGTAACCTCATATGGATGTGAAAGTTGTACAGTGAATAAGGAAGACTGTAGAAGAATTGATGCCTTTGAGTTGTGGTGTTGGAGGAGAGTACTGAAAGTGCCATGGACTGCCAAAAGAACCAATAGATTTGTTTTGGAAGAAGTGCAGCCAGAGTGCTCCTTGGAGGCCAAGATGGCTAAGCTTTGTCTCTCATACTTTGGACATATTGTCCGGAGGGAATAGTCACTGGAGAAGGATGTCATGCTGGGTAAGGTGGAGGGTCAGAGAAAAAGAGGAAGACCCCTAACAAGATGGATCGGCCTTCATTGATGGACTCAGGTGTGGCAGTGGTAGTGAGGTTGGCCCAGGATCGGACATTGTTTCGTTCTGCTGTGCATGGGGTCGCTATGAGTCGGTTCCGACTCGATGGCACCTGACAACAACAACAGTGGGTTGGACCGGACTTGAAGACACTTAACAACAACAAAGTTAAAGTAGAGTGCTGGGGTGGGGCAAATAGTTAACCCACTTGAAAGGTTGGAGGTTTGAGTTCACCCAGAGAGCTTTCAGAAGAGAGTTACATCCAAAATTCCAGCTAGAAAAAACGTCTTTGACTCACAGTGACCCCATGTGTGCCAAAGTAGAGTGCAATTCTACGTGACACACATGCGGTCGCCATGAGACAAAGGTAGTCCTTTTTCTTAAGGCAGAACAAGGGAAAGTTTCCAGTGGCATAGTGACAGGGCTGGAGAAGGGATGACTGGGAAGAAGGCATTTCAGGTGCTAGGGGAGTCCTTTGTCTTTATATATTTAAGGATCATGATGATGGTTAAGCCTTAAATTATGAGGAAGGTATGGAGGATCAAAGGAAAAACTCCTTGAAACTGACACATACAGAGAAATCCTGTGAGGAAAAAGAAAACAAGTGAAAAGCCTAAAACGATGAATAATTACAGTCATTTATGTGTCTCCTTCACTCTACGCTTCATTAACATGCAGCACAGTATCTGGTACTACTATCATTAAATGTGTCAGATTGGACAAGTGGTTTTTACCTGATTAGCAAAATGCTAAGCTTGTAAACTCAGTTCCTCATAGTAAAATTCCTTCTGCAAAATTGCTACCGGTTTAAAATGTAAAAAGAAAAAGGAAAAAAAAAAATAATAAAGAAAACAGGAAAATAAAAAGTAATAGTCAAGGGAAATATGTTTGTATCCTAGCTACTGGTAAAAGCTGACACAAAGGGGTTAACAATGAAGTGGAAGTCAGGCCCTAGCAGTTTGAAGAAGTAAGTTCGGGCCACTATATAAAGCTAAACAAGACGTCTGGGGCCGGGCAAACCTCCACCTTTTTTGGCCTCCACTGCGGCAATCCCAGTCTCCCTCCTAAAGTCCTCCGCCTTTGGGACTAAACTGAGAAGCTCACGTTAGTGGCAGCCAAGGCGAGGGGCCGGCCTTGCCAAGACTAAGGCGGTAGGGGAGGGGGGAATAAAGCAAGAATCTTCCACCCCCTTCCAGGGCAGAGGGGGCGGGAGAAGCGCGTCCAGGCCTGGCTGTGCAGTGTCTTCAACTCGGCGCATCTGCTTAGAGAGCGGCGCGGGAAGGATGCTGGTTCGCAGCGGCGCGCGCGCGGGGTCCGGGCTGCCACGGGGCTGGACCGCGCTCTGCTTGCTGAGTTTGCTACGTGAGTACAGATCGCGCGCGTGCGCGGCGGCCGGTGGGTCTTCAGTGGCGGGGAAGGTCGAGGCTTTCCCGGGACCGAGAGCCCAGAGTTAAGGGAAACGAACCCCTACAAACGCACTACCGCGCTCATCTACTCCAGGATGTAGCGGGCGGAGAGCCTTTTGAATTGAACCCAGCTGGGACCAGAGTCTCACCTGGGATTTGGTGGGGGTAAGAAGGATAGCCGACCACGCCGTGGGTGTGAATTGCCTACGGTGTAAGCCTGCCTGCGCGCGCTAAACTTCCCAGAGTCCGACAATTGTCTCGTTTGAATTGCCTCCAAAACAAGCACTTTGGAGATGCCAGTGTCTCCTGGCGTGCCAAAGGTGCGGGGTGCAGAGCTGGGACCAGCACCAGAAGATGGGGAGGAGAAACTCAGAAACAGTTTTATGCTGGTGATTGAGTAGCAAAGCTGTGAACTTGGAGGAGGATGGGGCAGTTCAGTCGTCCCCGGTCCCCCAGGACAGGGGGAGGCAGTACTGGACACTAAGGAATGGAAGCCAAGGCAACCAAGGACAAGGCCTCAGGGGCCAACGAATGGATGGTAAACTCAAAGGAAGGCCGAGTTTGGTGATGAAAGAACAGTACATGAAAAATCCCTGCATTTAATATGGGGATAGTAAACAATTACATCGCCCTCTTGGGATATCCACTGATGAAGTTCCGGGGTTTTCCTTTGTCTTCCCAAGTCCCACTCAAATCCCTACTTATTATACTTTGGAGTCTTCTTTCTTTCTCTACACCAAGTTCTAAAGCTAATGGACAAATCAAGACACTCCTCCGTTAACTTTTTTGGTCAAAATAATAGGTGCTCAATCAGTGTTTGTGAACTGCTTTCATTTGGGGCACATGCCCATCTCCTGGTATGGACTTGTTGTTAGGTGCCTTGAGTGGATTTAAATTCATAATGACACTATGTGACAGAGTAGAACTGCCCCATAAGATTTCTTAGACTGAAATCTTTATGGAAGCAGATCATTAGATCTTTTCTCCCCCCAGAGTAGTTAGTTGGTGGGTTCAGTCCACAAACCTAGTTAGCAGCTAAAACCTTCACCATTGTGCCAACAGAGCTCCCATTATATGGATTTCAGAGGGTTTTAAACATTGTCAAGGTGCTTTTGCAGGAGATTTTAGCCTTTTCAGGTTCCTAGCTCTCTACCCTCGCTATATCCTAAAGGCCACCCACAACGGCCTCACAGAGTAACCGAGGCCCAGCCAACTAGGCCTCTTTGCTCGCATTCTGCCTTGCTGCTCTTGCTTTGGGTCCACCCTGTTGGACAGAGCTGGTTTGGGGTTGCAGGAAGTTCTGAAGGATACTCTGGGTGGACCCATTTGGCAGCCGAGACCTAGCCTGTGGGACAAAAGAAAAGCAATTGCTAAGGGGTTGAAGCTCTAGAATAGGGACTTTCCTGGGTACTAAACTGCTCCCGATCATAACAAGGATGAGCTGGCCGGTGGCTCTAATTTTAATCAGATACTCCCCTCTCCTTTGACTAAGTAGCTTATGATGATCTGGTCTTATGCTGAGTGAGGCCCACCCTTTTTTTATTTCCTCAGCTGGGCAGTGTCTTCCTCACCTTGGTCTGCAGAGGTGGGGGTGAGAGCAGTACCTTCATCTCTGCAAAACCCTGAGGGGATAGACTTGGAACTTCAGTGTCTCAGCTTGGGGATGAGGAGTGGGATGCAGGCCCCCATTTCCAACCTAGCCAGACTCCTTCCGTCACTCCATAGCTTAGTGCCCGAAGAGTTTCTAGGGTTCTTTAGTAGTAGGAGTCGTTTTCTCTTGTGGAACACATTGTGGCATAAATGAAATGAGTGACTCTAACTGGAAATACTAACAAAGGGACATTTCAGACCATCTGCGCTATTGTTATTATGAACTTTAGGGCAGAACGGCCTTCTGTGTTTCTCTAATCAGTTATCCCCACAAAGAGCTTAATTCCAGGAATGTCTTTTTGTGCTCCCCTGAGAAGTTGGCACAAACATAGGTACACCAGCCAACCAAACGTGGAATCTCCTTATGGAGGGTGGAGTGAGGTCCCAGACCAGAGTTAGGACAGGTCCCACAGGCTACCCTGCCACACCACCAGTGGCAGTTGAAGACTTTCAGGTAATTAGGAAATTTTTTGTCATGCTTAGGGTACCTCTTTCCTCCAAGCCCTCAGCTGCCTGTCCTTCTCCTCTCCTTAGCAACAACCCCCCTTTCCTCTGGCCCCACCCCTTCACATTCCTCTTCTTCCTTTGGGTCCTTCGTGCCTGCTGACCCCACACCCATATCCTGTCTGGGGCTATATGTAAGAGGGGAAAAAAGAAAAGGGAAAAGAATTTTATCAGATATTTTCCAGAGGGGAGAGGACTCCACCCTTGAATCTCTGCCACATGGCGACCGAGAAGCAGCAGCTTGTGGGTCCTCTGACTAATTCAGTGGTCCCTAGTGCTTTCCCCTGATAGGGCCAACCCAACCAGCACAGCCTTTGCAAATGAATTTCTTCAGCAGTATTCCTGTTTGCCTGATAAACACACAGGGCCCAGGCCTCTTTTTCTTAGCCCTGGGCTCCACCTTCTGGACTCCCTCATTCACTTGTCCTCCTCTCCTTCCTTCTCTGAGTCTTTGTCTCCAAAAGCTCAGGACAAGAGTGCCAAACTGCAGCAGATAAACCCAGGCACAGAGTCCTACAAAAACTAATAAAAAGAAGGAACAAATTCCAGTTCTTACAGCCTCCATTGCCTGCTTTCCTTTACACCTTAGGTTGGAGGGCCTGGGCTGCCTATCAGGGTTGGATTGTTACCCAGTTTTATCCTCAGGGTACTTGGGCATCTCTTTCTCATTGATCTAAATAAGCTGAGAGTTGTTGTTGTTGTTGTTAAGTGCTGTAGAGTCAGTTCCGACCCATAGTGACCCTGTATAGGGTTTCCAAGGATCAGCTGGTGAGCTTGAACCACCGACCTTGCAGTTCAAACTGCTTTGCAGTCCGGTGCATTAGCCCACAGCGCCCCATCAGGAGTGCAGAACTAAAAATGCAAAGGCACAGGAAGAGAACAACACACAAACTCCAAGAGGAAATTCAAGCCTCTGGTTGTAACATTCCAGTACTCCATGGGCTTCAATGAAGCAGGAAGCATTAGAAGATAATGGGAGGCATACAGAGTCACTGTGCCAAAACGAAATGGTTGCCCTTCAGACCTCTCAGAGGGTAGTACATGAGCAAGACAGGATGGTGCTAAAGTGAAACATACAAGCTCCACTGGAAGTACTGGCAGAAAACAAGGTTTTAGGAATTAGTGGAATCACAATTGAGATGTTTCAACAAATAGATGCAAATACTGGAAGCAACTCACTCATCTTGTGCCAAGAAATTTGGAAGATAGCTAGCTACCTGGACAATTGAAGAGGTCCATATTTGGGCCCATTCTAAAGAAAGGTGGCCCAACGGAATGCAGAAATTCCTGGCCAAGGAGCTCTGGTAGCGTAGCGGTTACGAATCAGGTTGTGAACCACCAGTTCAGCAGTTCGAAACTACCAGCTGTTCTGTGGGAGAAAGATGAGGCGTTCTGCTCCCGTAAAGATTTGCAGCCTCGGAAACCCTGGACAGGGTCGCTATGAGTCAGAACCGACTCCACAGCACACAGCCACCACCATCATTCATGTCACACTGAAATCAAATTTTGTTGGAAATCATTCAAAAACAGTTGTACAATACACAAATAGGAGACTGTCAGATAGATATTCAAACCAGATTCAGAAGAGGATGTAGAACGAGGGATATCACTGCTGATGTTTGATGGCTGTTGATGGAAAGCAGAAAATACCCAAAAGATGTCAACCTGTGTTTGATAGACTATTCCAAAACATTTAACTGTATGGATCATAACAAACTATAAAAATATTGTGGAGAATG
Organism: Chrysochloris asiatica; assembly: GCF_000296735.1. NCBI lineage: Eukaryota > Metazoa > Chordata > Mammalia > Afrosoricida > Chrysochloridae > Chrysochloris > Chrysochloris asiatica. Next base: position 13,629,916 of record NW_006408527.1, read on the forward strand.
GATTTTCAGGACACTTTATTACACTCATACAAACCTGTACATAGACCAAGAGGCAGTCGTTTGAACTGAACCAAGAGATACTGCTTAGTTTGAAATCAGGAAACGTGTTTGTGAGGGTTGTATCCTTTCATCACATGTACTCAAGTTGTATGCTAAGCCAATCATTTGAGATGCTGGACTGTATAAAGAAGAACCCAGCATCAGGATTGGAGGAAGACACATTAACAACCTGTGATACACAAATGAGACAACCTTGCTTGCTGAAAGTGAAGAAACTTTTGCTGATGAAATTCAGAGACTATAGCATTCCATCTGAATTGCATCTCAGTGCATAAAACAGAAAAATCCTCACAACTGGACCAATAAACAACATTATGGAAAACAGGAGAAATATTGATCTTGTCAAGGATTTTATTTTATTTGGATCCACAATCAAAGCCCATGCCAAGCAATGGTGTATTACATTGGGCAAATCTGATGCAAAACACCACTTTAAAATGTTAAAAAGCAAAGATGTCACTTTGAAGGCTAAGGTATGCCTGACCTAAACCATGGTATTTTCAATTGCCTCATATGCATGAGAAAGATAGATAATGAATCAGGAAGACTGAAGAAGAAGAAAATGCCTCACTGCCTCATTCAGTGAGACAACCTAGGTAGACATTTGAATCATGGTGTTAGCAAAGAATATTGAATATACCACAGACTGCCAGAAGAATGAACAAATCTGTCTTGGAAGACGTACAACCAGAATGCTCCTTGGAGGCAAGGATGGCAAGACTTCGTCTCATGTCCTTTGGACATGTTATTTGGAGGGATCAGTCCTTGGAGGAAGACATCATATGTGGTGAAGTAGAGGTTCAGTGAAAAAGAGGAAGATCCTCAACAAGATGAATGAACACAGTGGCTACAGTAATGGACTCAGACATACCAGTGATTGTGCAGGACCACACAGTGTTTGGTTCTGTTGTCCATTGGGTCACTATGAGATGGAACTGCTTTAGAGCACCTAACAACAACTAGAGAAAATTCCCGAAGTTGCTAGAGCAGAATTTCCGTATTTTTCTAGGCTTTAACTTCTCTAATGAGAACATTCTCTCTTCCCTCCTCAGCTAAGAAATGAAAGCACATTATGTACAGTGTTTAGTCTCCAATGTTTCTGATTTTGTGCCCAAGAGAAGAATTCTTGCATCTTGGGAGGATGTAAATATAAAGGGATACATACAAAGATGTACTTCCCAGTACTCACATGTTGAAGCCCACCAGGGGATGAATCACTTCCCTTCAAGTGCTTAACTGGAAAGTTGACTTCTTCCTGATTTGAAACACACACCCAAACATACACATGAGCACACACACACAGTCACACAAACACAATTGATACTTTCTAGGGAGGTGACAGTTCTAGGTGGAGGATTATACTGTCAAGGGAAATCTTTAGTGCCTTCTTGGATTAAACAGCGAAGGTGGGTGAATCCCAGATGTGCAAGGGCTGAGTTGCTAAGCATGATAAAGTGGAACTTTTTGCTTCAGTGGGTTCAAAGTATAGAAGTAAGGGACTCCAGAGCCTAGCAAGAGAATAGGGAAGGGAAGAGAGGTACCTGGAGGAAGAAGGAAGTACTGGTAGACATCGTTGTTGTGAAGTTCCATCGAGTCGATTCCAGCTCATAGCAACCCTGTGTAGGGTTTCTGAGGAGCAGCTGGTGAGTTTGAACCGCCACCCTTGCAGTTCAAACCGACCTTGTGGTCCAGTGCTTATCCTATAGCTATGGGACATGGAGGCACAGAATCAGGAAAATCAACAGAAACGTAGGCCCTCAGAGAATCCTCAGGACATTGGGGATCCCACAATAAGTGGAGTGGGGTCCAGGACATGCTATTTGAATATTAAGGAGAAGGCTCAGTAAACTGAGATATACTCTGGTTTACACTTTCCATTCAGCCTCTGAAGCTTAGGGAGGCATCAGCCCTTTTTCTTGTTATCAGTGAAGATGATGCAAGTTCTTGGTAAACCTGAGGGATACAGTACTTCCAGAATGCATTCCAAAGCAGCTTATTCCATTTTGAAAAGAATTGTCCTTGATTTTAGTTCATTTCCTTTGTATTGCAATGAAATTTGTTGTTGTTAGCTGCCATGGAGTCGAACCTTGACTCGGAGACTCCATGTATAACGCAACATATGCTTCCCGGTCTTGTGCTGTCTCCACTGGTTGCAGATTAGACTGTTGTTACCCATAGGGGTTTTGCTTCCTAATCATCTTAGTCTGGACGTTCCACTGAAACCTGTCCTAGCAGCATGCAGCCTCTACTGACAGATGGGAGGTGGCTGTGCTCTGGTCAGGAATTGAACTCAGGTCATCTGCATGGAAGGAGGGAATTCTACCACTAGCCCCCACTACTCCCACTGCAGTGAAATTAGCTTCCCTGTAACTTTGAATTATTTGTTCTATTCTCTGGACTATTCTAAAATTAATATGATCTTTCTTCATGACAATCCTTAAAGACCTTTCTAGTCTGCCCCACTAAATTATAAACGCCATGAGGGCAGGATTTATTTATATTATGAAACATCTACCAGAAGGAAGGAATCATCTTGTATTTTATAGTCCCCACAATGCTGAGCACAATCCTTTATATATCATTCATACTTAGGAAAAATAACAGTGAATAAATAATTAATTGAAATGGATTTTGAAGAAACTTACTTATTCTCCTGACCCCATATCCTCATTTCTAGATCAAGGATTGGTGAACTCTTTCTAAAAAGGGTCATGCAGTAAATATTTTAGACTTTGGGGTCACATGGGAGTCTCTAATGTATGTTCCACTATTTTTTATTTTACAACACTTTAAATGTATAAACATCATTCTTGGTTCACTAACCAAACCAGCTGCCATTGAGTCAGTTCTGACTCCTGGCAACCCAATATGTGCAGAGTAGCACTGTGCTTCATAGGGTTTGAATGATTGTGCTCTTTTGGAAGCAGATTGCCAGGCCTTTCTTCTGAGGTACCTCTGAACAGATTCAAATTTCCAACCTTTTAGTTGATAGCTGAGTGCTTAACTCTATATGCCATCTATGGGATTCTTAGTTCATGAATGCACTGCCAGTGAGTCTGTTTTGACTCTTAGCACGCATAGGACAAAGTGCAACTGCCCTATAGCATTTCCAAGACTATAAGTCTTTACGGAAGCCACATCTTTTTCCAATAGAACAGCTGATGGATATGAACCCCTGACCTTGGTAGTTACCAGCTGAGCACTTTAACCACTATACCAACAGGGGTCAAACAAACAAACAAAAAACAGGCCGTGGGTTAGATTTGGTTCACCAACTTTAGTTTTCCAAACCTATTCTAGATGAAATACCTTAGGCTCATAAACATATGATTTGGTTCTAGAACTTTCTTAATTTTCATAATTCTACCATGAACATTCCCTAATTTGATAAACCCCTTCTTAAAATAAAGCAGGAGATGGAGACCACTGTATGTAAAAGGTGGTCGATGTGAACACATACCCAGTGCACTTGTCATTCAATCCAAGCACTTAGTCTGACCCAGGGGACCATGAGTAAAACAAAGGAATGTAGGAGATGGTTCCGGCACTCAAGAAATTTGTCATCTGACTGAGGTGACAAGGCCAGAAGTCAGGAAACTGCCTATGTGACTCAGTGCCAGATGCAGATAAAGTCTCTCAAACGCTCCGAGCAGCCGACGGAAGAGGGTGTGCAATAAAGATAACCTCTGTTTCTTGAGGTTCAGATAGGCTAACTGCTTTACACCCTGTCTCTCAAAACAACAGGGAGGTAGGGATGCCTTCCATCCCCATCTCACAGGTGAGGCCTAGAGAGTTTCAGTAACTTCCCAAGGCCGCCAAGAGCTAGAGCTAGGTAGAGAGCGACATATTCGTGCCTAGTGTGTGTGACTGCAGAGCCTGAGCACTTTGCCTCTAGGCTGTTCTGGTGTTAGTTGGCATGGATGCCGGCTCCGACCCCTGGTGACCTGATGTATAACAGAACTGGTTCTGGACCATCTTCTTGATTGTTGGGATGTTTGAGCCCATTGTTGGGACTTTTGTGCCCATCCATTGAGTTTCCCTCAATGTCATTGGCCTTCTACTTTACCAAACATGATATCCTATAGATCTCAACAGGTCAAACTGCTGCCCCATAAGTAGTTTGTGGGCTCCCAGAGACTAACTTCTATAAGAGACCAGAGTGGTCCTTCTGCGTAGTGTGGTAACCCTATGAGCTAAGCTACCCAGAAATTCCTCCAAGGACCTCCTTTTGTGCAGGGGTATAGAATTGAATGGGCCAAACAGGACTGGCTGTGTAGGAGCTGGGATCTGGAGACAAAACAACACCAGGAAAATAAAAAACTAAAAAGGTTTGGGTCAGTAGAAACAAGTCCAAGTGTAGGAAAACTCTCTTAAAATACGGGAATTTAGCTAATAAGGTAGTAGAGCTTCCTGGGTCCCTTAGGATTTGCATCCTCTCCTAAAGACAAAAAACAAACAAATTTCAGTTTTAGTAAGTGTAGATAGAGATTTTGTTTTTTAAATGTATTAAATGTCTACTTCCTTGGCATACAAATAAAGAAAAAAGGAAATTAACATTCATGACTGAGATGTATCATGAAAATAATTTGGTGATATTAGAACTCAGTGACATCCTTAGTACTTCTTGAGGTACATGTACCTATCTGCTCCTACCATAAATAAATCCAGACTAGTGTTGGTTTTAATACTTATGTCTGCTTATGTTTTGTGCGTTTTTTAGCTGTTGTTTTCCCTTATTGTTTGCTTTGACTAGTCCTCATCTCTTCCTAATTTTAGAAACTTTAGCCAAGACATCAGATAACCAAGCTTGTTAGAATTTTGTGTAAAACAAGAGTTCTTGCCTCTGAATAGGTACCTATAAGTTAAATGTGGGGCCCCTGGTTGGTGCCAATGGTTAACTCGGTAATCAGAAGGTTGGAGGATCAAGTCCACACAGAGTGTCTCAGAAGAAAGACTTGGTGATCTGCTTTTGAAATCAGTTACTCTGATACACATAAGGCTGCAAGGAGTCAGAATCGACTCTGTATCAACTAATTTTAAAACTAAATGCATGGTTTTTACTATATAAATTTTGTAACTTCTGTCTGGCTTCTTAGACTACCAATTTTGCCAACTACCCCCTCACCCTTTTCTATAAGTTCTGTACAAGTGGGTTGCAGTCAAATAGAGTACCTAAGGAGATGCAGTTAAAAAGAATGAGATGAAAAGTGAACATCAGAAGATAGACTTTAATTTTAAATGCTGGACTGCAAATTACAAGATCAGTAGTTCAAACCCACCAGCTGCTTCTTGGAAACCCTATACAGGGTTGTTATGAGTCAGAGCTGACTCGACTGCACTTAACAACAACTATGCTCTGTAGAACTGAGGGTAAATGTTGTTCCTTCCCATCTTCAATGGAATGGAGTTAATGTTATCAAATTGTCTCTTGGAATCGGAGAAGTTTTCATTGACTGGTAGGTTGCTGTTACTCCCCTATAAAGTTGGGGCTCAGAAAGCCCGGATAACGAAAGGTCAGAGTCTGATGACAGAATGTCATGGCAGTATGTGGGAAGGTAAGAGATCTGTGGTCAGTCTTGGCTCTTAGTCATTCCTCCAGGTCCCAGTGTCTTTCTGGAGCTCCAGAACTTAGTTACATTGTGCTGTATAACTGAAATACCAAAGCTGGATGGTTTAACACAGAGCAGCTGTCTTACAGCTTGGTGGTGGTAGTGATTATGTGCTGTGGAGTCGGTTCCGACCCATAACGACCCTGTTTAGGATTTCCAAGGCTGTCAATCTTTACCGGAGCAGAAAGCCTCATCTTTCTCCCACGGAATGGCTGGTAGTTTCAAACTGCTGAACTTGAGGTTCGCAGCCCGATTTGTAACCTCTACGCTACCAGAGCTCCTTAGGAGGCTAGAAGTCTGGATTCAGAGCACCAGTTCTGGTGAGGAGGCTCTAGAGAGGAAGGTCCTTGTCTCTTCAGCTTCAGATTCCTGGTTCGTTGGAGATCTTCATATATCTTGTCATCTGTCTTACCCCATCTATCCTGGGCTTGCTTGCCTTTTTGGTCTCTTGTGTCTCAGAAGAAGGAGCCCTGTTAGTGTAATGGGCAGCATGTTGGGCTGCTAACCACAAGGTCAGAAGTTTGAATCTATCAGCTGTTCCACGGGAGAAGGATGAGGGTTTTTCTGCTCTTTACAGGAGTCCTGGTGTGGTGCTGTGGGTTAATGCGCCAGACTGCAAAGCCATTTGAACTGCAAGGTCAGCAGTTCAAGCTCACCAGCTGTTCCTTGGAAACCCTATGCAGGGTCGCTATGGGTCGGAACCAACTCGACAGCACTTAACACCAAAAACAACAAAGATTTACAAGTTCAGAAACCCTATACAGCTCAGTGGTACACCACCAACATCACAGAAGAGATTAACTCAAGACACATCCCACACAAATCCTGCCTCATTAAAGTAACAGAGATAATCCATAACAGAGTCCCAACAACAACAATAAAATAAATCAGTCGTCATTAAGTCAGCTGTGACTCAGGACAACTTCATGTGAAGCTGTGCTCCGTAGGATTTTCATTAACTGTGATCTTCCAGAAGCACATCACCTGGTCTTTTTTTCTTTTTTTTTTAAAGCATTGTATTGTGAGTTAGGTGAAGGTTTACAGAATAAATCAGTTTTCTATTCAACCATTCATACACATTTTGTTTCTTGATATTTCTTTCTATCCTCACAGTGTAACAGTGTTTTCCTACTTACTCCCTGTATTTCCTTTAACATTCCATCTTTTTAAAAAAAAAATATATTTTATTGTGAATTATGTGATAGTTTACATGGGAGAACATTAGTTTTACATTTATCCCATCGTTTCATTGCCATGATTACAATCCCTCCATGCATCATCAACCAACCAAAGGGTATACACTATAAGCCTGCACCCTGGTCTTCAGCACACAGTTGCTCTCCCTCTCTGGGTCTAAAGTCCCCAGCTGTTCCATCTCTCCACATCATCATCTCTGCTTCCATCTCTGGCATCACTGCTTCTCTGGGTAGGGTCCCGCTCTCCGATCTTGTCCCTTGATGGTTCCAGTGACCTCCGCTCCTAGACTGAAAAGTCAATCACTCCCCTCCTTTTGCTACAAAACGTCTACCTTTACATTTCCAACCTCACAATCAGTCCTGATAACAATTATTTACTATTGTATCTACATTTCCTTTCATTAGCCCCGCCCAGACAGGTTGGATACTACTCAGTGGAGTTTCTACCTTCCTCCACGCCCTCTGGATCTAGGCTCCCTCTTGAAAGCTTATAAGCCAGTCATTTCTTGCCTTTGTAACCCCCCCCCCCCCCCATTTTGGGTACCCAATGTCCAAGTTGCCCATCCCTGTCTACTCTGTGTATGGAGAGGGTGGGAATGAGCCTCACTGTAAAGATTTGTTCCCTCTTTTTAGCTACTGCATCCATAGGTGTAGGTCAAGTTCATCAAATTGTATCAGATTCCTCTTTTTTCCCTCTTCTCTCTTCTTCTAGTTGAGGTCTGATCATCCTGTCATTGAAGCCAGGTCAAGAGGGTTTTATCTGCAAGTGTGGGTGTTCTTGTGCATATGCCCTCTCTTCTTACCAGCTGGACGCTTCACTCTCCACTCTATCACTTGGTCTTTTTTCCGAGGACTTCTGCGTAGATTTGAATTGATAGCCTTTCAAACAGTAGGTAGTTGCCAACCACTTAACAGTTCGCACTACCTAGGGAGTCCCAGAAATAGTGAAACTAAGATCAGTCACTGATGTTCGCTATGCTAGAGTGCCTATGTCACGATTGGCTCCCAGGTCCCCAGCCAAGATGCCCCCTTGTTCTACACCAGCTCATACCCTTTCATTCAGCCTAGTCTTTCTGCTCTCACCAGCCTCTCCCTTGTCCTATTTCTCCTGAGTCCCAGAAGCTGCCCTGCTACCCTGGACTCAGAGATCTGAATCTGAAGTTGTGTTCTCATTCTCGTTTGCAGATAGATCCCGCTATCTGTTCCTCAGAGCTCAGCTGAGTGGTGAGTGGGAGGAGGCAAAAGCAGCTGGACATCCAACCTCTAGTGGTCAGTAGCTGGCCTGGGTCCTGCGTTTGCTTCATTCTTCTGGAACATGCACCTCTGTCCTCAGGATTAGTAGCAGTTCTCTCTAAACATCTGGAAAAGTTCAAATGTGTTTGTCTGGGTGAAGGAGGCCCCTTGGGGAGGGGGTTCCAAAGCATGACATCACTTCAGCCAGGCCCAGCTTCCTCTGTAGAGAGAAAAGGGCTGGATGGGGCTGGGATTCCCAAGAAATGTTGTGTTAGGAGCAGGGAGGAGAAGGAGGGATGTCAGAGGAGGATGCTTCAGAATGGTGCCTTGAGAGGCTGTTCTTCAATTCCATTTCTGAAAACTTATCACCACCGGCCTCCCGCATAAATTTAAGGAAGGAATAAATCTGGACCTGTTCACTCATCTTTTTCATTTTAATAAACCCACTTCCTACCTGAGCCAGACAGGAGCCCATCGTTTTCTCTCCCCAGGAGGAGAAGAATCCAGACTCTTAGTAATTTACACCCAGCCTGACTCTCTTACTACAGTCACTAAAAAAATCAGTGATACCTCACTGAAGTAGTGCAGAATGTCTGCCTTAAGCATATCCTCTTAGGGACCAAACTGACAAGAGCAACTTGAAAGGTTAAAAAGGACCTTTCGGAGTCAGTGAGTTTATTTATGTTAATAGGGATGGTTTTGCTTTGTACTATCTTCTCAACAACAACAAAACGTTGAAAGAAGAATAAGCTATATCTCAACAGTCCCATTGCTACTTATCCCATATGCGCCTTAATCATTCCTCTTAATCAACACCTTTGTCTTTCAAGTTATTCATCATCTCTGAAACAGTAATATGACTTCTTCCTCCTGCTTACTGAACACATTTTAGTGCGCAATTCATGTTCTCAACATTATTATCAATTTACTGCTATAGGTTAGGGATGGAGGTAGAGTGAAATCTTTGTCATCTTATAGAGGAAACCTTCTAGATCCTCCCTAGTCCAATTGCCTTGAAACTAGAAGGCTTACTTCCTTCTTAATGCTGTGGGATTCAAGAGGCACCATTCCTCTTATTTACCTGGAAAAATACAGACAGCAAAATTTAGAGGAAAGTTTTAGGATGGCCAGGACCCTCAGGGAATTTTTCTTAAGGGTGGTATTATGGGGTGCAAACTCTGGATATCGATTTTATCCCTAACCTTTGCAGAGTTTGTGGCACGAGTACAAATGGAGAGCCATTTACTATATACCTAAATGTTTCAGAATGGAGACTCAAGCCAATTAACTGGAACAGAAAGGATCTTCTGCCCTCTTACCTTGATACACACACCTTCATGGCCACATGGAAGGTCAAGTTGAAATTTGGGATTCTCACTCTTGGAATTCCATGTCACAATGTGGCCGAGCAGGAAGAGCTAACCTCTGGCATACTGTGGCACTGATGAAGAGATAATCCATCCCCCATGACTTTGGCCCACAGTATGGGGGAGTTTGTATTCTTGCATGGAATACCCACCCTACATGCTGAAGCCATAACCATTTTCCCTGCAAACAGCCTCTTTTGAGGTGTACACCCCAGTAATGTAATTTTCCCTTAAAAGAATGGACTCGGGGAAAAGGTTCACACAGGCCTTGAAAGTGAGTAAGGAGTTGGTCCCCAAAGTTGGTCTAAAAGAGAGAATATGTCCCCCTTGGTTCTATGGATTCCTAGTGGTTTCTGGGAGGGCAGAGACGAGAGAACCGAGTGTGGGCCTCCACTCTGTCCAGACAGGGGTTCTAAGGACGGCACTGCCTGACAACCCCAAGAAGTATGGGAGGGAAGAACAGTTATGCCCATGAAACTTACCAGAGAATAACTAGATTCAGGAGCATGATACTATTGTATTTCAGTATCATCTCATCAATTCTCCCAATAATCACGTAAGGTAGATAGAGAAGACTCCCCTCTCCCTTTTTAGTGAGAAGTAAACTGACACACACGCGCGCGCGCACACACACACACACACACACACACACACACACACATTAAATTGCTTGGTTGTTGGTAGAGCAGAATTGGTCTCTATATTTTCCCACTACATTTTGTGAGATATTAGGTTTTAATGTTCTCTAGTCCAGCAACTACATTTCTAAGGTAATTCTTCCTAAGGAAATCTTGGGATTGCTTGCTCCAGCTGAGTTCTTCAATAAAAGGAAAGGAGAATAGGTTTGAACGCCATGAGAAAAAGGACGAGGGGAGTTTGGGAATGGGGACATCTGAGAAGGATAAAAGATTTTTAAAGGATTCCAAAGAAATGGTGTGAACCTCATGATTATTTGAAATTTTGGTTTATTGAATGTTGTTAAGTGCCGTTGAGTCGGTTCTAATTTATAGCGACCCCATATAGGGTTTCTGCAGAGTGGCTGGTAAGTTTGAACCGCCAACCTTGTGGTTCAAACAGCCTTGCAGTCCTGTGCTTATCCTACAGCACCACACCAGGATGTACAGTGACAAAAAAAAGAGATTTATGAAACAGGAAAAATAGTTTTGAAATATATATTCAGTTGTAATTTTTTAATATTTTACTTAACCTATTGTGACTATTTCTGCATATAAATTTTATCTGCAATGACATTATGTGATACTCTAGTAACACTGAGGAGTCCTGGTGTGGTGCTGTGGGTTAATGTGCCAGATTGCAAAGCCATTTGAACTGCAAGGTCAGCAGTTCAAGCTTACTAGCTGCTCCGTGGAAACCCTATACAGGGTCACTATGCGTCGGAACCGACTCTACAGCACTAAAAAACAGCAGTAACACTGTGTATACGATTTATTCTACTGTAATTCATTTAGTGGTTTGCAACTGCTCCTTCCTATAAATGACATTATCATAGGCATTTGTGTGCGTTTGCAGTTTTTCTTCCTTGTAACAGGAAGTTCATTCCTTGCCCTAGAGGATGCTGCTTTATTGCCAGGGGCAGCAGGAAATGTTCCAGATGGATTCTACCTGAAGTCAAGAGAATGAATAAGATAATGTCAGGAAGTCCAGGAATGTTTAGGCTCTAATCTTTTCTTCCTTGTTTCCCCACAGCCTCTGGATTTACTGATATGAACAATTTGACTGCTGTTACCACAGGAATATCTGTAACTGATTCTACAAAGGTAACTGACCAGGACACCACAGCACCGAGTACTCTTGGAACTACCAACCCCAGCCATACCAGCCCCAGCCATGTCTCTCAGGACAGCCAAGTGACCTCCAAATCCCATTTCTCTCTCGCAGGTAAAGACTGAGCTCTGTATTCTCCCACTCCACATTTGTCTCAGGCCCCCCGGAGAAGCCCCGATGACTGAGTAAGACATTTAGGATGTTTGCAGAACACTCTCCCCATCCCTTCACTGGCTTCCCACCGCCCCTCACTCCTACACAAGTGGAATCATACTAGCCACTTTTTTAAATGATCTGGACATAATACTTAGGGTACCCTGAAAGAAGTTCTAGATAATTCTTCCTATTGTCTCAGCTTTCTCAGGTCTAATTCTTTAAGTCCAAAGGAAGGAAGCGTAAGTGGTGGTAGCTGATAAATAATGCTCCTTATATTTCGGGTTCCTTGCTGAGTCCAGACGAGGACTCCATAGATATCTCTGATCTCTTCTGAGTAAAGGAAGATGGGCACAGGCTCAACTTAGGGGTCTCTGGCTTCTCTTGAGTGGGCCAACACCCAGCTGAATTTCATAATCTTGAGGGCACCTGCCAAAATTGATACCAGCCATTTCTCTCGTCGCCCTCTCGACTCAACTGGGTTTAATAATCATTGCAGTGGCCACATAGAACTAAAGCGGAGTGCCTTCAGACTGAGGCTTATGCTGTACTTGCCACAGTTATAGGCTTTATTCAGGAAGTTTACACGTTAGAATGTAGGGTTAGGGCACAGTTGTTCCAGTCAAGACATCCTCTCCTCAGGCACGCCAGCAGGCAGGCCTCTCTTTACCCTGGCAATGTTACAAAGCTCTTTAAGGACTGCTGATAAATGCCCACCAGACACACCACCCCACCATAAGCTTCAGTCTGAACACACTCCATTCTAGCTCTGTGGGTCAGCAAACCTAGCCCCCTAACCCCAGTCAAGTGCCTGAAATGCAAAAGTACCCCACTCTGCAAACAAGACTCCAGCTTTATTTGCTCCATGGGCTGAGAAGTTCATTGCTCTGGTTCTCGGTCCTCCTGCTGCTGCTCCTCTAGGGTCGCAGCTTTCAGTCTCTGGATCGAGGAGTTTCAATGCACAGAAATCTTGGGGTCCAAAGGACTCGCTCCACTCCTGGCTCTTTTGAAATCTCCCTCCTGCATCTGAGATGGCTCATTTTATACACATTAGAAATCCACATTTTTACAATCGCAATTGTGGCACTGTAGGATAATGCACTGGACCACAAGGTCAGTTTTAATCACAAGGTCGACGGTTCGAACCCACCAACCACTCCTTGGAAACCTTGTACAATGTCGCTGTGAGTTGGAATCAACTCGATGGCACTGAACAACAACAATAATCACTCAAAACCGAATTATATAATCCTATCAATGTCTTCTTCCACCTTCTCTTATCCAGACCCAGCAGGGCAAAAAACCTTGTTTAGTAAGAGTTACAAACTATGGCTAGAAGAGACATTCAATAATTCACTACACCCCAGCACCTCTGTTAACATTTTAGACTATACGTGTGGTCCCTGCAATCGGTGTGGAATGCGTTTGGTTACTGTTAACTTCCCTAATTTCCTTTGCTGGGTTGAAGGTCATACCTCTACTGTTACCTGTAAAGTCTTGATTCAAGAATGTGCTCTAAGAAGTGTGTGTGTGTGTGTGTGTGTGTATGCATGTACTTACATGCACACATTTGTGTTTGGTCTGTTCCAGAGTCTACAGTCAACTTCACATCTACCTCTGGGACAACTGTAATACCTGGAACCATAAACTCTTCTACCCAATCACAGACCTCTCTAGCCTTCATAGTGTCTACCACCCCAACCAACTTTTCCACTTCAGAGAAGACTTTGGAGGCCAGCACGTTTCCTGGCAATGTGTCAGAGGCCTCATCCAACAGCACCATCCCTGTGACATCACACACAGAGTCATCCTACACATCATCTCCTCTTATTCCATTTACCGCTAAGGTGAGTGAATGGGGCCCAAAATGGCAAATTGCTCCCTCCTTCATATGTATTGCAAGCTTTACTTTCTCCCAGCCTCTCCTTATCCTGCCCGATGGGATTTGGGTCATGTGGGAATCAGCATGGGACATAAGCAGTTTAAATTGTTGCTGGAAAAAATGGAAAGTGGGAGAGAGAGAGAGGTGGAGTCAAGGGGCCAGGCTGCAGGTTTGTGCTGTGGGTATTGCTTTTCTAAGGAATAGTGAGAAGATGGGGTCTCTGGCTCCTTAGAGATCTATCCTGTCTTCTGTGGTTTTGTCTTCGGTGGTTGTTCCTATGGTTAGCCTGGGCTTTGAGCAGGACACCAACCCCCATTGGGAATAGTTGGAGATTGTCTTCCATTTCATAGAACTACATTTCCCAAAGTGTTTAGGACACGTAGCATTTCCCCTATGGCTGGCAATTGTGCCAAGCTAAGGGAGGCAGCGAGAAGGTCTGAGGCAGCAGTAGGGCTGAGCAGACCCTGGGTGGTGAGCTGAGCCTGCTCTTTACAGACTTGGGGCCTATGATTGTCAACAGCTTTCAGCATGAAAAGCTAAAAAAAATATGAGGAGGTGGAGCCTAGAGGCCTGCAAGGGCAGCCTGCCTGGTTTCTGTTTTAAACGGAGCCAGCAGAGGAATCTGGAGAGTACTAGGGACTAGGAGGAACATGGGTACCACCAGGCATCTGCCAGACCCCACTCCATTGTATCTGTGTGCCTGGATGGCCTGACTGGAGCTCTGTAACTGACAGGAGAGGAAAACAGCCCAAAGAGTCAGGTCCTCCCATACGCCCTCAACCCCCACACACCACTTCTGCATCTTTCAAGCCAATATGTAGAGACTGCATGTCTGTCAGCCCAGGCTTGTGACAAAAGTTTCTACTGGTATAGGGATGAGAGAAAGGGAGGGAATATAACAAAAATTTCTAGTCTCCTGACAACTTTTGAATGTCCTCTTCCCTACATCTCTGAGCAAATACACTCGAATGCTAACTGAAAAGTTGAAGGTTCAAGTCCTCCCAGGGACCTCTTGGGAAAAAAGTTCTGGCAATCTGCTTCCAAAAAAAACAGTGATTAAAATCCTATGGAACACAGTTCTACTCTGACACACATGGGGTTGCCGTGAACCAGAATCAATACAATAGCAACTGGATTTTGTAAGCCTTTTGGGAAAGTAAATCACTAAAAGCAAACTGAAACAGAGGTGGAGAAGAATGGAATGAGGGGGAGGAAGGAATGAGGCTGGCTTATCTCTCTCTCTCTCTTTTTATTTAATGCAGGGAGAAATCAAATGTTTAGAAATCAAAGAAGTGAAACTGACTCAAGGCATCTGCCTAGAGCAAAATGAGACCTCCATGTGTGTAAGTCAAATCCCTCTTTCCTCTCCCACAATCCCCATTAAATACTTAAACCAGCTTGACTTTGGTGAGGGTAAGGGAAGTTTAGCTTGGACTGAACCAGATCTTCTAAGACTATGGGTTTATGGAGTAAAGAGGCCCCATCTGGTGGGCAAAGAAAGCTAAGACAACTTCATCTCAATTTTAATTCTTTACTATGCAAGGTTGACTTGAACTGAAAGTTGGTGGTTCAAATCCACCAACCTCTCCTCAGAAACCCTAGACAGAGTCACTGTGAGTCGGAACCAGCCTGACAACACTTAACAACAACATAATAAATACATTTGGGACACTTAACAACAACAATAACATAATACATTTGGGGACTCCTGGTGTGGCACTATAGGATCAACACTGGACTGTGAACCACAAGGCAGGCAGTTCAAACCCACCAGTTCCTCCTTGGAAACCCTACACAGGGTCACAGTGAATTGGAATCAACTCGAACAAACACAACACATTTGGAATCCTGGTGTGGCTAGGTCAGCAGTTCAAACCCACCAGCCACTCCTTGGAAACCCTATATAGGGTCACTATAAGTCAGAACTCTGGCCTGATAGCACATAACAACAACAATGTAATTTTAGGAGCCTTGGTAGCACAGTGGGTTACGAGTTGGGCTGCTAACAGAAAGGTCAGCAGTTCGAATCTACTAGCCATACCATGGTAGAAAGGTGAGACTGTCTGCTCCCATAAAATTTGTAGTCTCAGAAACCCTATACAGGGTCTTTATGAGTTGGAACCGACTCAATGGCACAGAGCCACCATAATACATTTAGGGAACTTAGTGGCTTTATATGATAAGCAGTGGACTTTGAATCACAGGCTTGTTGGTTCAAGCCCACGAGCCACTTTGCAGGAGAAAAAGGAGGCTTTCTGCTCCTACAAAGATGTATAGCTTCAGATACCCTATACAGGGTTGCTATGCATTGGAATCAATTCAACAGCACTTAACAACAATTTTGTTGTTGTTAAGTGCCGTAGAGTCGGTTCCGACCCATAGCGACCCTGTACAGGGTTTCCGAGGGTGTAAATCTTTACGGGAGTAGAAAGCCTCATCTTTCTCCCGCAGAGCGGCTGGTAGTTTCGAACCGCTGACCTTAAGGTTCGCAGCCCGATTCGTAACCACTACGCTACCAGAGCTCCAATAACAGTATAATATATTTGGGATCCTGGTGTGGCACTGTAAGATAAGCACTGGACTGATAACTGAAAGGTTGGCAGTTCAAACCCACCAGTTGCATTTTGAGAACTCTATACAAGGCCACAGCAAGTTGGTTCATGTCACTATGAGTAAGAACCAACTTGCACTTAACAACAATAGTACAGTTGGTGTCCCGATGTGGTGCTGTAAGATAAGCACTGGACTTCTGACCATAAGGTTAATGGTTCACACCCACCAGCCGCTCCTCAGAAACTCTATACAGGGCTGCGATGACTTGAAACAGATGTAATGGCACTTAATAACAACATAGCACATTTAAAGAGTCCGGGTAGCACAGTTGGTTACATGTTGGGTTACTAACCACGAGGTCAGCTGTTTGAATCTATCACCTACTCCTCTGGAAAAAGGTGAGGTTTTCTGCTCCCATAAAGATTTACAGCCTTGGAAACCCTACATTGGGTCTCTATGAGTAGGATTAAGTGAGTTTTCTAGCACATTGAAGGAGTCCTGGTGGTGCTGTAGGATAAGCACTTGACTACTAACTTGCAAGGTTGGCAGCTCAAACCCATCAGCCACGCCACAGGCAAATAATGAGGCTTTCTACTCCTGCAAAGATTGATAGCTTCAGAAAGCCTGTACAGTGTTGCTATGAGTCAGAATCGACTTGCTGGCAGTGTGTTATAATACATTAAGGAGCCCTGGTGGCACTACGGATAAGCACTCGGCTGCGAACCACAAGACTGGCAGTTCAAACCCACCAGTCATGCCATAGGAGAAAAATGAGGCTTTCTGCTCTCTTGTAGGGTCTGCTTCTATTTAGGGCTGCCAGAAGTCCAAATTGACTAGATGGTACTGGGCTCGTTGTTTAGGGGGTTGCTGGTGTGGCACTGCAGGATCAGCACTGGACTGCTCACTGCACAATCAGTGGTTCAAACCCACCAGCTGCTCCAGAGTTGCTATGAGATGGAACCAACTCAACGGCACACAACAACAATACATTTAAGGAGTCCTGGTGGAGTGCTGAAGATTCAGCATTGGACTACGAAGCACAAGCTTTAATGGTAACACCCACCAGGTGCTCAATGAAAGAAAGATAAGACTGACTGCTCCCATACACATTTGTAGTCTCGGAAACCCTATAGGAAAGTTCTTAATGTCCTATCATATGAGTTGGAATCAACTCAGTGGCAGTATATTTGTTTGGATATTTTGGTTATAGAACATTTAAGAAGCCCTGGGATTCCTGGTGTAGCGATGTGGGTTAATGCACTGGACTACAAAGTCGGTTTGAACACCAAGGTCAGCGGTTCAAGATCACCAGACGCTCCCCAGAAACCCTATATAGAGTTGCTGTGGATCAGGACCTGCTCAACAGCACTTACCACCACCACCACCAGCACGGAGCCCTGGTGTCACTATGGGTTAGGCATTGGGCCTTTAACCATAAGGTCAGTGGTTCAAACCCACCAGCTTCTCTGCAGGAGAAAGATGTGGCAGTCTGCTTCCTTAAAGGTTGTTGTCATTGTCATTGTGTCATCAAGTTGGTTCCAGCTCAGAGCGATGCTGTACTGGGTTTCCAACTAGCAGCTGGTGTGTTTGAACTGCCAACCTTGTAGTTCACAGTCCAGCGCTTATTCTACAGTGCCACAACAGAATCCTTGGAAATTCTATGGGGCATTTGTACTCTCTCCTATAGGGTTGCTATGAGTCATAATCTACCCCATAACACTGTTTTGTTTTGGTTGGGGGTGGGGGTTTGGTAGTTTATTTAATATATATTGTCAGACTTAAGTTTATTTTTATGTTAAGAAAGTCTTCATTATTCAGCTATAAACTATAAATAAAACCAGTTACAAATAAGTTGCTTCTGACTTATGGAGACCCACTGTGTATCACAGAAGAACGGTGTTCCACAGAGTTTTCTAAGGGTTGATTTTTCAGAGCTAGAATGCCAGGCTTTTCTTTTGAGGTACTTCTGGGTGGATTCAAGCCTGCAGCTTTTTGGCTAGCTGCCAAATATGTTAACTGTTTGCATCACCCAGGGTCTCCTCCTCCTCTAAAATGTAAATTCATTTCTTTTTCCTATTTACATATAACTTTTCAATCCATCTAGAATTTATTTTGGTGTACTCTTTTCCATAAAACCATTTTTCGTAACATTCTTTACTGTCTTTGTTGATTGGAAAGCATCTTTTCGCTTATATTAAGGCATATTCCTCAGAGATGCTTGTTCAGTTTATCTATACTTAGGCCTTTTTTAAACTTTTTGAAATAATTATGCCTTTACATTATAGTGCTTTGTGATATACAACTAGACTTTTCTTGCCTTCTTGTACTATAAAAATGTAAACTATTTTCAATCTATTCACCTAAAAAAACTTTAGAAACATCTTATAAAGATCAAGGGAAAAAAACATTAAAAGCCATAAATATCTTCCGTGAAACTACTCCAAAACACATCCATTTTTTCCCCTTGCTTTTTTCTTGTGTCTCTCAATATCATTGTTAAAAAACATAAATTCCCCTGTAGGTTTTATGGATTCCTTAATGTTACTTATAAAATAAATTTCTAGTTATGTATTTTCATTGCCTATAGGAGCTCTGGTAGCGTAGTGGTTATGAATCGGGCTGCGAACCTTAAGGTCAGCGGTTCGAAACTACCAGCTGTTCCGCTGGAGAAAGATGAGGCTTTCTACTCCCGTAAAGATTTACAGCCTCGGAAACCCTGTACAGGGTCGCTATGGGTCGGAACTGACTCAACGGCACTTAACAACAACAACAACATTGCTGATATATTAGAAGGTTAATTGAGTTTTCTGTATTAATTTTGGATTCAGTCATTTTTTTTAACTTAATTCTTTTAATCTATGACAATACAATGTTCTTTTTTTATCTAACACAGTACCTTATTTCTCTCCTGCTTTTTGTTTCAGTTTCACGTCTTACTGCATTAGTAAGAGATTATAGCGCTGTGTTAAATTTTGACAATGATAGCAGGCTTCCTTGCTTTGCTTTCAATAAATTCAGTTTCCTGCCAGTAACAAGGCTGTGACTCAGAGAAGACTGGTATTTATTCATAGGAGGAAACATTTTCTTACAACTTAGGAATCCACACACGGGAACCGTGTATTTGACATCAGGCATGCATGGGTTGGAGAGGGCCTGGGTGAAGACTGCAATCTATAAAGGGCTGAAGTTACGTATTTTCTCCACTCTTTCTAACCTGTAGTTATCAGCGGGCTCTCCTTGACTTACAAATCATTTAAAAATTGCACATGAAAGAATCATTTCTGACTTTTAAAATAACAAGTTGTCAAGAAGTGAGTTCACACAATAGAATAATTAAACGTAGTTTGAAAAATAATTTACTTAAACATGAGTAATATATATATACACACACACACACACACACACACACACACACACACGGTGGGGTGGTAGTGATTATGTGCTGTGGAGTCGGTTCCAACACATAGCGACTCTGCACAGTATTTCCGAGGCTGTAAATCTTTACGGGAGCAGAAAGCCTCATCTTTCTCCCGTGGAACAGCTGGTAGTTTCGAACTGCTGACCTTGTGGTTCACAGCCCGATTTGTGACCACTGCATTACCATAGCTCCTTATATATATATGTAAGTATATAATAGATACAGATATATATAATTCATGGAGTCTTAGTGTGGCACTGTACGATAAAGCACTGAACCACAATGTCAGATTGAACCACAAGGTCAGTGGTTCAAACCCACCAGCTGCTCCTTGGAAACCCTTTACAGGGTTTACACTCTGAGTCAGAACCGACTTGACAGCACTTAACAATAACAATATAATTCACAGTGTGCTTCTGATAATGATTTTCAACTTCAGTCATTAATTGGCAAACTTGCTAATTATTTGTTGTTGTCATTGTTTAGTGCAGTCTACTTGGCTAATTATAGATCAGGCCAATGTTCATCATCTTTCCCCCTCCATTTCAGCCACGTTTTTGTTTCCCTGTGTGTCATACAAGTCTGTACTAGTGTGCTGATTCTTTGCTCCAAAGATTTAGAGCTAACTGCAGAGCATTCTAAACCTCTGTCCACTGATCTTTAAAGTTCACATTGCACTGGAATACTGGGTAATGAGGTCAGCAGTTCAAATCTAATCTAGCAGCTGCTCCACAGGAGAAAGATGAGGCTTTCTGCTCCCATCATGATTTACAGCCTTGGAAACCCTATACAGGTTCGCCATGAGTCAGAACCAACTCTACAATACACCACCAGCACCATCATACAAGATAAGTGTTGGAAACTTGTTGCTACTCCCAGAACAACCCTTCTTACCAATGTCTCTCTTCCTGATTGCTAGCAACTGTACTTTGTGCCATAGCTAAGGGGGGGTCTCAGCACACTGCACTGAGATTTGGAGGGGTTGGGGTGGGTCTGTGAGTGGGGAAGTGAAAAGAGAGCTTGTTATTGTATGAGTGAGTGTAGAGTTGGCTCTGATTAAGATTGTGTGCAGAGTAGAACTGCTCCACAGGCTTTCCATGCATCACCAGAGCTTCGTTAAACAGTGTCCAGGTCAGTAGCATAGTGGTTACGAATCGGGCTGCGAACCACAAGGTCATCAGTTCGAAACTACCAGCTGTTCCGCGGGAGAAAGATGAGGCTTTCTGCTCCCGTAAAGATTTACAGCCTCGGAAACCCTGTACAGGGTCGCTCTGAGTCGGAACCGACTCCACAGCACCTAACAACCAAAAACAGGTTGGTTTTAAGGTGCCTCTGGGGTGGGGGGGTTGGACCACCACCCTTTCAGCTAGTAGTTGAGCACTTTACCATTTGTGTCACCATGTTGTTGTTGTGTGCCATTGAGTCAGTTCAGACTCACAGTGAGCCTATAAACAACAAAGTAGAGCTGCCCCCACAAGATTTCCTAGGCTGAAATCTTTACGGGAGCAGATCACTAGATCTTTTCTCCCTCGGAGTCACTGATGGATTTAAACAGCCAACCTATCAGTAAGCAGCTGAGTGCTTAATCACTGTGCCACTATGGCTCCTTTCGTGCCACCATTTGTTGCTGTTTAGTGCCATTGAGTCAGTTCTGACTCCTAGTGACCCTGAGTTATATAGTTTCCAAAGAGCAGCTGGTGGGTTTGAACTGCCAGCTTTGTGGTTAGCAGTTCAGTGCTGATCCTACAGCGCCACACCAGGAGTCTTCCTAATTTTCTTTAGGTTACATTTGTACTTTTGGTGGCAAAAGGCCTTAAAGCACTCGTTCTAACAAGGGGAAACCCAGATCCTATTCACATCCTAATGAGGAACACAAAGAGGATTTTAATTCGCAAGCATTTCATCCTGGAATCCTGGTGTAGTTCTACAGAAGTACCGAACTGCTAACCAACCACAAGGTTGTTGGTTGCAACCCACCAGCCACTCCTTGGAAACCCTGTGCATATGAACTGACTCAATGGCACTTAACAACAACAACAACATTCCATCCTTAAGAGAACTGATATACAATCAACAAGCTCCTGCATCAACTATCTGCCCATGACAGAAATTATGCATAGTTATTGTCAATTGGCCAGATATTCATTGCACACTGTTATATAGCAAGTACCCGTGAATTCTCTTTCTCTGTGTGGATTGTTTAAAGAAGCCCTGGTGACGCAGTGGTTAAAGTGCTTAACTGTTAACTGAAAGATTGGCGGTTTGAACCCACCAGTTGCTCCGTGGTATGTGGCAGTCAGCTTCCGTAAACATTAGCCAGAACCAAAAACCAGACCTACTGCCATCAAGTGGATTCTGACTCAGTGACCCTATGTTGTTAAGTGCTGGTCGAGTCATTTGTGATTCATACCAAGGAGTGGCTGAAGGATTTGAACCATAGGCCTTGTGGTTAGCAGTCCAGTGATGATCCTACAACAACACACCGGGACTATATTGTTGTTAAATGCTGTTGAGTCAGTTCCAACTCAGCGACCCTGTATAGGGTTTCTGAGGAGCAGCTAGTGGGTTTGAACTGCCGATCTTATGGTTTGCAGTCTATAAGGTAACTCCATGGCTTACCTTACAGAGCCACACCAGGAGTCTTCAGTGACCTTATAGGGCAGGGTAAAACTGTACCTTATGGATTCCAAGACTGTAAATCTTTCCAGAAGTAGACAGCCTCATCTTTCTCCTGCAACCTTGCAAATCCTACAGAGCAGTTCTCCGCCCTATAGAGGAGACAGAAGGCGAATCAACTCGATAGTACACAACAACCTGTGAATTATTTGGGCCTGTCGTCTGTACAGGCATGTTGCAGACCTTTACATCCCAGCCTCTCTCCTTTGTCTCCCATCCTTTGCCTGTAGGCAGAAATCACCTCCCTTAACAAGGGTAAGGGAAGCAATCCCACCCCTTTCTTATGCCCCTATTACCATATCCCCAACTCTTGTTAGGAGGATGTGTCACCCATCCCACATGCAGGAGAACCCACAGAGTTTTTAGAAGCACCTTTCTCTCAAGCCACATCTGTTCAGATGAAGTTGTGTTTGCTCTGCCAACTCGCATCATCCTCTTTCTTACATATTGACTTCACCCGTGGCAGGTTGCCTCCAGCCTCCAGTTGATACCCCCACACCCACTCCTTCCTCAGTCTCTGCCCAAGCACTAAAGGTCAGCTCCCATGCAGAAAAAAATCAGTTGCTTATGAAGATGGTGTGTCTGCTGGAAAGAGCCTGCGCTCAGGAGACAGCTTCACTCTTCTTTCTTGCCCGCATTCTCACTTCTTGTGGGACTTCAAACAGATCCCATCATTACTCCAGTCCCTAAGGGAAAAAGTTCATGGAAAATTTCCATTCTCTTTTAGTTCCATTTGTCCAAGAACTTTTTGAAAGCCCCCTTGAAGACATTTTATCTGAATTTTCAACCACGCACCAAAGTAGATCAAATTGTTTTGTTTTTTTAAAAAAAGAAGATAATGGAAACAGATGATTAATTATAGAATCTCAACTATAAGTTAACATTTGGGAAAATGCCAGAATGCCTGTTCACATCCTCCCCAGATCCCAATGCTTAATGTGTTTGTCTAATATGCTAAGAGAACACACTCTATGGAGTCAAACTGACAAGAAGAACTAGAAAGATTAGATAGGAACCTATGGGGGCAGTGAGTTTGTCTCAATGGGGAGGAAAAAACCAGAAAAGGAGGACAAGAATGGTTTCCCAACTCCAAGAATGTAGTCAGTGTCACTGAATTATATGTACATGTAGAAACTGCTGGAATGGTATATTCGGTGCTGTGTTTATTTGTACTCTCAACAACAGCAACAACAAAATAAATATATTCATATTTGAAATTACTAAACACCATATTGTATGAAACACTTTTCATACATACCTCTTTAGTCACAACAACTGAGCTTTGTTGTTGTTGTTAAGTGCAGTCGATTCTGACTCATAGTGACCCTGTATAGGGTTTCCAACGAACAGCTGGTGGGTTTGAACTGCCAACCTTGTGGTTCGAAGTCAAGTGCTGATCCTACAGCGCCATACCAGGAGTATACAGGTTATTATTTCAGTGATTTATTTTGCAAAGTAAAGTGCGTGAGGAGATGTGGTTAGGACTTTGCAAATCTAATTCTCCTGAACAGCATGGTGAACTGTGTCTTCCTCCTGCCCACTCTCCCGTGATGTCCACCTACCAGCTCTCCTGAGGGAGGATGTTTATTCCTGGCATCCGGAGAAGCATTGTTCTTTGTTCAGGATCCACCTGCTCCACTCTGGGTCCAAACACAATTCACTGATGCTGTTGGATCCCAGAGTGGGTGGCTGGCCGCTGTTGTTCCCTTGAATTTGATCCAAGAAGCTAAGCAAGGGGTGAAGGAACTTTGTGTGGAGGCCAAAGCAGCTGAGCCGTTAAGTTTAACAATTGACTGAGTTCTTTTGTTTGTTTGGTGCTGTGATTAGTGCAGTGTGGGTTCTAAATTATGTAATGTGCACCCCCAACTAAGGAGTCTTACTATCTAATCAGAGCGAAATGGTAATAACAGTAAAGCAGAATAGGATCCAACAGCAAAATGTGGATTCTAGATGATAGAATTTTGTGTAGTATATTGCTTTTATTAACAGTAATAGTATTAATTGACATTTATCCAGTACCCGGTAGTTACCAAAGATCATGTTGGGCACTTTTCATACAGTACCTCTTTAGTAACAACAACTGAGCTTACAGGTGAGGAAGCTGACACTCAGACTAGTTAGTTGCATGACTGACTGGTAGTGAAGCTAGTACCTGGCAGAGCAAGGGATGATGCCCAGCCCTTTAAGGTGGAATGAGTTGGGCCTTGGGGAACAGAGAATACAAGAAAGAGGTCAGTGTGCTTCGTTCTCCTGGCAACCAGGGCTGTGAAATGCTGCAAGCTGACACGACTGAATTTCTTGTGTGTCTCTGTGTAGAATGCCTTTCACACTAGCTTCACTTACATACATGTTCTGATAACCGCAAACCAGGTGTGTGCTTTGTACCTTTCTGAATCTATGATACTTTAGGTGTACCTTTCTTATGATTAAACAACAACAACAAAAAAATCCAACCAACCCACTGCCATTGAATTGACTCCTAATCATGGCAATCTCCTGTGTTACCAAGTAGAACTGCTCTCTTTCTTTCACGGCATATTTTCTTCATCTGAAAGCTGAGTAGAATGAGACTATCACACAGCATCTTACACTCAGGGCTTAACAAATGTTTATCACAACTGAATTTTGTTGAAGGTACGGCGTCTTAGATCATCACCTCCTCAGGTTGAGGAGGGCGCCATTTTGTTTTGCTAGCTTCCATTCTGCAGAAGCCCTGTCACTGTCTCTCTGAGGAAGCAGGCACATTTTCAACCAGAGATACTTTGGAAGCCCAGAGACATCTAGGCATGGTCTTCCCTCCTCCTCATCCAGAAGATATGGTGGTAGGGAGGGTGTGGTGCTCAGGAAGTTAAAGTAATTGACGTTCTCAAGGAAATTGGGTCTAGAGAGGAAGGAGACTGTTGGTCATACTTAGTGTGGTGTTCAGTGCTATCTTAAAGATAGCAGATTTACCCAGAAGCAAAACTTCTACACTTGGATTTACTGGGAGACCTGCAAAATTAGAGACCTTTTCCTGAAGGGTGATGCGTCAGTTGTCTTGAACCCTGTGACAGATTTCTTTGGGACCTGGCCTCTTGGGGTTTTCTGAGGCTCTCTGAGTCTAATCCAGGCTCTGATATTTTCCCTCCACTCGCTCCAATTCCAGCTGATAGAAGAAAGCTGGGGCCTGAAGCTCATCTTATTCAGGATCAAAGGAGTTTGGGCAGTCCTGCCATAGGTCCCAGCAGTAGGAAAACCCCTGGCCTTCATTCCGAACTGGAAGGATCCTCTGCCTCACAAACAGGAAGCTCGCTCCTCAGAAGCTCAGGTCTGATGACCATTACACATCCCAGCAATCTTTCCCTCACAGGGAAGTTGTCAGAGCTGCTCAGGCATTTCCTCCTCCGCCATCTGCCATCTGGAGAGAAGATAGAGTCTTGGTTTCAGATCCTTTCCTTGCAGAGGAAGCCATTCTGATTGGAGGATTCTTGAAGAAAGTCTGGGAAATGTGAAGACAGGATGGTGGAAGGACACAGCCCAGGACTTCACTGCGTATCTTTCCTCAGACTCAGTTTAAGGATTATCAGAATTTACCTTCTGGGTCTGAGTTCCTGGGAAAAAATCAATAAGCCTCTTGTAAACTAGAATGGAAAGCTAGACTGTGTTTAAAATCAGTTTGAGCAATGCTTTTTGTGAGATCCCTTCAGAGTCCCTGGGTGTTTCTAACAGTTGTCATATTCAGCTGTTAACTGAAAGGTTGGAGCTTCAAGTCCACCCAAAGTTCCCTCAGAAGAAAGGCCTGATGATCTGCTGACCAAAAGATCAGCCGCTGACAATCATATGGGGCACAGTTCTACTCTGAAACACCTGGGTCACTATGAATCAGAATGGACTTAATTGCGACTGGTATGGGAGGTAAAGGAAAAAAACTAAAGGACCACGTCAGAATTAGAAAACCTTTGCTTTCAACGACCAGAGCTACTGTAGCATTGAAACAAAGGATTTTGTCTTTCAGTTATTCGTGTCCACTACTGTTTTGTTATTGGCGGTTTCTTTTTAATTTCGCCTGAATACCATATGTGTGCACAAGTAAACCCTAAATAAAATAATGTTTCCTAAGTTCTCTGGTGTCTGAGAGTGCCCTTCAAAATACCTTTCCTGACTATCATGAGATACTTGTTTTGTTTTGTGTGGTTTGATACTGAGAAATACATAGAGAGAGAGAGAGAGAGAGAGAGAGAGAGAGAAAGAGAGTGTGTGTGTACTGGTGTGGTGTTGCAGGATAATGCGCTAGACAACAAAATCCATTTGAACTGAAGGTCAATGGTTCAAACCCACCAGTCGTCCCTTGGAAGTCCTAGAAAGGGTGAGTCGCTTTTAGTAGGAACTAACTCTGGTAGCGTAGTGGTTACGAATCGGGCTGCGAACCTTAAGGTCAGCGGTTCGAAACTACCAGCTGCTCTGTGGGAGAAAGATGCGGCTTTCTACTCCCGTAAGGATTTACACCCTCGGAAACCCTGTACAGGGTCGCTATGGGTTGGAACCGACTCGAAGGCACTTAACAACAACAACTCAACAACACTTAACAACACTTAACTTTATATGTAATGTAGATCTAGTTTGTAGTGCTTGTTTGCTGTTGGAATTTTAGAACAAAGGGTTCTTTTTGTGGAGAGGTAGTTGTTGTTGTTGTTAAGTGCTGTCGAGTCGGTTCTGACTCACAGTGATTCTTTATAGGGTTTCTGAGGCTGTTAGTCTTTGCAGGAGTAGAAAGCCTCATCCTTCTACTGTGGAATAACTGGTGGTCTTGAACTGCTGACCTTATGGTTCACAGTCCAGTGCTTATCTTACAGAGCCACTGAGCTCCTCAGGGTGTAGTTTAGTTGTTAAGTCGAGTTGATTCTGGCTCATAGTGACCCTGCATAGAGTTCCCAAGGAGCAGCTGGTGGGATTGAACTGCTGACCTTTGGTTCACAATCCAATGCTAATCCTACAGTGCCACACCAAGGTGTATTTGTTGTTGTTGTTGTTAAGTGTCATCGAGTTCCAACTCATAGCAACCCCATTTAGGGTTTCTGAGGAGCAACTGGTGAGTTTGAACCACCAACCTTACAGTCCAGTGCTTATTATATAGCACCACACCAAGTAGTATGAGTTTAATTAAAATTATTGCCTGAAGTCCTGAATGTCATTTCATCTTCTGCTCACCACTTTTCTCTGTCTTCCCAGGAGGACTTTAAGAAAGACAAAGGTGACGGTCTGATCCAATTACTGTGTAAAAAGGAACATGCTGAGACTGGAGCTGGGGTGTGTTCCTTGCTCTTGACCCAGTCAGAGATAAAGCCTCAATGTCTGATGCTTGTCTTGGCCAATGGGACAGGTAAGGGCCATGTCTGTCCAGAAAGTTTGGAAGGAGTCAGACTAAGGCTCGGGAGGGCTGAGCGGCAGAGGATCCTGGGTAGGGGTCAGACATCTCAGCTCCAGAGAGCACAGATGCAGGGAAAGGCCTGCCTGAAATGGGCCTTTCTGACCCTGAGCACATCTTCTGGAATAGCATGGGATGAGCTCCTTCAGCTTCTAGATTCAGCAACCCTTGTTTCTAATTCTAGAACTTTCCAGCAAGCTCCAATTTATGGAAAAACACCAATCTGACCTGGGAAAGGTAAGTTGTGTGAAACAGTGTATCTCACAAGGACAGCTGGCTCAGGGATCTCCATGGATGGGGAAGGAAGTGATTATCTTCCACACCTACCCTTTCTATTTCTCCATCCTCCTCTGAAAGTTTTCACCTTTCTCTGCTTGATCCAAAAATGTTAAGGTGTGTCTCAATCAAGAGATGCCAGTCTTAAATTCTCAGCTTTGAAAATCCCTGCGGTCAGTATCCTTGTGTGTCCCGTAATGGGGCCTCGGGGGGACAGGCCACCTCTTTGAAGACCCACTTTCCATACATGACAGACTGTCGTCTTCTGTGTCCTCTCCTCAAGCTGGGCATTCACAGCTTCACTGAAGAAAGTGTTGGAAACCACCAGCGCTATTCCCGCAAGACCCTGATTGCCCTGGTGACCTCAGGGGTCCTGCTGGCTATCTTGGGAACCACTGGCTATTTCCTCATGAACCGCCGCAGTTGGAGCCCCACTGGAGAAAGACTGGTCAGTTCTGGGGTCCTGGGCAAAGGAGATAAAGATGGGTAGTAGTCTTCTTGGGGGAGTCCATGTATGTCATGCCAAATGCCAAAAAAGCCACCCTGTGTCCTCACATTGGGATATTCATGGGTGCCCACATCATACCCATGGAAGATTCAAAATGAGCAGACAGCCAACTGGGCCAGCCGACCTAGTCACTGTGGTAGTGCTCACAGCGTGATTTTTCCTAGGGTAGTTTAGCTGGAGACAAGAGAACAGGTTGTTAAATCGGTGCTCTTGTTTGCAAGTATACTAGATACCCACAGACACTACCTTGCTCACAAGAAGGGGGCCCAGGGAAGGGACACCTGTTCTTGAGGCTTCCTGGAGGAGGGAAGACAAGGCCAGGATCTGACCCAGGGAAGCTGTTCCAAGATGGGAACTGTTTTCCCGTGGGGCTGGCTGTGGTGGCGCGGTGTGGTGCCTCTCCTCTGTCCTTTCCCCTCTAGGAACTGGAACCCTGACCACACTTGAGGAAGACAGGAATCTGCACCTACAGATGCAACCTCCCGCCTCGGCCCTCCCCTCACAGATCCGCACCCCTGCTTGCCAGATAATGCTCCTTTATTTGTACACCGTCTAGGGCGAAGACCCTTATTACACGGAGAGCGGTGGAGGCCAGGGCTATAGCTCAGGCCTTGGGGCCTCCTCCGAGGCCCAGGGAAAGGCCAGTGTGAACCGAGGGTCTCAGGAGAACGGCACCGGCCAGGCCACATCCAGAAACGGCCATTCAACAAGACAACACGTGGTGGCTGATACAGAATTGTGACTTGGCTGGGTGGGGCCAGGCTGGGCAATATCCGGGGAAGTCCCTCTTCCCCCTGCATCTGGAGACAACCCTCACATTCTACCCCCTTTTTCACTGCACACGCCCTTGGAGTCCTTGTCTGGGGCCCTGCACTGCACCAGGCTGGGGGTTCCTCTCCACCTTGAGGAGAGGCAGGTAATTCCCTGCTCTTTACACATGCAGCCCCTGAACCCAGACTCCATCCAGTCTTATATGGGGAGAGGTGTGAAGGGAGAATATCCAAGGTCCAGAGAAACCCCCAGGGAGGGTTGCTGCCCTTGCTGCCTTCAGGACCTCTTTCCCAACCCTTGTCTTCTCAGCCTCTTTGCAGAAGCCCCCAGGGAGAAACCCTAGACTTCCGGAAGACAATTTCCATCCAGGAAGTGTTGCTTTGGACTGTTTCTTCCTTATATTTTCCCCTCCTCTACTTTAGGGAAACTAAAGTAACTCTCTCCACCTGCTTCCTTGGAATGATACTGTTAGAAAAATGAGTTGTCTCCAACCCCTTCCCTATCACTCCTCCATGACTCTGTGGGTTCAGCTTCCCTGTTACTTTCCAAATTTCATCCAGACCTTCATGCCCCCTCCTCTAGGTTTACAGAGCCTGACACTCTTTACCTTGCTGGAGCTTGGGACTGAGCTCCAAGTGTTAGACCAAAGCCCTATGTCTGTGAGGTTGGGGGAGGGTACATGGAAGGACCAGAATGGCTTCAGTTCTGGTCTTGTCTCAAGAGCTACTCAAGCCTCTTCTTTGAGCTCCTGTTTCATCTCTTGATCAAAGTGGGCAGGATCATGGGACCAGGTCTTTGAGCAGAACCTCTTGACCTATGCTATTTGAAGGAATACTTTTTCTCTGAGACTAGAGGTCCTGGCAGTTGCCTGAATTCCTCCTTGTCCCCAGACTCCTGGGTTGAGCTGTGGCCCCAGCCCCCCAGCAGACTCTTTTCTTTCTGTGTCTCCCCCGTCCCAGTCCCTCTTACTGCTGTGTACCCCTTATGGTCAGCACCCCAGGACATCTCCAAAGGACTGGGGGATCCAAATCCTGATTTGTGTGTGTATGTGTTTTGTTGTGTTTTCTTTCTTTCTTTTTATCCCCTAGAAGAGTGAGCAGGGATTCCTGGGTTCAGTGACGGTTGGAAATATTAACTTTCCAGATGGGAGGATTGGGTGGAGTTTTTGGTGTGTTTTTTTTTTTTTTTTTGCCTGAATAAAAAGTATGTGTAAATACTGTAATTAAAGTGATACTAGGAGAGATCTGTTGCATGGCTCATTCCAGCTAAATGTGTCTAAAAGCCAGAGTGGCCTTCCCATCAGACAACGGGCAGTGAGGTGGAGTTAAACAGGGAAAAGGCATTGCTGTCTCTCAGGTAACACCCAGATGCTGCCCTTTGGCTATATCTGCCAACTGACCACCCTCCTCACTGTGGGGTGGGTGGGGAGCTAGTGGGAGTATGAAAGGCAGGAGTTTCAGGATGGAGGGTAGTGTGCTGAGGGCTTCTTAGCTGTACCCTTTACGTAACTCTGCAAAGAAAGGCCAAAACAAGCGGGAGAGCATGCCCTGTGACTAGTCTATTATCAGACCCCTACTCCACCCACAAGCTCAGAGCAGAAACCGTGAAGAAAGGACTATGTGGAGTGGCTGGTTTCTACCGGCAGCCAGACTGCAAAACAACATCTGTAAATGTCTCCCTGCCACCTACACACACACACATACACACACACACATACACACACACCTGGCCATAGGAAGTCAGGGAGGGAGTGCTACTGGACACCACTATGTAACTTCAGGAAACTCTCTCAAGTGTGTAAACAGTGGCAAAGGCAGTTGGGGCCAAACAAACGTTGATTCTCTATTCTTATCTGACCAAAGCCAGGCCTTCCCCTTTCGCACTCCCCCACCCGCATTTCCTTCTTTCTTTTCTCCAGCTTCTCTAACCAGAGCTTGCTCCCCAGCACTCAAGGGAGGTACAGGGCCAAAGTCTAGAGCAGCGTTGGGGAGGGGGGAGGAAGGGGTTGGAGAAATGGTGGATGATAACTGGGAAAGTAAAGTCATGCTGACTTCTATCTAGTCAATATGTCTTGCTATGAAAGTGGCCACATCAGGGTGTGGTGGAATTAGGGGTGGCAAAGACCAGGAATGGAGTAAGAAACACAGGAAGAAGAAGAAAAGACAATGGTCTTTGAAAAGCCTCCAGCCTCAGGCCTAGAAACATATAGTATTTTAACCTGAGTTTATCAGGATGTGGGGTATGGGGCCTTTGGGAGGAAGTGGGGAGTGTCTCCCAAGATGGGGACAACTGGCCTCAAAAGGCCCACTTGCTCCCAAGAAAATCTGCTTTCCACCTTTGGTCAGAGCATCCTGGTGCAGCAATGGCTCCACCTGCTGGTCATGTTGAGCTCCTACCACTCAACCTTTTTTCAATTTCCTCCATGTTGTTTCTCTCCCCTGTCACTCCTAAGCAGTTTAGTCCAATTGACCTTGTAAGCAAAATTCTTGTAACTAGAGAAAGTCACTGCTGGAGATAACTTTAAAATATACATTCACTCCATCCCACTTAATGGTACCGTGAAGGACGCACTAAGACCCAGAGAGGACAAATGGTTTATTTAAATCACCTGTTACTCAGGTGTTCTGAATCCAAACCTTTCCCGTCATCCTCTTACACTGCTCTTCTGCTGCAGCTTTGCAGCTCCTTCAGTTAGATACCATGAGACTGTTAAGGGCAGTGTCAGGAGAGGTTTGCGGCTTCCTCTCTTGAGTATTTCAGCAAGGTTATTTTAGCTCCCCCACACCAGGTGCCGGGGACCTCGGATTAAAGGACAGACTAAAGGTGTGGCACTGTAAGATCATCACTAGACTTTGAACCACAAGGTCGGCAGTTCAAACCTCCCAGGTGCTCCTCAGAAATCACATAGATCCATAATCAATGCCCATGGAAGCAGCAGTCAAGAAACCATACGACATATTGCATTGGGCATTATCTGCTGCAAGAGAACTTTTGATGTGCTAAAAAACACAGATGTTATTTTGCAGACTAAGGTATGCCTGACTCAAGTCATACAATTTTTATTCACCTCCTATGCATGCAAATAACTGAACAACCGATAAAGAAGGTAAGAGAAAAAGTGGTGCATTTGAATTATGGTGTTGGCAAAGACTATTGGATATGTAAGAAGAATGAATCCATGTGTTTTAGAAGAAGTAAGGCCAGATTGCTCCTTGGAAGTAATGGTGGCAAGACTTCATCTCATGTATTTTGGACATATTTTCAGGAAGGACCTGTCCCTGGAAAATGACATCATGCTGGGTAAAGTGAAGGGTCTGCTCAACTAGATGGAGTGACACAATGCCTGCAACAAGGGGCCCAGCGCAGTTGGGAGGATGGAGCAGGACTGGGCAGTGTTTGATTCTGTTCTACATGTGGTGGCTATGAGTCAAAACTGACTTGTCAACACCTGGAATGCAAGGTCCATTTGAACCACCAGTGGTTCAAACCCCACCAGCCGTTCCTTTGAAGCCCTATCCAGGGTCACTATGAGTTGGAACCGAGTCAACAGCACTCAACAACATCAACAAAGGTCTCAAGAGGCTACAAGGTGAGGCTCCCTGTGCTGTATCTGTAGTTAGCTTGGTGGTGGTGGTGGTGGTGGTTGTGTGCCATGGAGTCAGTTCCAACACGTAGCGCCCTTCTATATAGGGTTTCCGAGGCTGTAATTTATGGGTACAGAAAGCCTCATCTTTCTCCCATAGAGTGGCTGGGAGATTCGAACTGCTGACCTTTCAGTTAGCAGCTCAGCTCATAATCCACCACACTACCAGAGCTGCTTAGGAGAACTAATTCTGGAGTTAATTTGTCAGGGAAAATCCATATGACATCATCTGCCAGATAGTCACCTAAGTGGATAATTAGGTCATCCCCATTCTACCTCCTCTAAGTAGAGAAATTACACCCTTCATAAAAAAAACCCAGTAGGCAATTTCTATAATAGAATGCTGCTTCTGTCCTTAAAGTTAAAAACAAAACCAAACCTGCTGCTATTGAGTCGATTCCGAATCAGAGAGACCCTACAGGCCAGAGCAGAACTGCCCCCGAGGGTTTCTAAGGTTGTAATCTTCACAGAGGACTCGTGGTATGGCACTGTGGGCTAATGCACCAGACCGCAGTCATATGAACTGCAAGGTCCGTGGTTCAAGCTCACCAGCTGCTCCTCAGAAACCCTATACAGGGTCGCTATGGGTCGGAGTCGACTCGACGACACTTAACAACAACAACAACATCAATCTTCACAGCAACACACTGCCACGTCTCTTGCCCATGGAGTGGCTGGTGGTTGGTTAGCAATCGAGCCCCTCAACCGCTATGTCATCAAAGCTCATTTTTTTAAGTCCAAGGAATTCAAAGTCACCATTCAGTCATTCAACAAGTGTCATTGAATACCTGACTCCTGGTGTAGCACTGTAGGATCAGCACTGGACTGCGAACCATAAGGTTGACAGTTCAAACCCACCAGCTGCTCGTTGGAAACTATACAAAATGACTATGAGTCGGAACCGACTCGCTCGCAGTTAACAACAATAACTGTGTGTCAAGAGATCCTGGCATGATGTTATAGGATAAGGACTGGACTGCTAACTGCAAAATCGTTAGTTCAAACCCACCAACCAGCTTCTCATACAAAACCCCTCCACAGGGTTGCTATAATTCGGGAACCGACTTGATGGCACTTAGCAACGGCTCTGTGTGTGTATCAGACAACACTCTAGAGGCCAGGGAGCAGGGAATGTATCCTCCCCGGTCACAATTCTAGAGGAGGAACATGACAGGAAACAAGGCTATTTATCTAAGTAAATACATACATATGTGCTCAGGTAGGATTTAAAAATAAGTTGTTGTTGAATCAATTTGGACTCATTCATGTGTGCCAGAGTAAAATTATGCTCCATAGGGTTTTTAGTGGCAGATTTTTTGGGTGGGGGAAGTAGATTCCAGGCATTTCTTCTTGGGTGGACTCAAACATACAGCCTTTTGGTTGCTGTTAAGCACAGATATCTATGCCTATTTTTTTCATAATATGCATTTTCCATAAACTTTTTAAAGCTCCTTTGTAATTGGTAACTGAAGCATTTTATGTTGACTGTTTTAAAGTCTTTGTCAGATAATTCTGACATCTCTGTTGGTGTCTGTTAATTATCTTTTCTCGTTTGAGTTGAGATTTTCCTGCTTCTTGGTTTTACAAGTAACTTTTAATTGTATCCAAGATGTTTTTGGTAGTGTTTATGAGATCTGGATCTTATTTAAATCGTACTTGGACAGGTCTCATTTGACACCTCACTGGTGGGGGAAGGGAGATGCTAGCTCATTACTGCCAGGTGGGGGTGGAAGTCTACGTTCCCCTACTCAGCTTTTGACTCCTGAAGGGTTAGGGTGAAGGGAAAGGGTACCTCATCACTACTTGGCCAGGGTGGAAGTTCAGCTTCCCAGCAAGGCATCTGCTGACATCACCTTGTTACATGCTGTTTCCTGAATCCTGAGATCCCTACCCATTTGACATTCTTCTCTCTCCCTTTCTGGATCTTCTTGTGATTATTTTATATATAATGCCCAATGTTCTTAGATGTACTTAGTGGGAGGAATAGGAAAGAGTGTGCCTACTCCATCTTGTGTGGAACTGAAAGTTCTAGGAAAATACATATTTCCTCATGGAGGAGAAGAAATCACAAGAGTTGGGCAGGAGCTAGCCCAATGGTTCTGAAAGCCTTCTTACATTCTGAAAATTATTGGGGACTTCAAAAAGCTTTTGATTTTGAGGGTCATATCTGTCAATTATGGCTACACCAGAAATTAAAATGGAAGAAGATTTACTTACAAATTTACTTAAAAATAACAGTAATTGTCCCACCACATGGTAACATAAGTAACACAATTTTTATGAAAAATGAATTGGATCTCCCCAAACAAAAACAATGAGTGAGAAGCGTGGCACTGTTTCACGGTTGATTGTTGTTGTCAGGTGCCCTCAATTTGGTTCTAACTCACAGCGGCTGCAAAAACCAAGGCGGAACCACTTTTGACATCGACTTCCCAAGCGAGAAAGAGAATCAAACTCAAAATCAGCTGAGGGTCGATTCCTATGAAGCAGAGATCAGCCATGCCTCCACCCTACAGCCTTCTATGTGGACACCAACCATCCTTCCTACGCACTCTCTGCTTCACATCTGGGTTCGATGATCCATTGCAATGGCCACACAACTCAGAGACAATACTCATGATTATGGAGTTTATTAGGGAAGTAAAGAGGGTACAATTCAGAATCAAAACCAACTCAGGATGCATCACTTCTTCAGGCAGGAATGCCTCTTGTCTGGCAGACTGCAGGCACGCCTCACTCATCTTTAGCCTTTCAGCCACATGATCCCTTGGCCTCTGACCTGCTTGGGCAAGTGTTGCAAGGCTTTTTTAGCCGGTCTATGAATCTGACAATCTGAGGACTAAGGTGTGCCTGACCCAAGACATGGTATTTTCAATAACCTCATATGCATGCGAAAGCTGGACAGTGAATAAGGAAGACCATAGAAGAATTGATGCTTTTGAGTTATGGTGTTGGAGAATATTGAAAGTGCCATGGCCTGCCAAAAGAACCAATAGATCCATTTTGGAAGAAGTGCAGCCAGAGTGTTCCTTGGAGGCCAAGATGATCAAACTTCATCTCTCATACTTTGGACATATTGTCAGGAGGGGGCAGTCGCTGGAGAAGGACATCATGTTTGGTAAGATGGAGGAAAAGAGGAAGACCCCCAGTGAGATGGATTGGCAAAGTGGCAACATTGATGGACTCAAGCGTGTCAACAGTACTGAGGTTGGCCCAGGATTGGGCAGTGTTTCATCCTGCTGTGCATAAGGTCGCTATGGGTCGGTACAGACTCGATGGCATCTAACAACAACAACAATGAATGCCCAAGGACATTTTTCACACCCGTCTCCTGCCCATAGGCACTCAGTTTTACTCAGTCCATGGGTCTAGAGCACAAAGCTGCCCTGTCCATGCCACTTCCTCTGCCCTCTGCCATCACTTCTGGCATCACTTCTGCTGTCAATATTGATTGCTCCAGGTAGGGAGCTCATGCTTCACACATGCTATCCCTTCTTGATGGTTATAGGATCTTCCCTCTCTGCTTCTGAGATGGCTCCTTTTAAGCCTAGCTGGAGAGCAAAACTAACAAATCCCAGCTTTAGAGTCCTGTATACAACAGCCCAATCACTTGGTGGGAATTAAGATGACTTTGGATAGAAAATTCATATCCAGTAGATTTAAGGTACCACAGGGATCCTCTGAACAACAGAACAAAACACGATCCAGCCCTGCACCATTCTCACAGTTGTTAGGTTTGAGCCCCTTGTTGCAGCCAAAGTGTCAATCCATCCCATTGTGGGGTCTTCCTCGAAGTCTATTTATAGGTTCCTAATGAGTTATCAAAAATGAAATGGAATGCATAAACATGGATATCCTAGGCATTAATTGTTGTTGTTGTTGTTGTTGTTAAGTGCCGTCGAGTCGGTTCCCACCCATAGCGACCCTGTACAGGGTTTCTGAGGGTGTAAATCTTTACGGGAGTAGAAAGCTTCATCTTTCTCCCGCGGAGTGGCTGGTAGTTTCAAACCGCTAAACTTAAGGTTCGCAGCCCGATTCGTAACCACTACACTACCAGAGCTCCATTAATTAGTGAACTAAAATGGACTGGCCTCTGTCATTTTGAATCTGACAGTCGCATGGTTTACTAAGCAAGGAATGACAAACTGAGAAGGAATGGAGTCTCATTTATCATCATAAAGAACATATCAAGATCTGTCTTGAAGTACAATGCTCTTTGTGACAGCATAATGTCCGGATACCTACAAGGAAGTCAAGTTGACACACCAACCACTAAAGCCAGTGAGGATGAAATTGAAGAATTCTACCAACTTCTTCAGTATGAAATTGATCAAACATACAATCAAGATGTATTGATAACATCCCATACAAGCAAAGTTTTGCTAAAGATAATTCAAAATTGGCTGCAATCATACACTGACAAAGAACTTTCAGAGGGTCAAGCCAGATTGAATAGAGAACATGAAGCAAGGGATATCATTGCTGATGTCAAATGAATCTTGGCTGTAAGCACAGAATACCAAAAGGATGTTTATCTGTGCTGTGTTGACTATACAAAGGCTTTCTATTGTGTAGATCATAACAAACTATGGACAACATTGTGAAGTATGAGTATGCCAACTTAATTCTGCTCATGAGGAACCTGTACATACATGAAGAGGCAGTTGTTTGAACAGTACAAGGAAACACTGAATGGTTTAAAATTAGGAAAGGTGTGTGCTAGGGTTGTATTCTTTCACTATACTTACTCAAGCTGTATGCTGAGCACACAATTTGAGAAGCTGAATTATATGAAGAAGAACATGGCATCAGGATTGGAGGAAGACTCATTAACAACCTGCGGTATGTAGATGATACAACCTTGCTTGCTGAAACTGAAGAGGACTTAAAATACTACTGATGAAGATGAAAGACCAAAGCCTTTGGTAGGGGTAGCCTCTCAGTGTAAAGAAAACAAAAATCCTCACCACTGGACCAATAAATAACATCATTATAAGTGGAAAAAAGATTAAAATTGTCAAAGACTTCATTTTACTCGGATCAACCATCAACACCCATTAAAGCAGCAGTCAAGAAATCAAGTGACGTATTGCATTAGGCAAACCTGCTTCACAAGTCTTCTTTCAAGTGTTGAAGAGCAAAGATGTTAGCTTGAGGACTAAGGTTCACCTAACCCAAGCCAAGGTATTTTCAATAGCCTCATATGCATTGATGGACAGTGAATAAGGAAGATTGTAGAAGAATTGATGCATTTGAAGTTGTCAAGAAGAATATTAAAGGTACCACAGACCGCTAGAAGAACAAACAGTTCTGTGTTGAAAGAAGCACAACTAGAATGCTCCTTAGTAGCCAGGATGGCGAGACTTAATCGCTCATGTTGTTGTCAAGTGCTATCGATTTTCATTATTCTGCAACACCATACCAGGATTCATTCATCTCTCATACTTCGAACATATTATCAGCAGGGACCAGTCACTGGAGAAGGACATCATGCTTGGTAAAGTGGAGAGACAGAGAAAAAGAGGGAGACCCCACCCCCACCCCAACAAGCTGGATTGACACTGTGACAGCACGTTGGCCATCAGCAGAGCAGCAATTGTGAATATGGTGCAGTTCAGGAGGTATTTCGTTCCGTTGTACAGAGTCGCTCTGAGTCAGAATCAAATCGAAGGCACTTACTTAACAGCAACAACAAACATCTTCTGGAATTCTCCACTTTCAGCCAACATCCATCTGGTGTCAGCCATGGTCCTGAGTTTTAAGTCCTTTTCTGAGTCTGGCTTGAATTTCTCGTAACTCCCTATCAATGTACTGCTGCAACCAGTTTTGAATTCTCTCCAGCAACATTTCACTTACATGTGATATTAATCATATTGTTTGGTGATTTCTACATTCTTTCGGGTCACCTTTCTTTGGAAAGGTCACATACGTTTTGTAAAATCTCTATAACACCTGACTTCATTTCAGAAACTTGTTGATTACTCATATCTGCTTCTGCATTCATCCTGTTATAACATTACATGCTATGTAGCCTCTGGAAACAGCCACTTATACATTTGTGAGAGAAAGAAAATGAAAAAGGCAAATAACATTTTCATATTATGAAAATAGTTTTGACCTCACAGACCCCTTAGAAGTACCTCAGAGACTTCTAAGGGAACTTGGATCAGACTTTCAGAACTAACTGCTCTAGAAATGCACTGTTTTGGAAACCACTAGCCACATGTGGTTGCCAAGCATTTGAATTGTGGAAAGTGAGGATGAGGAACTGAGCTTTCCATTTTATTTAATTTAAATTAATTCAAATTTTAAAACTGAAATAATATGAAATGATTTCCCATTAAATGCAGTATTATTGTTTTGGTAGTACTATATTCACTTTGGAGTCCTGGTGTAGGATAAGCACTGGATCACAAGGTTGATTTGAACCACAAGGTCAGCAGTTCAAACCCACCAGCCGCCCCTCGAAAACCCTATACAAGATCTCTATGAGTCAAAATAGACTTGACAGCACTTAACAACAACCTATTCACTTTAAATATTGAAAATGTAGCCTCTAAGTTGAGATATGCTATAAGTATTAAATAAACCTTGATGGCACTTTGGGTTC
>NW_006408527.1:13671279-13675580 GCF_000296735.1 Chrysochloris asiatica
CACTATTATTAAAATTTCCTCACCAACCCCGAAAGCCAGTGATGATGAAATTGAAGAATTCTACCAATTTCATCAGTCTGAAATCGAGCAAACCTAAAATCAAGATTCAATGATAATAACTGGTGATTGGAACGTGAAAGTTCAAAACTAAAAGGAAGGATCAGTAGTTGGAAAATATGGTGTTGCATGATAGATTTTTTAACACCAATGACTTGTTCATTACAAATACTTATTTTGAACAACATAAACAGCAACTATAGAAATGGAGTTCACCAGATAGAATACACAGGAATCAAAATGTGTACAGCTGTGGGAAGAAATGATGGAGAAGCTCAATATCATCAACCAAAACAAGACCAGGTGCCGAGTGTGGAAAACAACATCAGTTGCTCATATGCAACAACTTCAGGCTGAAATTGAAGAAATTTAAAGCATGTCCATGTGAGTCAAAATATGACCTTAAGTATATTCCATATGAATTTAGAGACCATCTCAAGAAGAGATTTAATGCAATAGACACTAATGAAAAAAGACAATAATTGTGAGATGACATAAAAAACAGCATACATGAGAAAGCAAACGGTCATTTAAAAGATTGGAAAGAAATAAAAAACCTAAATGAAGAGACTTTGAAACTTGTTCTTAAGCATAAAGAAACTAAAGAAATTGGAAGAAATGAGGAAATAAAGTTGAACAGAAAATTTCAAAGGGCAGCTTAAGAAGACAAAACAAGCTATTCCAATGGAATGTACACAGATCTAGAGTTAGAAAACCAAAAAGGAAGAACACACTCAGCATTTCTGAAGCTGAAAAAAACCGAAGAAAAAAATCCAGGCCTCAAGTAGCAATACTGAAGAATTCTATGGGCAAAATATTGAATGATGCCGAAAGAATCAAAAGAATCAGAACACACAGAACCACTGTACCAAACAGATATGGTCAATGTTCAACCATTTCAAGAAGTACCATATGACCAACAACTGATAGTATTAAAGGAAGAAGTCCAAGCTACATTGAAGCAATTTGCCAAAAGCAAGGCTCCAGGAATTAATAGAATACCAATTGAAATGTTTCAACAAACAGATGCAGTACAGGGAACCCTCATTCGTTGATGCCAAGAAATTTTGAAGAGAGCTACCTGGCCAACCAAATGGAAGAGTCCATATTTGTGCCCATTTCAAACAAAGATGGCCCAAAAGAAAGTGGAAATCATCAAACAATATCATTAATTACACGAATTAAATTTTATTGAAAATAATTTTTAAATGATTGCAG
This sequence comes from Chrysochloris asiatica, assembly GCF_000296735.1. Taxonomy (NCBI): domain Eukaryota; kingdom Metazoa; phylum Chordata; class Mammalia; order Afrosoricida; family Chrysochloridae; genus Chrysochloris; species Chrysochloris asiatica. Next base: position 13,672,555 of record NW_006408527.1, read on the forward strand.
TAGTACATTGTCAGGGAGCTGCCAGAAATTCAAGCCAGATTCAGAAGACATTGAAGGAGGGATATCATTACTGAAGTTAGATGGATCTTTGCTAAATGCAGAGAATTCTAAAAAGATGTTCATTTGTGCTTTCTTGACTACACGAAGGTTTTTGACTGAGTGGGTCATAGCAAACTATGGATAACATTGCAGAGAATGGGTATTCCAGAACATCTACTTGTGAGGAACTTGTACGTAGACCAAGAGGCAGTTGTTAGAATAGAACAAGGGAAAACAGAAAGGTTTAAAGTCAGGGAAGGTGTGTGCCAGTGTTGTATTCTTTCACCAAACTTATTCAATCTGTATGTTGAGCAAATAAAAATTGAGAAAATGGATTTTATTACATAAAATATGACATCAGCATTGGAGTAAGACTCATTAACAACCTGAGACATACAGGTAACATAACCTTGTTTTCTGGAAGTGAAGAGGACTTGAAATAGTTACTCATTATGCTGTAGTGAATTATCTAATATCTACTCTGCTCAGTCTGCAAGGGAAGTTGGGAGAACATAGTGATAAGATGACACAGCTCAGAAGTAGACGTTATCAGTTAGTTGTAATTTTAAAAACTTGAAACTCTAGCATAGATATAAAATGAGCCATCTCAGAAGCAGGAGAGGGTAATCACACTATCATCAAGGAAAAAGAACCAGGAGTAGGGTGCATCCTTTGGACCCCCAAATCCCTGCACATTGAATCTCTTTCACCCAGGGACAGAAAACTGTGACACCGGAGGAGTGTCACAGAGGAGCAGGAGCAGGACTAAGAATGAGAGCAAGTAAGGTTGAATGACTTTGGGCAGGAAGCTTGCTTGTAGAGTGGGCTGTCTCCAAGCGCTTAATTGGAGGAGCTAGATTTGCTGACCTATGGAGTTACAGCCAAGTCCCTTCAGACTGAGACTTATGGTTGAGCTGTGTGCCTTGTGGGCATTTACTAGCACCCCTTACAGAACATTGTAACATTGGACAGACAGTGAGAAGCTGCCTGAGAGTTTGAGAAGAGGTTGCCCTAACTAGAACAGTGTCCTGAACATTTCTGACCCTGAATTTATAACCTGTCAACTTCCCTAATAAACCCATACCAGTGAGTATGGTCTAAGTTCTGTGTGGCCATTGCAAGGAAAAATCAAACCCAGCTGAACAGAAAGATGTGGGAGGAATGGCTGGAGTTATAGTTTTTGCACTGATGAAAATCAAAGACTACAATCCTCAATGTGGATTGCACCTCAATGTCAAGAAATCAAAAATCCTCACAACTGGACCAATGAATAACATCATTATAAAATGAGAAAAGATTGGAATTGTCAAAGACTTCATTGTGCTTGGATCCACAATCTACATTCATAGAAGCAGTCAAGAAATCAAAAGATGGATTGCATTAGGCAAATCTTCTGCACAACAAGATCTCTTTAAAGTGTCAAAGAGCAAAGATGTCAGTTTGAGAATTAAGGTGCACCTGACCCAATTTATGATATTTTCAATTGCCTCATATGCATGTGAAAGTTGGACAATGAATCAGGAAGACCAGAGAAGAATCAATTTATTTGAGTTATGGTGTTATTGGCAAAGAACATGGAAAGTACCATGGACTGCCAGAATAGCAAACAATTATGTCTTGAAAGAAGTATAGCCAGAACAAACAAATCTATCTTGGAAGAAGTACTGCATAGAAGAGAATATAGTAGGACTTCGTCTTGTGTTTTTTGGACATGTTGTCAGGAAGGATCCGTCTCTGGAGAAGGACAATGTGCTTGGTAAAGTGGAAGGGCAATAAAAATGAGGAAGACCCCCAAAGAGATGGATTGACACAGTGGCAGCAATGATGGGCTTAGTCACAACAGTTGTGAAGATGGTGAAGGACCAAGCAGTGTTTCAGTCTCTTGTGCATTTGGTCTCAATAAGTCAAAACCAACTTGATGGCGCCTAACAACAACAACAAGGTGGTGTGAACAGTTTATGTTTGACTAATAACGTAAAGATTGACAGTTCAAATTCACCCAGCATGCCATGAGAGGATGACCTGGTGATCTACTTGCATTAAGATTACACCCAAGAAACCCACAAGGGATTCCATGAGTCCGAATCTATTGACGGCAAAGGAGTTTCTATTTGATTTTGGAATGTGGTGCTCTTGATGAGTTATGAGTTTGGAAAAAACCTACAGATTAGCGTTTTTGAAAGCTATCTTTGGTAGTCAGGGACCAATTAGGAAATTGCACTATTGAGTGTAAGGGACAATTGTGGCTTGAAAAAATGTGACTAGATTAGAAATGTTGGAATAACAGGAATCTGTTCTTTGGGTGATGATGGTATTGTGGTTATAAAGGAGAATGTCCTTATTCTTAGGAAATATTTAAGGATGAAGTGCCATATTACCTACAATTTCACTCTCATTCTCCCACAAATGCATAGAATATATGTGTAGACACAAACACACACAAGCAGAGAGAAAGAGGAGGAAAGAAAGAAAATGTAGCACAAAATACTGGCAATTATGAAAGTAAACGAAGATCATTTTACATTTTTCTTTTTTTTTCAGCCTTTCTGCAGGCATTTAAAATTTGCAAAATAAAATACACACACACAAAAAATACCACAACAGTTCTTGGGAAAAGCAGTTAAGAATGATTCAGGGATTTCTTGCTTAGCAGCATATTGGACAGTGTTGTTCCTGAGATAGAAATAGGAGGAGAATTGGGGGCAAGATGAAAAGTGTGACATTGAATGGGTGGAGTGATACTATGGTTGTGACATGGAGTGACACACTAGGTTGACAACAACATTAGTGACATTACTGGTGGAGCCCTATAGAGAGACCTACATGAAGAATTAAAACCTCTTGCCACCAGCTACATGATGGAGTATGGAAGAATTTGGAATATTCAAAAAAAACATAAAAATCTGCAATTTCAATCTTATGGGAGCTCCTGAGTCAGAATAACTCAGTTATAGTGTGATAGATTGCTTTTCTATGGTCCTCGCCAT
>NW_006408527.1:13675935-13686924 GCF_000296735.1 Chrysochloris asiatica
CACTCCTCAGAAACCCTATACGGGGTCGCTATGGATCGGAACCGACTCAATGGCACTTAACAACAGCAACAGGCTTAAAATAAGGAGCCCTAGTGGTGCTGTGGTTTAGGCATTGGGCAACTAACTCAAAAGTCAATGTTTCAAACCCACTAGCCACTCGATAAGTGAAAGATGAGTCTGTTTGCTTCTGTAACGTTGTGTGTTTCTGAGATTTACAGTCTCAGAAATCTAGAGTCAGACTCAGCTTGATGGTAGTGGATTTTTTGGTTTAAGTAAGCTTAAAATGAGCCATCCCAGAGGTGGACAGTAGGACCTAACTACCACACATAAAGGAGGACCAGGAGTGGAGTGCATCCTTTGGATCTGGAATCCTTGTGCTGAGAACCTCCTTGACTCAGGAGACAGTTATAACACTGGAGATGGTAAGAAATGGTGACAAGTATGGCAGACAGTCACCAGTAGCAGAACCAAGAGATTGGCAAAGTAAGAAAGCTGAGTGCCTTGACACAGGTGGCTTGCTGTCAGAGATAGGTACCTCCAGCCCTTGTGGGCATAGATAGGTAGGCTTGCTGACCCACAGAGCAAGAGAGCTGAGCACCTTCAGGCCAAGGCTTACTGGTGGGATTAGATGCCTCTGAACACTTATTTGCAGAGTTAAAGAGCTTTGTAACCACTCCTGAGTCAGGCAGTGGCTGGACCGAGGAGCTGAGGAACCAAAGGCTAGAGAGAGGGCCGCCAGCAGACATGGCTGAGAAGAGGCTGCCCTGATTGAAGAATCTGAATTGTTATTTGCAATTTTCCTAATAAACTCACAACTGTAAGTACAGTTTGTGAGTTCTATTTCGCTGTAACAATGGGTTATCCAAACAAGCAGAGAAATAAAGAATCCTGAAGTAGGATGAGGAGGCTAGTGGCAGAACTGTTGAAAAGGTTGAAGAGAGGAGATACATCAGACCAACTCCTCATAGGAATCAGCTTTGGGCTAATGCTGACGGTGATTCTCTCCCAGTGTCATGGAGTTAGAAGACATCAGTTGTTTCCACCGTGCATTTTTTGCACCAGCTAAGCTCTCCACCCAGATTCCTGACCCTTAGAATCTGTGTGAGATTGTAATGTTGTTTTAAGCTGCTAAATGTTGGATAATTCATTATACAGCAACAAAAAATGGATACAGTTGGCTTACAGAAGACTGAGTAGGGGTGAGCAAGGAAGTATGAGAACTGTGAGACTTAGGACATGAGAAATCAGGGGGAGAATCCTAGGAGGAAGGCCTGGGATACAGCATCAAGTGCTACCGAGTGGTGGTGGTGGTAGGTGCCATTGAGTCGGTGCCAACTTATAGGGTTTCTGGGACTGTGAATCTATACAGGAGCAGAAAGTCTCATCCTTCTCCCAGAGTGGTTGGTATGTTTGAACTTCCAACCTTATAGTTAGTAGTTCGGTGCTTACCCAACAGTACCACCAGCGAATGATTGTTGTTGTTAAGTGCCGTCAACCCTGTATAGGGCTTCCGAGGAGTGGCTCGTGAGTTTGAACCACCCACCTTGCGTTTCAAACCAACCTTGCAGTCTAATGCTTATCCTATAGCACCATACCAGGACTCAGCGAATGGTGTTGCTGTTGTTGTTATGTACCGTGGAGTCGGTTCCGACCCATAGCAACCCTGTACAGGGTTTCCAAGGCTGTAAATCTTTAAAGGAGCAGAAAGCCTCATCTTTCTCCCACGGAACAGCTGGTGGTTTTGAACTGCTGACCCTGAGGTTAGCAGCCTGATTTGTAACCACTATGCTACCAGAGCCCCTTCATTAATGGAATTTTCAACAAAGGGGTGATTGGTAACCTCAGTGAAACCTCGGTGGAGTGTAGGAGAACAGAAACCAGATTCCTAGTAGCCTAAAGAGTAGGTAATAATAAAAGCTGTATATGTTCTATTATCACTCTTATTTATTGGGGAAAATGCATGAAATAACATGATTAGACCACATCATAATCCCCATTTTAGGGATGAGAAAGCCCACGACACTAGATGCTTAGTAGAAGGTCCTCCTTCCCCTCAGTGGTTTACCAAAGAATTCTTTCTAACTACATTCAGTTCTCTCGCTGGGAAATGTTCTGATAAATCCATTTTCTCAACTTTATTCCATTACCATTCTTGCGTAATTCTCTTCTTAATGTTCTTGTCTCCCTTATAATTTCAACCAGGTTTGAAGGCAAACAGGCCTGCATTTGGAGTCCATCTCTCTCATTAGCCATGTGACTTGGAGTCTGTTACATAACCTTTTTACAAATCAATTTCCTCATCTAGAAAAATGGGGATAATACCTACTTCATAACATTACTTCCAGTATAATGGGGAAAATGTTTTTAAACATGTTCCACAAAAATGTGACTGCCATATTTCTGGATTCTAGGGTGGGTGTTGGGGGCGGGGGCAGGATTCCTCTCACAGGTGGTGGGCCCATTTGTTGATGAAAACACTTTGGTAAATTTTTCCAGCTAAAAAAAGCAGTTGAATATCCTCACACCCACCCCATGGCTTCTCTCTCACCCCAAGTTGAGAATAGAATGGAGATATTTGTTCAAATGAATTACATTTCTTGGAGTAATAAAGTAATGGGAATTTGATGTTTTCAGAGAGACGGGGCACAGTGGAAAGATAAAGAAGGATCTTGGGGGTAAGGGAATCTGAGTAAAATGGCTGCAGGTAGGGCCCTGGGTAGTTTAAAAGCCTGAAAAGAAGGCACAGGGGCAAGAAAGGTAAGAACTTTAGTATGATTGTCATTGTTGTTAAGTGCCATCGAGTTGATTCTGACTCGTAGTGACCCTGTATAGGATTTCCAAGGAGTGGTTGGTGAGTTTGAACTGCCGACCTTGTGGTCTAGTGCATTATCCTACAGCACTATACCAGGACTCCAAGGAGTGCTATCATTTAATCCTTAGTCCTGGAGAGGAGCCTGGAGTACAGTGAAGCTAAGTGACTTGCATGGATCATATGGTTAAGATTGTAAATGGTTTGCACTCAACTTACAACGTAAATGTTGGTGGTTCAAATCTATTCACCAACACTATAGAAGAAAGGCCTGGGGCTCTACTTCTGTGAAGATTACAGCCAAGAAAACTCTATAGAACAGTTTCTCTCTCTGCAACATATGGCAGGGGTAGGGGTGGGCATGAGTTGGAATAAATTTGGCAGCAGCAGATTTTAGTTGGATTTCACAGTGCATGCTTTTAAGCTCCAGATTACACTGCCTCCTGTTTTTTAATGTGACTGTCAATGTGTGTGAATTAAGGTGGAAGGAGGGGTAGTGGGCGGAGGGGGTGTTGGCTATCAAGGAAGGCCTGTTGTTATTATTGTTGTAAGTGCAGCTGAGTGGGTTCCAATTCACAGTGACCCTGTATTAGGATTTCCAAGGAGCTGTTGGTGAATTTGAACCACAGATGTTGCATTCAAACCGACCTTACGTTCCAGTGCATATTCCCACAACAGTTCACCAGAACTCCAGGGAAGGTTTACAGGGAAGAAAATTCTAGAAAAATAGCTCTGAACTCTCAAGATGAGGTAACACCAGTATTCCACCACTTACATGTGTCCGGGAGATGCTCATCAATCAGCTGGTTTAAGTTCTCTCCTCCTGCCTGTGCCCACCACTAGCAAGGGGATGGCAGTGAAGGAACCGAACTGATTTAACCAGGCTATAGAGCATTAGAATCTGACTATTTTGCCATAATGCAGCGCAAGAGCAATAAATAAATCAATCACTTGGGGATGGGGTGGGGAATGCCTTTTCTATAATCAGCTATTAAAGGCTTGTACTACTAATTAGTCTATTAATTAGAACTGTTCTCATCCTTCCACGTTATCAGCCTGCCAAAGGAGAGAAAATCCAGCCCCAGGGGTAGGAGACAAGAGAAAAAAGAAAGAACGGAGTAGCTAATTCAAACAACTGGGCATGTGGTTGTTTTAAAAGCTCAGCTTTGAGTGCCAGGGGCAAAACCACCTGCTACTAGAAAAAGAACGTTTATCAAAAACCAAAGGGCTGTTGTCTTTGTTGAACAGAAAGGGGAAAAAAAAAAAAAAAGATTTAATCTTTAAAGAGAAAACCCAGTATAACCACACACAGGGATCTGTGACAGGCAGGTCTACTGGATGTTCCCTGGGACACCAGACACAGAGAGAAACAAACAGGCTCAGTGCGAACACTTGTTTAGAAACTGCAGCGGCACAGTACTAACTACATACATTTTAGGAAATCAACATGTGTTCGGAATCCTGGTGTGGTGCTGCAAGATAAGCACTGGACCACAAGGTCAGTTTGAACCATGAGGTCAGTGGTTCAAACTCACCAGCTGCTTCTTGGAAACTCTATATAGGGTCGCTATGAGTCAGAAACAGCTAGACAGTGCTTATCAACAACAACAGCAACATGTGTTGTGTTCCTACTATGTGCCAGGCACCACCAGTGTTCATTATATCTGTAACATTATGTATTATTTTGTTGGATGACTCTTAGAAGCTTTTAGTGTGCCTTGGAGTTATTTCTGGGAATTCCCAAGAAGGCACTTTCAGTGAACTCTCACAGGTCTCTGGGAAGCACAGATGGTCTGTGCTCAGCTATTAAACAAAAAGTTGACAGCTGGAACCCACTTCATGGCATTGCAGAAGAAAGTCCTGGCAATCTGCTTCTGTAACAGATTACCGCAAAGAAAACCCTGTGAAGCAGTTCTACTCTGTAACACACAGGATTGCATGAGCTGGGCAACTTGATTCTACCCTAAGACAACATGAACCCTCACAGCTGTTGTCACCAAAAAATGACTGCTGTGATCTTCCTCTACAGATCTGTGTCTACTGCTCACCAGGAGGTTAGAAAAACTTCTCATCACTGTCCTTGATCATGCCTTACTAATCCAAATGACTCTACCTGGGCGCAGAATTTAACAAGTCACTCTTGAACAGTTCAAACAGTTCCAGGCTCTGAGCCCCAGAGCTCTCTTCTGTCCTGGGAGAGGCAGGACAGGGAGTACTGTGGCCTTCACCCTTCTACTCCTTTGCTTTCTTTTCCAGTCCCTCCTTCCCCTCCCTGTTTAGTTACTAAACAGTCTGTTCCGCATGTACTTGAGTGGAAGATAGCAGACAGGGTGGGGGAGGTTAGGAGCAAGCTGTCTCTCATAGCAAAAGTCCACCCAAAATGCTGTTACCTTATCTTGTTTAATTCTCACAACAGCCATGTGATGCACTATTATCAAGCCCATTTTGCAGAATGGGGAAGCAGTGGCTCAGAGAGGTTAAGTAATTTGGCCAGGGTTCCACAGGCAGTGACAAAGCGTTTAGCAAGAACTTGGTAAATATTTGCTGGTTGAAAAAAACTGGTAATAGAGAGAGAATAGAAATACTCTAGCTTCTGGGAGCCTCAGCATCTACTACTACATGGCTAAGGGGGGCTGCTGATCAACATAACCCCTCTAGGGTACACAAAGGGACAGAGATGGGGAGTATAGGGCCAACCCCAAGGTCCTCTCCTTGTCCTGAAACCTGTCAGTATACTCTACTTCCCACAAAAAGAAAGAAACCCTCAGAAAACGGTAAGTAGTGACATTTTCGACCTCCATGATCCACAGACTGCCAACATGTATGTGTCCCCAACATTGCTCCTGCTTTGAGGGTGGGAGGGAGGAGGCATTCCATGACACCTGGCTAGGTGACCTTTAAGCAAATGGCTTCATGTCTTTCACCTTCAATTTTCTCCAATGCACAATGAAATAATGTCAGCTGCCTACCTCAGAAGGTTATTGTGAGCGCTGAATGAAGTCATAAAAGGATACTAACACGCATGGAGTACATGGTGGCGCTGTAGAATAAATACTGCACTGCTAACCACAAGTTTGGAGTCCTGGTGTGGCACCGCAGGTTAATGTGCTAGACTGCAAAGTTAGTTTGAACGGCAAGTTCAGTGGTTCAAGCTCACCAGCCGCTCATGGAAAACCCTATACAGCGTTGCTAAGTCAGAACCGACTCGATGGCACCTAACAATAATGACAACAACCACAAGTTTGGTGGTTAGAGACCACCAGTCACTCCTCAGAATAGACTTTCTATTCCTTCAAAGATTTACAGCTCAGGAACCCTACATAGGAGCACTATGATGAGTTAGAACTGACTCGGTGACACTTAACAACAATATCAACAGTTGTTATTTATAAAATCTGGTATATTTATATAATCCGGTTATTTATATAAATGGTTTACTATGCTGGGAATGACAAACTCAAAAGGAATGGAGTAACATTCATCATCAAAAAGAATATTTCACCTAGGAGCGGAGGTCCCTGGGACCGTCAAGGGAGAAGAGCAGAGAGCAGGACCCTACCCAGAGAAGCAATGATGCCTGAGATGGAGGCAGAGACGATGACGTGGAGCGATGGAGCAGCTGGGGACTTTAGACATAGAGAGGGAGAGGGCCTGTGTGCTGACAACCAGGGGCAGCCTTGTAGTGTATACCCTTTGGTTGGTGGATGACGCATGGAGGGGATTGTAACCATGGCAATGAAACGATATACGATAGGATGAATGTAAAACTAATGTTCTCCCATGTAAACTATCACATAATTCACAATAAAACATAAAAATAAAAAAAAACAGTTCGAGCTCTATTTTGAAGTACAATGCTATCTGTGATATGATAATATTGATATGCCTACAAGAAAGACCAGTTAATGCCACTATTATTCACATTTGCACACCAACAACTAAAGCAAGTGATGGTAAAATTGAAAAATTCTAAGGACTCCTTCAGTCTGAAATTAATCAAACATGCAATCAAGATGCATTGTTAATTACTGATGATTGGAATGCAAAGTTTGGAAACAAAGAGGAAGGATCAGTAGTTGGAAAACATGGTGACAGAAATTATTCTGGAGATCAAATGGTAGAATTTTGCAAGACCAACGATTTATTTGGAATCCTGGAGTGGTGCTGCCTGGAGCACTGGACTGCTAGCCAGAAGGTTGGCAGTTGAAGCCCATGAACTGTTCCCCAGAAACACTATAAAGGGTTGCTATGAGTTGGAACTGACTTGATAGCACTTAACAACAACAACAATATTAACTTATTCATTGCTAATGCCTTTTAAAAACAAAACAAAATGCAACTATACACTGGAACCACAACAGATGGAATAAAAAGGAAAGAAATGGTGGAAAAGCCAAAACATGCCAGGGACCAACTGTGGAACGGAGCCTTGTTTGCTCATATGAAAGTAGACAAATTCAAGAATTATAATGAATTGTGCAAAGACCTGGAATTAGAAAACCAAAAAGAACATGTTCAGCATTTCTCAAGCTGAAAGAAATGAATTTAAAAAATCAAGTGTCAACTTGAAATATTGAAGGAGTCTCCTGGTGTGGCGCTGTATGATAAGCACTAGACTGCTTATTGCAAGGTCAACAGCTCTAACTCAACAGCTGCTCCTTGGAATCCCTATGCAGTATCTATAGGAGTCACTATGAGTGTTCTCAGTGGCACTTAACAACCAACAACAGCATGGGCAAAATATTGAATGAGGTAGAATGCATCAAAAGAAGATGAAAGGAACACATAAAGTCATTCTACCAAAAAAGAATGGTTGATATTTAACCATTTCAAGAGGTAGCGTATGTTAAAAAACCAATTGTATTAAAGAAAGATGTCCAAGCTGCACTAGCAACAAACAAGTCTCCAGGAATTGATGGAAAGTAAATAGAAATCTTTCAACAAACTGATGTAGTACCTTCACTCATCTATGCCAAGAAATTGGGAAGACAGCTACCTGGCTAACTGATCAGAAGAGATCCATATTTGTACCCATTCCAAAGAGAGGTGATGAAGAAATCATCAAACAATATCATTAATATCGCAGGTAAATAACATTTTGCTTAAAAAAAAAAAAACAAATAAGCACTTTGTAAAATTTGAAGTTCCCTCTCTCTCTGGATATGTATACATCAACTGTTTTTATTGTTGTTAAACGCTGTCGAGTCAATTCCAATAGTACATAAACAGGACCTGTCAGAAATTCAAACCATATTCAGAAGAAGACATGGAATGATGGATATCATTACTGATATCAGATAGATCTTGACTAAAAACAGAGAATACCAGAAAGATGTTTACTTGTGTTTTATTAGCTATGCAAAGGCTTTCAACTGTGTGTATCATGACGAACTATGAATAACATTGCAAAGAATGGGTAATCCAAAGACTTAATTGTGCTCATGAGGAACCTGTACATAGCCCAAGAAGCAGTTGTTGAAACAGAACAAGAGGACACTGAATGGTTTTAAAATCAGGAAAGGTTAGTGCCAGGGTTGTATTCTTTCACCATACTTAATCTGTATACTGAGCAAATAATCTGAAAAGATGGATTATGTGAAGAAGAACATGGCATCCGGATTGGAGGAAGACTCTTTAACAACCTGAGATATGCTGATGATACATACTTGCTCACTGAAGTGAAGAGGACTTAAAACACTTACTGATGAAGATCAAAGACTACAGCCTTTAGTATGTACTGTATCTCAATGTAAAGAAAATAAAGATACTCACAGATGGCCCAATAGACAGCATTATGGTAAATGGAGGAAAGATGCAAGTTGTCAGAGACTTCAGTCTGCTTGGATCCATAATCAACAGTCATGGAAGCAGCAGTCAAGAAATCAAAGGACATATTGCCTTATGTAAATCTGCTGCACAAGACCTCTTAAAAGTGTTCAAGAGTCAAGAAGTTAGTTTGAGTACTAAGGTTCACATGACCCAAGCCATGATACTTTTCAATAACCTCATATACATGTGAAAGTTGGACGATGAAAAAAGCTAACCAAGGAAGAGTCACTGCATTTGAGCTATGTATGGTGTTGGAAAAGAATATTAACAGTACTATGGACCGCCAGAAGAACAAACAAATCTGTGTTGGAAGCAGTACAGCCAGAATGCTCCTTAGAAGCCAGGACGAGGAGACTTCATCTCTCATACTTGGAAATGTTATTAAGAGGAACCAATTCCTGAAGAAGGATATTATGGTTGGAGGGTCAGTGAAAAAGAGGGAGACCCCCAACGAGATAAATCGACACAATGGAAGCAGCAGTAGTCTCAAATATAACAATTGTGAGGATGGCATGGGTCTGGGCGATCCTGTTCTGTTTCTTTCTGCTGTGCATAGGATCACTATAAGTCATTATTGACTTGATGGCACTTAAAACAACAATAATAATCAGCCTAGCCCTATCTCAGCTGACTTTCAGACTGTGCCCTGGATTCTCTCTTGTGAGGTACATGTCATGTTCAAAGCATCCACTCATTTAACAAATATTTGTTGAGTTCCTACCCGAGTACAAGGCATTATGCTAGACATTGAAGATATTGTCAAAGAGCTCCTCATATGACAAGGAAAGCAGACATCATATGAAGAAAGAAGAACACAGTATGATAAATGTTATGACAGCTGTATTTGTTTCCTAGGGCTGCAAAAACAAATTACTACAAACTTGGTGGCTTAAAATAAAGGATATATATTGCCTGGCAGTTCTGGAGGGGAAAAAAACATGAAATCAAGATGTTCACAGAGTTGGTTCCTTCTGAAGCTCTAGGAAAGAATTTGTTCCAAGCCTGTCTGTCTCCCAGCTTCTGGTGTATGCTGACTTTCCTTGGTTCTCCTTGGTTTTCGATCTCTGACTCAGTCTTTACGTATAGCTGCCTTTGCCTGGCTTTTCTCCTTCTCTAGTGCCAGACAATATCAAGCCACTTACTGGATTTAGGATCCACCTGTATATTCTAGAATGATATTAGCTTGAAATCTTTTATTTGGGTATATCTGCAAAGAGACTTTTTCCAAAAAAGATCACAGTCACAGGTTCCAGGGCATGGCTATAACTTTTGGAGGATACTATCCAACAACATGGGAAGGTTAGGTTGATGTTGATGTTGTTAGGTGCCATAGAGTCAGTTCCAGCTCGTAGCGACCGTATGCACAACAGAATGAAACACTGCCTGGTCCTGTGCCATCCTCATGATTATTGTTAACTTTGAGCCCATTGCAGCTGCCATGGTGTCAATCCATTTCACTGGGGATCTCCCTGTTACTGGCTGACCCTCTACTTTGCCAAGCATAATGTTCTTCTCCAGGGTCTGGTCCTTCTTGATAATTTGTCTGAAGTATGAGAGACTAAGTCTTTGCATTCTTGTAGGATGAGGCAATAGGAGAAACCAAAGAACACACCAATTCAGACAATCTCTGCACAGAAAAATAGAAGAAAAAGCAAAGTTTTATTGTTGAATAAGCATTAAACCAGAATGCAATGCATCAGAGGCAATTAGCTAAAGAGATTGCAAAGACAGAAAGAAATCTTATCTTTCATATCGCTAAGTGGATACAACTCATTACATTCATGTTTAGGATAAAATGGCTAATTTTACAGTATCTTTATGACAGGATATCTGAGACTTTTTCTCATGTACTTTGAACATGTTATTAGGAGGGATCAGTCCCTGGACAAGGACATCATGCTTGGAAAAGCAGAGAGAACCTAAAAAGAGGAAGACCCACAATAAGATGGATTGATACCGGGGCTACAACAAAGTGTTCAAATGTAAGAATGATAGTGAGGTTGGTACAGGACTGGACAGTGTTTGGTTCTGTTGTACATAATGTGAGTCAGAACCAACCTAACAACAGCAAACTGAAATCATATAACTATGATTGATAGTGGAGGCTCACCTGTGACTGTTTCATTGGGGCCATAGGTATTTATTCGGAGTCCTGGTATGGCACTGTGAGATAACGCCCTGGACTGCAAGGTCAGTGGTCAAATTCACGAGCCACACCTTGGAAACCCTATACAGGGTTGCTATGAGTCAGAATCAACTTGAAGGTACTTAACAACAGCAACTACACAGGTATTTATTACAGTCATGTCCTTTTGTTCAGTTGAGCACTTAATCATTATATAATGCCGTTC
>NW_006408527.1:13699457-13700587 GCF_000296735.1 Chrysochloris asiatica
CATTCTTACTCTGACATTTTCTGGTGTTAGATACATGTGATTTCAAAGCACTTTTTTTTGTGTGTGGCACCTGAGTTGTCATGAATCTGGTATTTTGGTACCAGGGCAGACTCCCTGAGCCCTTTCGTTTATGGACTCTTGGTAGCCATCCTAGATTAAAACAACAACAACAACAACAAAAATACCCAGAAACCTCTCAAGTCAAGCTCTGTTTCTGTGCATTGATGTTCTTCATGGTTTATTGTTAGACTTCTTTTGTACTTTCATTTTCAGTTTACAATCTAAACATTTTACCAGTTCATTGCCAAATTGTTTGGTGAGGCAGTTGCTGCAATTTCCCCAAGACCAATAAGCTGCAAAACCCCACAGACATAGGATGCAAAATCTAGTCTAAGCACTGCAGCAAATCCCTGGCAGGGTTCTAGTTGACTTTGGAAAGTCAAGAGTTCAACTTATCAGGCTTGAATTAATCTTTTCTTTCAGAAGTGCACATATACGTTTCAGTGTATATTTAGGTTTCTATGTAGGGCTGTCCTCTATCACACTGGCTGCATGTTTGAATAAACACTTTGGCTTCCATACCTGCTTGTTTTAGGAACACTGGCACAATTTTATTATAAATGTATTAGAAAACCAGTGGCCACTATAAGACTCTTTTGAACTGGGTAAGCTACCTTTTTTGGGGCTGTAAATTAGGGAAAAAAGGTTCTTGAATTTTGTAACTATTTTGGGATGTTTATTTTGACTGGTAGGAACTCTTGGAGCGTAGTGGTTACCAATCAAGCTGATAATCTCACGGTCAGCAGCCGGAAACTACCAGCTGTTCCGTGGGAGAACAATGAGGCTTTCTGCTCTTCTAAAGATTTACAGCCTTGGAAACCCTATGCAGGGTCCCTATCAATTGGAACCAACTCCATGGCACATCCAAAAAGAAGAAAGAACCAAAATTAACACATTAACACAGCATCTACAACAATTAGGAAAAGACCAACAGAGGGAACCTACAGCCACCAAAAGAAAAGAAATAATAAAGATTAGAGCAGAAATAAATGAGATAGAAAACAGAAAAACTATAGAAAGAATCAACAGGACAAGAAGCAGTTTCTTTGAAAGGATTAACAAAATTGACA
>NW_006408527.1:13700910-13703161 GCF_000296735.1 Chrysochloris asiatica
ACTTCCTAACACATTTTATGAAGCAAGCATAACTCTCATACCAAAACCAGGGAAGGACGTCACTAAGAAAGAAAATTATAGACTATAAGAACATAGATGCAAAAATTCTCAACAAAATCCTAGCTAACAGAATCCAGTAGCACATCAAAAAGATAATCATCATGATCAAGTGGGATTCATATCAGGGATGCAAGGATGGTTCAACATTAGGAAAACAATCAATGTAATCCACCATATTAATAAGAAAAAAGAAAACAACGATATGATCATATCAATTGATACAGAAAAGGCACTTGACAAAATCCAACATCCATTCTTGATAAAAACTCTCAACAAAGTAGGAACTGAAGGGAAATTCCTCAACATAATTAAGAGCATATATACAAAACCAACGGCCTACATTACTCTCAATGGAGAGAAACTGAAAAAGCCTTCCCTCTGTGAACAGGAACCAGAGAAGGATGCCCTTTGTCACTACCCCTACTCAATATTGTGCTGAAAGTCTTAGCAAGAGTTATACAGCAAGACAGGGAAATTAATGGCATCCAAATTGGCAAAGAGGAAGTAAAACTCTCTCTAGTTGCAGATGATATGATGCTATACATAGAAAACCCCAAAGACTCAGTAAAAAAGCTACTAGACCTCATTGGAAGTTTCAGCAAAGTGGCAGGATATAAGATCAACATACAAAAATCAGCTGGCTTCCTCTATACCAATAATGACATTGGTGAAAAGGACATTAGGAAAGCAATACCATTTACAATAGCTGCCCAAAGGATGAAATATCTAGGAATAAACGTAACCAGAGAAATTAAGGACTTATACAAAGAAAACTACAAAACACTACTACAAGAAACCAAAAGAGACTTACAAAAATGGAAGAATGTACCATGTTCCTGGATAGGAAGACTTAACATTGTGAAAATGTCAATACTGCC
Organism: Chrysochloris asiatica; assembly: GCF_000296735.1. NCBI lineage: Eukaryota > Metazoa > Chordata > Mammalia > Afrosoricida > Chrysochloridae > Chrysochloris > Chrysochloris asiatica. The sequence continues at coordinate 13,701,849 of NW_006408527.1, forward strand.
CAAAGCAATTTGCACATATAATGCAATCCCAATCCAGATTCCAACAACATTCATCAAAGAGATGGAAAAAACAATTACAAACTTTATATGGAAAGGAAAGAGAGTCAGGATCAGCAAAGCACTGCTTAAGAAGAAGAATAAGGTTGGCAACCTCTCACTCCCCAATTTCAAAATTTATTACATAGCTACAGTGGTCACAACATCACTTAACAACAACAACAAAGGTGGTCAAAACAGCTTGGTACTGGTACAATGAAAGGTACATTGATCAATGGAACAGAATGAGAATTCAGAAATTAACCCATCCACATACAGCCAACTGATTTTTGAAAAAGTACCTAAATATATTGCATGGGAAGGGATAGTCTTTTCAACAGATGTTGCTGGCAGAACTGGAAAGCAATATGCAAAAGATTGAAAAAAGACCTTCACCTCACACCTTTTACAAAAACCAACTCGGCATGGATTAAAGACTTAAATGTGAATACCAGAATTATGAAGGCCATCAATGAAAGAATAGGGACGAATGTGAGTGCTCTAATTCAGGGCATACACAGACTACCAAACATTTTGAAAACTACACAAACAAAAGTAGACAAAATAGATGATTAGGACATACTAAAAATTAAAACTTATGTTTATCAAAAGACTTCACCAAAAGAGTAAAAAGGGAACGCATAGACTGGGAAAAAATCTTTTGCAACCACACATCAGACAAGGGACTCATTTCTAAAATATATAGGAAACTACAAGAAAAATATAAATAACTCAATTAAAAATGGGCATAGGACAGAAACAGACACTTCACCAAGGACAAGATTTGGACAGCCAACAAACATATGATGAAATGCTCACGATCACTAGCCATTAGAGAGATGCAAATCAAAACAACAATGAAATATCATCTCACACCAGCAACAACAGCAAAGATTAAAAAAGTAGAGGACAATAAATGCTGGCGGGGATGTGGCGAGACTGAGACACTCCTGCACTACTCGTGGGATTACATAATGGTCCAACCTCTCTGTAAAGCAATATGGCGCTTCCTCAGAAGGTTGGAAATAGAAGTACCTTATGATCCAGCAGTTCCTCTACTTGATATTTACCCACAAGAAATATGAGTCACAACACGAGTAGATATATGCACACCAATGTTCATAGCAGCACTATTTACAATAGCAAAAAGATGGAGACAGTCTAAGTGCCCATCAACTGAAGAATGGATTAACAAACTGTGGTGCATACAATGGAAGATTATGCTACCTTGAAGAATAACAAGGAAGCTGCAAGCCACCCGTTTAACAAGGATGAAC
>NW_006408527.1:13704076-13708918 GCF_000296735.1 Chrysochloris asiatica
ATCTCCTGCACAAGACCACTTTTACGTGTTCAAAACAAAGATAATCAGTTTGAGTACTAAGGTGCCTCTGACCCAAGCAATGGTGTTTTCAATGGCCTCATACGCATGTTAAAGTTGGGCAGTGAATAAGGAAGACCAAAAAAGAATTGATGCATTTGAGTTATGGTGTTGGAGAAGAATAGTTAAAATACCATGAACTGTCAGAAGAATAAACAAATCTGTTTTGGAATAAGTACAACTAGAATGTCCCTTAGAAACAAGAATGGAGAAGACTTCATTTCTCATAATTTGGACATATCATTTGGAGGGACCAGTCCCTGAAGAATGACATTATGCTTGGTAGAGAGTTAATGAAAAATTAGAAGACCCCTAATGAGATAGATTGGCACCGTGGCAGCAGCAGTTGTGAGGATGGCATAGGACAGGGCAGTGTTTTGTTCTTTTATGTATAGGATCACTGGGAGTTAGAACTGATTTGATGGCACCTAACAATGACAACAGTGTCTGTTCCCACAGATGTTGTCAATCTGATTCCTGTGTCTTCCATCTGGTGAGGTCCACATGTAGAGTTGTTTATGGTTTTGAAAAAAGGGTCACCAGTCTTGAAAAATTCTATTATGCAATTGCCATCATCATTTCTATCACCCCAAGGTCATATTATATTTCTTTAAAGCGCTTACTCTGATTTTTGTTTTAACAATAAGGGAGTGCTTATATAAATTTAGAAGCCCTGGTGGTTCAGTAGCTTAGGTGTTGGGCAGCCAATATGAGGCTAGGCCCTCTGTGGAGGAAAGAAAATGTGGTCTACTCTTAAAAGATTTACAGCCTCAGAAACCCTGTGGCCTATAGGATTGTCGTGAGTCAGAATCAATATGATAACAATTTAAATTTTGCTTAATATAAATTTAATAGTCTGAATCTTTCCAGAAATTAATGAAAATGAATTTTTTTGGACAAAGTTATTTTATGTTCTGTAATATGTTGATCTTAAGAAGCAAAACCTTTCTAGGTAATTTAAAGCAGATCATATGTAAAATGTGTTTTATTTAAGAAAAAAAGCAGCCATAGATAGGACAAGCTTAGGAAAAATGGCTAGCCAAGAGTTGATGGTTTCATTTACAAAACTGATAAAGAGCTTTGATATTTACTAGGCAGATAAAAGGTTATGTGTCAAAACTGCTTATCAAGAGAATAGTGAAAAGCGAACAAATGGTTATCTTTTGACTCTCAAAATACCTATTTAGGCTAACGCACATATACGTAAATGAATTGGGATTACAAATTCTTGTCTTTGATCATGAGTCAAAAGATGACAAATTGTGGTCTTTGATTATGAGCCAAAAGAGGGTGAGTCAGGAACAAACCTCCTTGACCTGGAGATTTTGAGGCAATGTAGCTCTAAGAAAGTTTCGAAGGACCCCCTCCAAGGAGGTGAAGACCTTTTAAGCAAAACAAAATAGTTTGTTTTCTTAATATGTTGTTGTTGTTAGGTGCCATCAAGTCAGTACCAACTCATAGTGACCTTACGTACAGCAGAACGAAACACTGCCTGATCCTGGGTCAACCTCACTGCTGTTGACATGCTTGAGTCCATTGATGCTGCCACTTGGCCAATCTATCTTGTTGAGGGTCTTCCTCTTTTTCTCTGACCCTCCACCTTACCAAACATGATATCCTTCTCCAGTGACTGGACCCTTCTGACAATCTGTCTGAAGTATGAGAGATGAAGTTTGGCCATCTTGACCTCCAAGGAGCTCTCTGGCTGTACTTCTTCCAAAATGGATCTAATTGGTTTTTTTGGCAGCCCATGGCACTTTCAATATTGTCCTCCAACAGCATAACTCAAAAGCATCAATTCTTCTATGGTCTTCCTTATGGTTATTGAAAACACCATGGATTGGGTCAGGCCACCTTAGTCCTCAAGCTGACATCTTTGCTATTCACCACTTTAAAAAGGTCTTGTGCAGCAGATTTGCCTAATGCAATACGTCGGTTGATTTCTTGACTGCTGCTTCCATGTGTGTTGATAGTTGATCCAAGAAGAATGAAATCCTTGACAACTTCAGTCTTTTCTCTGTTGATAAGAATATTGTGTACTGGTCCAGTGAGGATTAAATAGAAGAATTCTACCAACTTCTTCCATCTGAAATTGATCAAACATGCAATCAAGATGTATTGATCATTACTGGTGATTGGAATGCAAAAGTTGGGAGCAAAGAGGAAGGATCAGTGGTTGGAAAATATGGCCTTCGTGATAGAAATGATGCTGGAGAACGCATGATAGAATTCTGCAAAATCAATAATTCGTTCATTTCAAATACCGTCTTTACACAGCATAAGAAATGACTATACAGGCAATGAGACGATATATGATAGAATGAATGTAAAACTAATGTTCTCCCATGTAAACTATCACATAATTCACAATAAAACATTTAAAAAAAAAAAAAAAGAAGAAAGAAATAACTTTACACACGGACCTCACCAGATGGAATACATAGAAATCAAATTGACTACATATGCAGAAAGAGACGATGGAAAAGCTCCATATCATCAGTGAAAACAAGGCATGGGGCAGACTGTGGAACAGACCAGCAATTTCTTAATATAGTTATCAGAAATTGGGTGAATTCCCATCATAACAAACTGTAAACAATTTCTCTCAATTATAGAAGAATTCTAAGACACCAAAACATAGAAAACACAAAAGGACACCTAAAATGAAATGGTAAAAGTTTGAGTGAAAATACAGACTATGCAAACAAACTTTATTTCCACATTACATTTTATGGTGGTGGTAGTTGTTGTTAAATACCTTAGAGTTGGTTCTGACACATCGCAACCCTGAATAGGGTTTCCAAGGGCTGGTGAATGCTTTATCCCAGTGCCACACCAGGACTATAGGCTTAAAATAATTCCCAAGATTTTTAGGTTGTTATTTTTGTTAAGGACTGTGGAGTCGGTTCTGACTCATAGGGACCCTGCACGGGGTTTCCAAGGCTGTAAATCTTTATGGGAGCAGAAAGCCTCATCTTTCTCCCGCGAAACAGCTGGTAGTTTCGAACTGCCGACCTTGAGGTTAGCAGTCTAATTAGTAACCACTATTCTACCAGAGTTCCTTTTTAGGTAGCTTACTGATATGATTACTCATATGGATGCAAAAGCTGGACAGTGAGTAAGGAAGATCGTAGAAGAATTGATGCCTTTGAGTTGGAGGAGAATACTGAAAGTGCCATGGACTGCCAAAAGAACCAACAGATCTGTTTTGGAAGAAGTGCAGCCAGAGTGCACCTTGGAGGCCAAGATGGCTAAGCTTTGGACATATTGTCAGGAGGTAACAGTTGCTGGAGAAGGATGTCATGCTGGGTAAGGTGGAGGGTCAGAGAAAAAGAGGAAGACCCCCAACGAGATGGATTGGCCAGGTGGCATCATTGATGGACTCAAGTGTGGCAGTGGTAGTGAGGTTGGCCCAGGATCGGACATTGTTTCATTCTGCTGTGCATGGGGTCGCTATGAGTCGGTTCCGACTTGATGGCACCTGACAACAACAACAACAACTGATATTAAGATTAGTTAATAGGTATTCATTTAAGTTTATATACTTTTGTTTTTTATGTTACAGAGGTGTGGAAAATTATATATATATATATATATATGTATATATTGTATTGAGGTTGGCCCAGGATTGTACTGGTGTGCATAAGGTACTGTTTTGTACTGGTGTACATAAGGTCACTATGAGTCCATACCGACTCGATGGCACCTAACAACAACAACAACAACTATATATATATAGTGTGTGTTCTGATTGACTCATAGTTATAGTGACTCTGCATAGGGTTTACAAGGAGTGGCTGGTAGGTTTGAACTGCTGATCTTGCAGTTCAAACTAACCTTGGGGTCGAGTGCATTATCCTGCAGTGCCACACCAGGACACACTCTTATATATATATATGTGTGTGTGTGTATTTGAAACTGTTAATGAATGTGTTCATTTTTATCACTTAAATGGTTGTAGATATGCAACAGAGACAATGGTTAAAGGGTTTATTAAAAGGAAATTTATTTAATATGTTCAAGTTTTTATCTGTTGTGGTTAAAGTTTGATGGAGTAATGAGATTTTTAAGACCTTGAGTGTCCAATAGCATATAAAGCAAAGGATTCGTTTCTTGCTGTCAAGATAACAAATTTTTCTTTGACTGCTGGGTTGAATAATTAATTCATTTTTTGTCTAATCTGCCTCTAAGGCAAATCATTAGAATAAATTCCTGAGCCAAAATCCAAGCCACATGATGGAAGAAACTAACGTTTTTACCTTTAAGATCTTTGTTCAGATAACAACATTGTTTATTAGTGACCTATGAGAGAATCCTGAAAACTTTGAAACTTCATGAAAAATGACAAAAGATTTGTTTCTGTTTTATAAATTGAAAAGTGCTGGAAATTATTTATTTAATGTTACGAGTTTCATGAAATGCGTTATCAAATCAAGAGGAGTACTCGAGTTTCTTTGGCAGAGAAATTTATGTGTTAGCAGTTCCTTCCTCATTGGTTTTGTCTGATATTAGAAAAACACATACGATTATACCATACTTTTATTATTTTTTAATTGCTAACTTAGTCGCAGTTTTATTTCCTTTGAATCTAGCATCATCAAAGCCAAAGACTTTAACTGGGGCATTCACATCATTTACCTACGGAGTTTTTTATTTGTTTACATTACTATTCAAGCTTTTAGACACTTGATACTCTTGGTATATTCTTGATATATTCTGACTGTTGTTAGGTTTCACTGAGTTGGTCCAGACTTATAGTGACCCTATGCACAACAGAACAAAACA
>NW_006408527.1:13709538-13734904 GCF_000296735.1 Chrysochloris asiatica
TTTTTAAGAAACAATGTTCTATTTTTCTAATCAAGTTACCAAGCTGCTGAATCTTAAGACCCCAACAAGTGTTGCACCTCATTATTTTCATTGAACAAGATTTTCTATTTGAATATTCCTGGTATACAGCAATTTTTTTCTCCAGAGTTCTCATTTGTCAGACAGTTTAGCCTGGTGACTTGTGCTTTCAGGGGATTCTATCATATGAATCCTCATTTCCAGTGCTATCATCAAAAGTCTAGCCATCAGAACGTGTCTATCGTGGCTGGCCAAGGAGTCCTGATGTGGCTGCCAGAGCTTCATTCAGCTGAATATGATATTCCTGGAAACTCATAGGTAGTCTTTGTGTCATTTTTAAATATGTCTGTAAACAATGCTCTGAACAGGTAGTCTCTTCTGGTTTTAGTTCTCTTGTGAAATCTTTAACCCAGTCCAGAAAGCAGGTTTCTGTAAGTTTATTGTAGATTCCAAGAAATTCCTCAACCTGTTTTATCTGATCAGAATCTGGTATTTGTGCAGCCGTATTCTTTTGGTATGCTTATTAGTCATCTTTCCTGATGCATGAGTTTCTCTTCCTTTCGGGAATAGCGGTTGTCCAACCAGATTTTATCTCTCATATTTTGGGCATATTATCAGGAGGGACCAGTCCCTGGGGACGTATATCATGTTTGGTAAAGTAGAAGGTCAGAGTAAAAGACAAAGACCCCCAACAAGATGGATTGGCACAGTGGTAGCTGCAATGGACTCAGGTTTATCAGATTGTGAGGTTGGCATGGGACCAGGCAGTGTTAGGTTCTTTGGTACACAGGGTCTCTATGAGTCGGTACCAACTTGGTGAAACCTAACAACAACCTGTTCTTAAATCTCTTCAGTGAGGCCTGGGTTCTGACTTGCAAATGGTTCAGCAAAAGTATATTATATTCATATCTCTTTTAGGTCTTTTATGTTGGGAGTTTGTTTCTACCAATATAAGATACTTTATTTTTTTTTCTTAAATGTTTTAGTGTGAATTATGTGATAGTCTACATGGGAGAACATTCGTTTTACATTCATTCTATCGTATATCGTCTCATTGCCATGGTTACAATCCCCTCCATGCATCATCAACTAACCAAAGGGTATATCCTGCAATCCTTCCCCCATAACCCCCAGGTCTTCAGCACACAGTCACTCTCCCTCTCTGGATCTAACCAATGTAAGATGCTTTTGCTTAAAGATTTTGTTCGGATTAACTTTATTTGACTTTACATTATTTTTGTAATTAATTTCCATCATGTTTTTCACTTTTAAGAAGAATCATAAGTTGTTTTTGTGTGCCACGGAGTCCATTCCAACTCATGAAGACCCTGAGTAGAGATTTTAAGGCTGCAAATCCTTACAGGAGCAAAAAAACTCATCTTTCTTCTGAGGAACAGCTGGTGGATTTGAACCCTTGACCTTGCATTTATCAGCCCAATGCATATCTGTTAGAAATGTGGCTCGATGTTGCAACAGAGACACAGTCCAACAGAAGAATCTTGGCAAGGCAATTTTACTTCTACAGAAATGTGCAGGGTAGCACAAAGTCTGGCTAGCAAACACACTGGGTGGGCGGGCAGTCCACTTAGATTTTATCCCTGAAAGGAGCTCTGGTAGCGTAGCGGTTACGAATCGGGCTGTGAACTGTAAAGTCAGCAGTTCGAAACTACCAGCTGCTCAGTGGGAGAAAGATGAGGCTTTCTGCTCCCATAAAGATTTACAGCCTCAGAAACCCTGTTCAGCGTCGCTATGGGTTGGAACCGACTCGACGGCACTTAACAACAACAACGAGTCTAAGGCTGTGTCTCACCCCATGGGCTAGGGCTTTGACCCCACAATCTTGTCCTTACCCAGCTGGTTAATTCAAATTACTAGGGAGCTCATTCTTGTCCTTACTTGATTATCTATTTCAGATTGCTCGGGGAGCATTAGGAAGTTGGAAAATCCCTACTCACTTCAGGAAGCAGTAAAACTAAAAAAGAAAGGTTGTCCGAATACAATAAACAGGCTTACAATAAATTTGAAGAAAAGCCACTCATTCCCACAGTATTCCAGTATGACCTTGTTGTTGTTGTGAAGTGTCGTTGAGTCGATTCTGACCCATAGTGTCCCTGTATAGGGTTTCCAAGGAGTAGCTGGTGAGCTTGAACTGCCGACCTTGCAGTATGACCTTAGAGGTCCTTATAAGTTTACCATGGTCGTAATAATTTTAATCATCTGCAGATAAATTTTTACTGTGCTGACTTGCTGAAAATACTTTACCATGATTTTTGAACAAAAAGATGGACTCTATTAGACTCAGGAAAAGTACTGTAATATTTTTACTGAATGGACCGAAGAATTACTATGGGTTTTACATAGGAATACTGCTGATATTTTAAGGGTCTATATTCTAAGTGTAATAAATTATCTAACTAATGGTTTTCTGTTTTTTACCTGCAGCCGTGAACTAGTTCTTATTATGCTATTTTTATGTGATTATATACATAATTAATCAAAAGGAATATAAAAAATGAGAGGATCATAAAATCGAGAAAATGTACCTTAAACACATTAAAAGAAAGAATTGGCTGTTGCTGCTGTTAAGTACCATCGAGCCAGTTCCGACTCATAGTGACCCTGTATAGGGTTTCCAAGGAGCGGCTGGTGAGCTTGAACCTCTGACCTTGCAGTTCAAACCAACTTTGCAGTTCAGCACTTCAACCCACAGCACTATTCCAGGACTCCAAAAGAAAGAATTAGGAGATGAGAAAAATCCTTACCATAGAATTATTGTTAAGTGCAGTCGAGTTCCAACCCATAGCAACCCTGTATAAGGTTTCCCAGGATGGTGAGCTTGAGCTGCCCACCTTGCAGTTCAAACTGCTTTGCAGTCTGGCACATTAACCCACAGCACCACACCAGGACTCCTACTAGATGCTTAAACAGAAGAGGAATGTGTCAGCAGGCCTCTACAACCGAGGCACTTGCCATAGGAAAATGGCTGCCATAAGGTCTGAATCAAAGCTCCAGTTTTGTTACAAGCCCCTCTTTCTACATTCCTGAGGATGTAACCTTGGTTTCTTCCCATTCATATGCATATGACCTTAGACCTCTTGCTGGGTGGTACCAGGACATCCTGGCCCCCTATTATCCTCTTGTTTATTGGACCTGGCTCTTTACCCAAGCCATTCTTAGTAATTAAGGGTGAGGGTCAGGAATGTGACTAGAAGGCTGAGTTTACTCAAGATGTTGCAGGAAGAAGGCTGTTGAAAACAAAATTGCCGATGACATTCCCACCTTGTGACTATCACCCTGAAACCATCATGCATTCCCCTTCCCAGTTTTTACTATAAAAACACAGTTCTCCTCCATACTTCTGAGCAACTTTGTACTTGCTACAGGATTGCTGTCCAACTGGCGAATTGTTTTGACCCTCAATAAGTCTCTTTACTTTTATTTGAGTAGAGTATGAGTTCTTAGTTTTTGAAAGAAGGGATAATGGTGGTCTGAGCTGGGGATTGGGCCATGGGAATGGAGAGAAAGGCAATCTTTGAGATTGATTTAGGAATAGAATCAAACTGTTTGATCGGTGTCGTAGGCTGGGTTCTCTGGGAGAAGCAATACCAGTGAGGTTTATATATATATATATATATTGTTGTTGTTAAGTGTTATTGAATTGGTTCCAACTCACAGAGACCCTTGATAGGGTTTCTGAAGAGCGCTGGTTTTGAACCTCCAACATTGTGGTTAGCAGTCCAGTTCTTATCCTTCATGAGGCAGGAGAAGCCACCAGCCTGACATCTGACACAGGGACAGGGAACTTCCCTGCCTCTACAACTGTGTGAGTCATTTCCTTGATAGAAACTTCTCTCTCTTTCATGACTCCTGTGAAGCCTCATGGGGAGTCCTGGTGTGGCACTGTGGGTTAATGTGCTTGACTGCAAGGTTGGTTTGAACTGTAAGGTTAGTGGTTCAAGCTCACCAGCCATTTCTTGGAAACGCTATACAGGGTCACTATGAGTCGGAACTGACTTGAAAGCATTTAACAGCAGTAACAACAACCTGACTCATGTAGCTGCGGCCAGAAACCTTCTGTCTGACTTGTCAATCTTGAACTCAAGACTGACAAGTCAGACAGAAGGTTTCTGGCTGCACAAGTGAATGAATCCAAGGTAAGCAGGTAAGATGGCAGATTGTTGACAACTCCCAGGATTGGCAAGCAATAATGTAGGCCACTGACTCAAATCCACACAACTGGAGGTCAGATGACAAACCAGATGCAGAATCCAGACCCAGCAAAAAGCACACAACTATGCCTGAACATCCAATATGTTGGAATCAGAACACACCTCCAAGGAAATTTCCTTTCAATTAATTGGCTCCTAATAAGAGATCTCATCATGGAGATGATTATATTAGATTAGATCTCATCATGGATATTACTACATCTTAACTGCCAAGACACTGGGAAACGTAGTTCAGCCATGTTGACACACATAGCCTTAACTGTCACAAGGGATGTGTTCATGGTGGGAGGGAGTGAGAGCAGAGTCAAGGATGACATCCAGTTGTATCTGACACATGCATCTGATGGTCATGTGCTTCTGACTGAATTAGGGACACTTACTGTCCTGGTGTGGTACTGGGCTAATGCATTGGACTGCAAAGTCATTTGAACTGTAAGATTGGTGGTTCAAGTTCACCAGCCGTTCCTTGGAAACCCTATACAGGGTCGCTATGGATCAGAACCAACTAGACGGCGCTTCACAACAACAAACAACTCTGTAGAGCAGTCGATATTTGGCAGGTATTTCTTACATGTATTGGTATCCCATATTTGTCCAAACCAAACCAAACAAAAACCAATAAAATGAAATGTTGTTGAGTTGATTCTGATTTATAGCAATTCTATAGGACAGAGTAGAATTATCCTATAGGGTTTTCCAGGCTATCAATGTTTACAAAAGCAGACAGCCACATCTTTCTACTGAGCATGCTGGAAGTTTAGAACTGGGGACCTTACAGATAGCACTTTAACCACTGTGCCATCAAGGTTCCATCCAAATTTGTCCAAACAAAAAAATCAAACCAAACCCACTAATATTAAGTTGATTCCAGCTCAGAGTAACAATTTGTCAACCTTGTAACAACTGTAACCTTGTAACAATTCACAGTGCTACCAAGACTCCTTTCAAATTTGTCCAGGACACCTAAAATATGGTTGCCTTGTCTAGAGGAGGAGGAACAGATGAGACAGTTCTGCCAGCTTGAGGATTCTGTTTTCTAAATACCAACGTGGTGGTAGAACATCCGGGTAGAAGGAGAAACATAAATCACATTTGTTTCCCTTGGCCTCTTGTGGGCATTCTGCTCGCTCCATCACAGTTTACTTTAGACTAAGTATTATTTCTCAAGGGCATACCATGTAAGGCACCTTAGTAGTTCCCCAGGGAGAAATTGATTTTAAAAGAATTTCTAATCTAGAGGGAGAGATGAGACCATTACAAAAATAACTGTAGGTTAATGTATATACTGTTAATCTCCATAAAAAGGTATAAAGAACATGCTCCCAGAACATTGATGTCGGAGATAGGACTTTTAAATGGGCAAATTAGGCATGAGGAGGCATTTCAGCCGGTCTTTAAGGAGAGGTAGATTAGCTATAGGCAGAACCGTAGGACTGGAGTAGGTGGAGATATTTCTGAACGAAGAATAACATGTGCAAAATGGCAATAGGTTCAGGTGATGACCAGGTCAGTAAGTGTTCTGCCGTCTGAGGTTATGTGTAGAAAGTGAGCTCTCAACCTAGGCCTTCTGGTCGCCCACGGTGTCCATGTAGTGGCTATGAGAAGTCTGAGAATTCCTTTAAACACTGCAAAAATTGTGTCCACGTATGCATAGGTTTTTTTTTTTTTTTTATGGTGAGCAGGTCTGTAGCTCTCACCAGTTCTCAAAAGGGTCTGGGTACCTGAAAAGGTTATGAAACAGTACTCCAAATAGCCCAAATAAGAATTTACCAGAGGACTGAGCCACCAGGAAGTGGAGCACCAGTAAGCTCCGGAAGTGACCCAGTGCACATTTCCGATTTCTAAGACAGGTCCAAGCAAGCCTTGGTATGCTAACTTTAAGAGCATATTACCCTTCACCCAGCTCTTAGCCCCTTGTCCCTTTTTGCAAGAGTAGTCCATCTTCCCTCACCAAGGTCTCCATTGCCCTGAGAAATACGGGGAGGCAACTGTGGGAAAATCAGAGGCTCCCACACACCCTATCTCTAAATGAAATTCTAGAATTTCTTTTAAAGATTGGTAGATGGGAGTCATTCTGCCCCCACTGGGGACATAGTGAACAGTCTCTCAGGTTTCCTGCCCCGCAGCAAAAGTAAGGTCAAATTCTGGGAATTTCCAAATCTGTCCACAGGTTGCGGCAGATTTTCCGGAACACCAGAGTGCGGTGCTCGATTTGGCCGCTGGGTGGCGTAGCGCCGGGCGCCGAGCGTGGGAAGCGCGGGCGCGCGGGCGCCTGAGCTCACACGCCCGGGAAGCGGCCGCGGTGGAGTCTGCGTCCGCAGCGGCTGTGCATCTTGCTTCTCCTGCTGGGTGCTTGTAGGGCGGTGAAAGCCAGGTTGCGTGGTCTTCGGGGAGGTGGCCGCCGGAGGTAAGAGCGGGTTCCTTGCTCGGGTAGGAGTGTGCTCCGTGAACTGGGCCTGCATGCGGTTTCCGAGCACTCTGGGGAAGGGGCTGGCCCCTGGGAGCGATGCCATGGGCCCGCCGCACTCGGGTCGACGCTCCACCTCGCTGCCTCCACGCACAGCAGCCCCCGCCGCGTGGGTGGCGAGAGGATCGGGCCCAGGAGCAGCCCCTAGTGGTCCCGGACTTTGGGGCCGGGGTTGAATGGGGTGAAGGATGTGGGTGAGCATCCCCCTCGGTCCGCACTTGAGCCCCTGCCCCTCCCCACCTTCCATTTCTCGGCTCCGCAGTGGGCGTGGTGCCCCTTTGCTGCAGAGGGGGCGCCCGGAGTTGAGGAAGGCAGTGGGGGAGGGAGAGCAGAGAGACAGGTGGTTGAGGGGGCGAGGGATGGTGCGCAAAGGCTCGTGATGTTAACGCATATTCCTTTCTCCCCTCATCTTAGGGGGCGCGGAGGTGTTGGGAGGAGGAGGCGGGAAGGCCGGAGGCGTAGTTCGGGAGAGGGCAGCTGCTGTAGGAGATGCTATTGGGCTGTCTCTGGTCAGTCCGGTCACCCCAGCCTCCACTCCCCTAATTAATAAAGTGGGTGTGGCGATTATGGTGGAGGGTTCTGGTGAGAATTGCCCCTGTACTGCCAGAGGCAGGCCGCCTGGTTCCCTTAGACGCTTGTCGGGAGCTGCCTATTCCTAGCACCCTGCGGACCGGCAGGCTGGGGGGTTAGGGGGTGCCGGCCATTGCAGTCACTCCAGCAATTGCGGCAGATCCAGACAGAGGAGCTATGGGGTGAGGGGTGGTGGGCTTCCAGGCCTAGAGCCTAAGTTCATGAATGGGTTGGCTAGGATATAGTGGGAGTTGGGGACTGTAGGTAAATAGTCATGTCCTTAGGACTCCTTCCCTCCAGCTTTGCTTGTAGTCCTAGACCAAAATTTGGAATTAGCATTTGCCAATGTGTTTAATTTTTTTTTTTTCCTTCTCTTTCCCTTTCGGTTTGTTTTGTTTTTTAGAGGAACAGCAAATGACAGAGCAGAGAGACAGCTGGCCCAGCCAATCCTGGAGCCGCTGCAGCACTTATTCCCCAAACAAACATTCTGGTGCAAGGACAGAGAGGAGGGGGCTGCTGGCCATCATGCTCTCTCCCTCCCACAGCCCCTGGTGGGAAGTGCAGCCTGGCTGCCAGGGGCTGGTGGGCAGAGGCTGCTGTGGGCCAGGGTGGTGATGGTGCCTCTGCCCCTCCCTGCTGCCCAGCGTGGGAAGAAGAATGCAGAGTCAGGCAAGTCTCTCTGTGTGTCCTCTGGCTTGGAAGGAGCAGGTAGAAACAGGGCTGGAGCAAGCAGTGCCTGGTGTTAGTTGCTTTGGCATTGGTAACAAGAGGGCTGTACCTCCAACCCCTTGTGTTTGGTTCCACCCCTGGCCTGTCCCTGGCACTTGACAACTGTGTCTGTGTGCCACCATGTTATATAACACTTATATAATCTCCCAGGACGAGTGCTGTGTCTCTGCTCTCAGGTCATGCACTGTGTCCACGTGGGAGCCAGGATTGGTGGAAGCTTCGGGGTGGATTTCTGACCCTTCACATAGAATGGGGGCAGGAAGAAGAAGAGGGGCACACTTCACTGTGTGGGACTGAGAAAGCGGTTTTGGCTGGGCAGTCTTCCCTTTTTGTCCTTCTAATCTCCCTCACCCAGTTGACTGTCTAGTAGAGTGGGTCCCTTTCTTGGGCTTTGAGCTTGGTGCTGCTAGGCATGGCAGGTGAGTGGGGTGAGATGACCCCCAGAATGTTGCAGTGGACGAATACATGGTATTTGGGGGTGGATAGAGAGGGAGAGAGATTAGCTCTGCCTTTGGGTTTTGTGTAAGAGCAGCTACAATGGTGATATTTTAAGACATTTGGAGCAGGCCTAGGTAGGGGATGGTCAGGGAAGGGTGTACAGGGAAGTGGTGCAGACAGCAAAGATAAACATGGTGTTCTTTACTGTACTCTCCACTGGGCTGTCCCTGGTTACCAGGGCAACAGAAGCAGTGATGAAAATCATGCCTTTCGTTCAGTGGAAAAATCTGGCTCCACCTCCCGCCTCTTCCTTCTCTAATAGCCTGCGACCCATGGGGACGGTGATGCCCCCCAGGGATCAGAGATCCCCAGCATGCTCACCCCTTCCCCAGATTTTTAGGATCTCTCCTTCATCCATCCTCTATACCGCCATCCCCACTCCCCACCCTAGTGCTTGGCAATAGGCAGTTGCGTAGGAGTTGGAGTAGATGAAGGGGGAAGGGCATGGACGTCATTGCAGGGCAGGGTGAGCAGAGCGTGGGCAGAGATGTGGATGCAGGAATGACTGGCACGTGAAGAGGTCAGGTGTTGATCAACCAGATAGAGCTGAGATCTTGTTTTGGGGTGCTGAAACCTGGAGGTGGGAAGAGGGAGTAAGCTAATGGGGGGCGGTCTGCAAATGTGGGCTTGAGTTGTAGGGAATCGAAAGTCTCTGAGGTTCCTTATGTTGCTCTGTTTCATGATGGAAGCTAGGATTCATGCGCTCATCATTTATTATGTGCTTGCTGTGTTAGGTAAGGTTCTGGTAGCTGGGGAGATAGAAGTAAGTAGGACTGGGACTTGACCTTGAAGAGCTTATCATGGATGGAGAAGGATGAGTATGTGGGGGAAGATTAGTCCGGCATTGCTATGGTCTGGAATCTGGGGCCCCAGGCAGGAGACTGGCGCTATTCCAGACTTGGAGGTGATGGATTAGGGTGGAGCCAGTGGGAATGGAGAAGAAGAGGTAGTTCAGAGAGCCACTGAACTTGGGCACAGGGCTTAGAGAAGAGAAGGTACTAAGTGAACCCTGGTGACTGACAGAAATATCAGGACTCAGATTTGCTTGGGGGAGTTCTGATTTATTTATAGACATATTATCTTCCAAATGATGGCTTGGTATCCAACTAAGAAATATTCTTAAGCAGGCAAATAAAGTTAGCCATGGAAATCAATGGTGGGAAGAGATTTGGGGGTAAATAGCGCTTTGAAACCATCAGAATACAAGATTACTGAGAAAGTTTGTAGGGTGAATTGCTCAGGGTCTTGGTGCATATGCCTAGAATTGGATTAGGCTGTATTCTTGTATGGTTTAGTGTCCCAGGACCTGTGTAGACTCCTGGACCAGTTTCTGCCGATACCAACCCACATCTTCTACTAGTTCACATCCCTTTTTGAAGCTTGGTTTTGGTATAAGTTTAGTCCTAGTAATGAAGCCCAAGTACAGTTGGAAAGACAGATGTATCTCCACTGACCTCCCCAAGCTTGCTCCTTGCAGTGGTATTCGCTCAGTCCCAGGATGGACTGTGGAGATGGGTACAGACCCTTGGCTTCCATGAGCATTACTGTTCTGTTGCCTGTTCACATATTACTCTATAGTATTTAAGGGTTGTGGAGAGAGAGTCAGGAGATTGTTGCCATCTGACATGATCTTGGACAAGTCACTTTTTCAGGCTGTAGTGGCTAATCGAAGGGATCTCTTTATTCCAGCTTTAAAATGTTTGGATTTGATGTGCAGTCTTCTCTACCCTAGTGCCTGACACAGGTCAGGCTGGCTGAACAAGCAGCCCAGATATCTTTGGTGCTTTGTGGGAGGCAGATGGAGTAACAGGGTAGAGCTCTTATCCCCAGAGTAGGCCTTTGTCTCCAGAACATGTGGGAGCCCTCCAGGTGGTTAGCCACTTCCAGTACCTCATGGGTACACTGGCCTTGTTTCCTCTTGGGAGCATGGAAGTGTTGGAAGAGCTAGTTTCTCTATCATTCAGGGGTTACCAAACTGGCCCATGGTCTAGATGCCTGTTTCTATACATAAAGTTTTATTGGTACACAGACTTGCCCATTTCTTTGTGTGCTATCTGTGGCTGCTTTCATGCTACTATGGTACAGTTGAATAGTCATAGTCGAGACGGTCTGACCCACAAGTCTAAAAAGTATTTATTGTCTTGCTCTGTAAGAAAAAGTGTCAACTTCTACTATAACCAAAACCAAACTCAATGCCATTGATGCCCCATAGGGTTTCCATGGCTGTAAATCTTTAAGGAATTAGACAGTCAACATCTTTATCCCATACAGTGTCTAGTGGGTTACAGCCTCTGACCTTTTGGTCAGTTTACAAATGCTTTAGCCACTACACCACTGGGAGTTCTCACTCCTGCCATAAACCCACTGCCATTGAGTCGTATTCTGACTTGTAGCGATCCTGTAGGACAGAGACAGAGTAGAACTGCCCTATTGGGGTTTGGAGCCTGTAATCTTGATAGAAGCAGACTGCTTCATCTCTCTCCCAAGGAGCTGCTGGTGGGTTCAGACCTTTAGATTAGCTGCCGAGTTGTTTAACCACGGAGTCACCAGAGTGCTACTTCTGCCATTGTTGTTAATAAGTGCCGTGGAGTCTATTCTGACTCATACTGACCCTGCATAGGATTTCTGAGGAGCAGCTGGTGAGTTTGAACCACTGACCTTGCAGTTCAAACTGAACTTAGAGTTCAGTGCTTACTGTACAGTGCCGCACCAGGACTCCACTCCTGCCATCTTTTTGTTAGGTGCTGTTAACTTGGTTCCAACACATAATGACCCTATATAGGGTTTCTGAGTGGTTGGTGAGTTTGAACCACCGACCTTGTCGGTTCAAGTGCTTACCCTACAGTGCCACAGCAGGACTCCTGCTGTTTGTTGTTGTTGTTAAGTGCTGTCGAGTTGGTTCCATCCCATAGCGACCCTGTATAGGGCTTCCAAGGAGTGGCTGGTGAGCTTGAACTGCCTACCGCCCTTGTAGTTCAAACTGACTTTACAATCCAGCGCATTAACCCACAGCGTCATACTAGGATTCCTGCTGTAGACCTTCATAAAAATGCTTGACTCTCCACTAGGGATGCTTATATGGCTGTTTGAGATTTCTAGGGTTCTCAAAGCTTCTGTATTGGGCCCATTCTTTGTAATCTCAGGAGAGGATGATTTGGCAGCTGAGATAGTGTATTGGAGTTAGCTCAATAAAAAGGAATTCTGTATCAAAGATAATGTTGTTGTTAAGTTCTGTCGAGTTGGTTCTAACTCATAGCGACCCTGTGTAGATTTTCCAAGGACTGGCTACTGGGTTTGCACTGCTGACCTTGTGGTTCAAACCAACGTTGTGGTCTAGTGCTTATCCTATAGCACCACACCAGGACAAAGATAGGGGTCCCTTTTATTTTCTTGTCTTTACGTGAAGCTTGGAGGATCATCTCTCCTCCTCTCCACTACATCCCTTTGAGCTAGGATTCTGAGTTCCTCAGCAGGGCTGGCTTGGGGCCTTAGTTTGACAAGCTACTCTCTCATTCATTCTGATTTCCCAGGCCTGGGCAGAGGAGATTGGACTGAACCATTCTCTGTCTCTGATAAGGAGAAGGGACGATTCATCAGCTCTGTCTAAGCTTGCCCCTTATTTCCCCTGATATCTGAGCTTTCTTGCTTCCGGTCTCACTGTCCCCTTAAGAGGCCAGGCTCTGGAGATGCATCTTGCACAGAGAGCCTGCAGCACAGTCTGGTTTGTGTGTTTCAACCTGACTTGCAGTCTGCCAGTATGAGACTCCGTGGCTTAGAATGCGCGTGTGTGTGTGGAGGGGGGTATTGTTGGTGTTTGGAACCAGAATTGGTACTCAGTAATTTGCAGTATTTTGCAGTTAAAGAGCTCTGGTAGAGTAGTGGTTACGTATCGGGCTGCTAACCTCAAGGTCGGCAGTTTGAAACTACCAGATGTTCTGCAGGAGAAAGATTAGGCTTTCTGCTCCTGTAAAGATTTACAGCTTCGAAAACCCTGTGCAGGGTCACTATGAGTCGGAACCAACTCCACAGTTCTTAACAACAACAACAATTTTGCAGTTAAGAGTCCCTGGGTTGTACAAATATTGAACACACTCGGCTGCTAACACACTCAGCTGCATGAAATTCATGCAGAGGAGCCTCAGAAGAAAGATGTTGATGTGTTTTGGAAAAGCTTGTCATTGAAAACTCTATGAAAGAGCAAAGTCCTATCCCACCCTGACCCGTGGAATCAATGTGCCTAAAAGTTGGAATCAATGTGATGGCAATTGTGTGTGTGTGTTTATACTTGCAGCTAACGTTTACTGAATTTTCTTATGTCCCAATTTTTGCCTTTTTGACCTGGCCCTCTCACACCTCCACAGTGTTGGTGAAACTCATGACCAGGAACAACAAGGCTCATGAACAGCTTTTTTTGCTACAAAACAGCAGTTACATAGCATTTGGTTCGCTTCTTCTCAGGGCGTAGATAGGAAGTGAGACAAGGCCATGGCGAGGGGAAACCACACACTTGGAGCAGCAAAGGGGAGCAGGGGGTTACTGAGGTTTATTCCCATTGCAGCTGGAAGGGAGGAGGCTGGCAGTGGGAGGAGGCAGCAGCAGACAACCCAGAATAGCAAAGAAGACAGAAGCTTAGCACACCAAGAGCTGCTTTTCATTTGTAATGGTAAGCCGTGCTTCACACCTTCCCTTACACACATTTTCCCCAGAGGCTAGGGCCCTGACTGTGGTCTTTGTCCTTATCAAAAAACCCACTCTAAAATGCTTTTCATGTGTAGAGTTTAGGATATCCCACTACTATATGATCTTACAGGAGCCTTGGTAGCGTAGAAGATTATGAGCTGGGTTGCTAACCATAGGTCAGTAGTTTCTGAATCTACCAGCTGCTTTGTGGAGAAAGATGAGGCTGTCTGCTCCCGTAAAGATGGACACCCTCAGAAATGATTCAGAGTCATTATGAGTTGGAACCTACTCATGGTACACACCACTACCACCACCACCATATGGGCTTAAACTAATACTAGGTCAAGTGCACTAACTTGCAGAAGCATTTGTGTCATTGACCAAACTTTTATTAAGAGCTGTAATGTGTAGGGTCCTGGTGTGGCGCTGTGAGTTAAAGCGCCAGACTGCAAAGCCATTTGGTTGGTGGTTCAAGCTCACCAGTCGCTTCTTGGAAACCCTATACAGGGCTGCTATGGGTCGGAACCGACTCGATGGCACTTAACAACAACAACAATGTGTAGGGTACCATATGAAGCTCTTGAGATACAAGGTATGCAAAAGTGATGTGGAGACAGGTCTGGAAGGTATATGGACAGTGGAGCCAAATCTAACAATGACGTGTATGAGATCATAAACTGCAAGAGAACATATCTGTGTTTCTCTTGTTCGTTGCTGAGACCTCAGTGTAGGTAGAGCACGTAGTAGGCACGCAGGGATGTAAATTGGCTGACCCTCTGATTTGGTCAGTTCTGGAAATAGGGGGAATCTGAATTGCTGTCCACTTTTATGGGAGCAGAAAGCCTTATCTTTCTCCCATAGAGTGACTGGTAGATTCCAACACTACTGACCTTATGTGTGCTAAGTAGAGAAAAAGGAACTTTTGCCGGCAAGTGTGAACATCTTGATAATGTGACCGGAGACAGAAAGAGTAGAAGCCATGTAGGAATGAGAGAATCCATTGGCAGTTGGCCCTTGAGAAAGGAGGGGCAGGATGCCTCGAGGTAAGTTAGAGGCAGTCAACGTTGGGTAAAGACAGAGGTTGGGGTGGAGTGGGGGGAGGAAGATTGTGGAGGGAGAATGGAGATCCAGGTGAGAAGAAGCATGGAGCTCTGGTAGCATAGTGGTTACGAATCGGGCTGCGAACCTTAAGGTCAGCAGTTCGAAACTACCAGTTGTTCCGCAGGAGAAAGATGAGGTTTTCTGCTCCCGTAAAGATTTACAGCCTCGGAAACCCTGTACAGGGTGGCTATGATTTGGTTCCAACTCCACGGCACATAGCCACCACCGCCAGTTTCCTATGGAAAGGCAGAGGCAAAGAAGTTAACTGTGGTTTGGGATTATAGCTACTCTTTTTTAAAGTTTTTTTTATGGAAATCAATAATCCGACATATTCCTATCACCAAGTTTTGATACATGATCAACACACGGCCTGCCTCATTTCATTTATACCCTCATCCACTCTTCCTTCTCCTTCCTTGAATTATTTTAATCCAAATCTCAGACATTGTTTCATTTTATCCATAAATATTTTATTATTAGCTTTGAAAGATAATAACTTGTAAAAACCTATAATTCCAATAGTATTATTGGACTTCCCAGGATGGTGCAAATAGTTAAGTACTTGATTGCTGACTTAAAGGTTGAGGGTTCAAGCCCATCTATAGATGTCTTGGAAGAAAGGCCTGGCTGATGTACTTCTCAAAAAATCAGCTCCTGGAAACCCTAGTATTAATATACCTGGGGTTGCCATGACGTGGAATTGACTTGACAGCAGTTGAAATTGGAATGTTATTATATACTTTGAAAAAAACATAATCATTCCAAAGTATAATTAGTTATCTGGTTAGTGTTTAAATTTCTCTAATTCTCTAGCTGTCTTATTTTTTTGACAGTTTCCTTGAATCAGGTGACAGATAAGATTCTCACTTTTCGTTTAGTTGATGGTAAATCTCAGTCTCTCTTAATAGAGATTATGGTCCTTCTCAATAAATTATTTTTGCTTGTAGTTCTGCCCTTTAGATTTACTTAGCTACCTATCACTCCTCAGTCAGCTGGCAGCAACAGCTTTCTTGAGTTTGTTGAACAATATTGTGAGATTGAGCAAGTCCAATCATCCGTTTTTGTCTGCATGTCTCCATATTGTCATTTCATGTGGCTGATAAAAGGTGCCTCTAGAACTGTTGGAAAAGCCAGGTGACTTCTGTGGTAGAGCCCTGCTTCACAGTCACGAGACCTATCAGTAGAGCTGAAGTTGACTGTGTGTGTGTCAGCTCTTGGGCTTGAGTCTATAGCTGTGCAAGTTAAAATGGAGAACTTAATTGCTGATGATTTGAAGAGATGCTGAATGAAAACCTCTGAGCAGTGCTGTGAACTGAAAACCCAAACCCCTTGGCCATCAAGTCAATTCTGACTCATAGTGGTCCTATGTTGTTAAGTGCTTTCAAATTGGTTCCGACTCATAGCAACCCTGTGTATGATTTTTGAGGTGCGGCTAGTTGGTTTGAACTGCCAACCTTGGGGTTCCAACTGACTTTGTAGTCCAGCGCTTATCCTACAGTACCACACCAGGACTCCGCAGGACAGTGGGACAGAGTAAAACTGTTCCCCTGGGTTTCTGAGACTGCCCATCTTTACAGAAACAGAGAACCTCATCATTCTCCCTCGAAGCAACTGGTGAGTTTGAACTGCCGATCTTGTAGCTAGTTCAGTACTTTTCTCACAGTACCACTAGGACTCCTTGTGAATTGCTGAAGGGCTGGGAAAATGCTAAGCTTTTCATCCTTCCTAGATCCTTCACTGTATCCCCTGTCCCTGAAGGCTGCATAGTTTAGAATTTGGTATGTTTTATTTGATCCCCATTTAGTGGCCTTTAGTTATTTTGGTCATACACCTCTACTGGTTTGTAACTTTTGAGAAAATCCCATAGAAAGAGGGAGGGAGACTTTATAATCTATGTAGTATTGTAATACTCATGAGTTATACATCTTATCAAACACACACAGTGGATGTAATATATTCTACTAACCCTGCTTGGCAGCGAAATGGTGATTTGAACCCCTCCCCCCCCAGTGGCACTGCAGGAGAAAGGCCGGTAAAGATTACAGCCAAGAAAATGCTGTGACGCTCAGTTCTACTCTGTAATTGTGGGGGCATCATGAGTTGGAATCAACTCTACCACAAGGGTTTTTTTTTGTTTTGTTTTTAACTTTTTCTCTTGCATGGAGTCTCTATGGTACTATCTGAGGACAGCCTTTCTATTTTGCTCTGGATTTCAACCCCTCTCACTATTCAGGGACATTACTCCAGCAATTCTCTGTCTTTCTTAATTGCCCATTCCTCCCCAGCCAGGTCATTTCCATTAACACACTGCCATTTTTTCAGTCTTGGAAAACCTTTGACTCTACCGCTTCTGGCTATTGCCCCATTTCTCTGCCCCTCAAAGGGGTTTTTTTTGCCTTTGCTGTTGTCTTCAGCTCCTCTCTTGAATCACTCCAGTTGGTCCAGATGAAACTGCTCCTAACAAGGTCAACAGTAACTTCCACACAACTCATCTCCTGTCACTTTACAGTCTTTATCTCATTAGCCCTACAGCGGCGTTTGGCACAACTGGTCTACCCTTTTTCTTGAAGCTCTTGTTTCACTTGACTTTAAGGACGTAGCTTTCTGGTTTTCTGCCTGTCTCATTGGCTATTCCTTCTAAGTGTTAAATCTCTCACCTGTATACATGAGAAGGCCTAAGGTTACCTCTTGTCTCTTTTTCCTCATTTAACACCATGATACACAAAGTACTGGATCACAAGGATTGGTTTGACCCACAAGGTCGGTGGTTCAAACCCACCAGTCACTCCTCAGAAACCCTCAGCCCTGACATGCGCATACTTAACAGCCATAGCAACTGTCTTGTGACTTTAAATACCATCTTTATGAATGAGTTTGTCTGGGATTTGCTTCAAAGTAAACTGGAGGGGTAAGGTGGACAGTAGGAGCAACAAGACTGGCCCTGGGTTGATCATTGTAGAAGGTGGGTGATTGGTGCCTGGGCATTCGTTACACCATTGTGTCTAGTATTACTGATGTTTGAAATAGTCCTTAATGCAAGTTAAGGTGCTGATGATCCCCAATTATTTTGTCTCCAGCCCAGCCTCTTTCTGATCGGTAGACCTGTGTATATATCTATCTTTGTACTTAACATTCATGTGGATGTTACTAGACATTACATACTTAGCATGTCCCAAATTGAACACCTGATCTCCCCACCCAAACATGTTCTTCCTGCAGTCTTCCCATCTCAGTTATGGGAATGCTGTCCTTACAGTTCACCCAAAAGGCCTGTGGTCATACTTAACTGTTCTCTCTCGTGTCCTCCATCCAACCAACCCATCAGCAAATCTTGTTGATTCTTGCAACATACCTCCAGGATCAGACCAATTAGAACTACCTCCATTGCCCCTTGCTGTTAAGTACCATTGAGTTCCAACCCATAGTGACCCTGTGTAAGATTTCCAAGGAGTAGCTGGTGAGCTTGAACTGCCGACCTTGTGGTTCAAACTGACTTTGCAGTCCAGTGCATTAACCCACAATGCCACATACATCCAAACCACATCCTCACCTCTTCTTTGCTTTTCACAGCTTGTGCTCCTAAAAGCAGCCAGAGGGATTCCGTGAAATCTAAGTCACACCATACTCTCCTGTGCTGAGAAGCCTGCCTAGCTTTCTGTTCCCACTCAGTATAAGCCATAGTCCTTATGGTGGCTCAGGAGAGCCTATAGTTTCTATCCCTACTGTCTTGTAGAAAAATTAGGTGAGTTCATGCATGAGAGTTACATGTGAAATTGGAACTTTCCCACATTAAAAAAGGAAAGTGAAACAGGCAAAAATTAATTTTAATAATGTATTTTGTTTAACCCGGTATATTGAAAATACTTGCATTTCTAAGATGTGTTCCTTTGTTTTTTGTTTATTTCATACTGAGTCACACTTCCATCACATTTCTGTTTGTACTAGCTGATTTCATATGCTCAGTAACCACATGTGGCTAGTGGCTGTCAGACTGGGCAGTACAAGTCTTTATGGTTTGACCTCTCTTTCACTTTGCTCTAGCCTCGTTGGCCTCCTTGATGCTCTTCAGATCAACTAGGCATTTCCTGTTTTAGGACTTTGACACTTTCTGTTCCCTCCATTTGGAAGGCTTTTCCTCAGATAGCCTCGTGGCCGACTCTCTCACTTTCCTTGGGTCTGTGCTCAGATGTGAAACCTTCTCATTGGGCTTCTTCCTTTCCTGCCCCTCTCCAGCACTCCCTGGGCCCCTTTCCTGCCATGTATCCTCTGCGTAGCACCATCACCATTGATACTTTTGTGACTTCCTGTCTATTTCTCTCTCTCCCCCTCTGTGAGAACAGAGATTTTTGTCAGTTTCGTTCCTGCTATATTTCCAGAGCATGGAACCATGTCTGATGCATGCAAGGTGGATGTTTGTTGAAGAATTAAATGGGATAAATGATTAAGAATAATCCTTTTGCATAAGAACATTACAATTGAATGTACTTTATTGTTTCAGAATATCCTGGGGGGGGTGGTGGTGTCATATTTTAGGATGGAGCAGTTGGAAGGTCTGATTACTGGCAGGGTGTTTTCAAGAGATGTCACCAAGATGTGTAGGTCCTCTTGGCAGCAGTCTACCCTTGACTGTGTGGACTCAAGTCTTGATGTTGGACTTTTCAATCACAACCACCAGTTTCTGCAATGGTGGTTCAAACCCAGCCAGTACATTCTAGTCTTTACTGATATCAGTTATTGTAACCTCATTAGAAGTCTTTTGTATATTATAGATTTAATAAATAGATTCCAAGCCCCTGCAACACTTCACTTTGGAAGATTTTAACGCAAGTTTGAATGTTGTTGTTGTTAAGTACCATGGAATCGGTTCTGACTCATAGTGACCCTGTACAGGGTTTCCGAGGCTGTAAATCTTTACAGGAGCAGAAAGCCTCATCTTTCTCCCACGGAATGGCTGGTAGTTTTGAACTGCTGAACTTAAGGTTCACAGCCCTGTTTGTAACCACTACGCTGCCAGAGCTCCATGCTGCTTCTCACCTGGATCTCCAGGTTTGGATAGACTCCTTTAATTGTGTGCACAGATATGAGATTGTAGGTGTGACATCCTTGTATCAGTTTGGCAACTTCATCACATACTAGAGGAAATGATTTCCAAATGTCCGCATTTTAAATACCTTATTTACAAAGTAATGACCTTTTCAACCTACTAAAAAAATGTCCCCTTTACCTTAAAGGGACAGATTGTGGGTAGTGACTTAACTTGTTTTTAAAGATATCCATAAAATAGTGTCTACTAACAGGCACGACTTATCGTGACCCCATGTGTGTCAGAGTAGAGCTTATTCCAAAGCGTTTTCAATGGCTGATTTCTCAGAAGTAGGTCACAGGACCATTCTTCCAAGGTGCCCTTGATGGACTTGAACCTGTAACCTTTTGATTGGCGGCTGAATGTGTTACCTGCTTGCACCACCCACGAATTCTACTCATTAGAAAAGAAGCCAGTAAATCTTGAAACCCTTGTTTCCTGATAAAATTTTTTTTAAAAAAAATGTGTAATTCCTCTTTAAGTGGCATACGTCTTCAGGTATGTTGCCATGAGGTAAGTAGTGACAGTGTAGTCAGGTGACTTGGAGATCTCACCTACTCTGTGTATTGTATTGAAGGTGCTATCTCTAAATGTACTGACTGAGCTGCCAACGTGTAGACTGTACTAAAGTACACAGACAATGGGGGGTGCCATTGTCTACCCCTCTGCATTTAGAGTTGCTTACTCAGACACAAGAATGCTTCCTGTACCTTAAATGACTGTGACTACCCTGGTGTGGCGCTGTAAGGTAAAGTACTGCCAACCACAAGTTTGGCAGTTCAAACTCACCATCTGCTCCTTGGAAACCCGATACACGCTGTGAGTCGGAACTGACTCATTAGCACTTAATAATAACACCCAATACATAGAGTCCTGGTGTGGTGCTGTAGGTTAAGCAAACCCACCAACCTCTCCTTGGAAAGCCTCTGTAGGGTGGCTATGAGTCTGAACTGACTCGCACTTAATAACAACAGCCCAGCACATGGGTTGGAGGAGCCCACCATTGTCAATTTGCTTGTTAAATAATAAACTAAACTTAGCCTCTTGACTCTGAGTTGATTCTCACTCATGGTGAATCCGTGTGTGTCAGAGTAGAACTGCGCTCCGTAGGGTTTTCAAGGACTGATTTTTTCTTTTTCTTTTTTTTAAAATAGATTGCCACTCCTTTATTTTAAGGTGCCTCTGGGTGGACTCCAAACTTTTGGTCAGTGGCCAAGCATGTTAGACATCTGCACCACTCAGGGACTCCAATATTAAAATTTAATTTCCTATTTTTAAAAAGGTAAAGTAAATACCATGAGAGATTCTTACATTTTTTTCCTTTACCTGAATGGATCTTTTTGTACGAGCCACACCACAGCCCATGGCTCTAATTGTTACTCATATTTTAACCTTCTCACCTAACCAGTCTTTCACCTACTTGAGGACAACGTTAATGTCTTTTCTGTTGTTTATAGTACCTAGCGTAGTGTTAGGTTTCACAAGTATTTGCTGACTCAGTAGTGAATGGATTTGTTCTCTGTGACCCTAATACTGTGTTGTTGTTGGGTACTGTTGAGTTGATCCCGACTCATAGAGACACCCTATATTACAGAGTAGAGATGCCCTATAGATTGATCTTTATGGGAGAAGATTGCCAGATGTTTTCACCCAAGGAGCCATTGGGTGGGTTTGAACCATTGACCTTTTGGCTAGCAACTGAGTGCTTAGCCATTGCATCAGTATGTTCAAAGTATATTTATTGGACAACAAAGTCCAGTAGCCAGGTTTCTCTAGTGACTGCTTGATTCCATTCTGCTAACAGTATTGAAAGCTTTGATGGCATTAGGGCAAATAGCATTTGCAGCCTTGTTGTTTGCTCTGCCTCGTTCTGAATCAAGCAGGTACAGAGATGGCAGCTACTCCACTGCCATATTATGATGTGGGAAGTAGGTGGTTGTGCTTGGATGCTGCTCTGGAAGTGAGCTAGCAGGAACTGTGGAGCGGAGAGAGCTGGAAGCGATGACCCGGCGCAGCTAGGATAACCAGCTGTCTTCTTAAAGAGAGAGGCAACATGACTTTAAAACCGTGTGCTTTGTCTTCAGTCCATTCCCCGTATGCTGAAAATGCTTGTGCAGACGTCTAAGCTGAACGCGTCTACAACACCTTGAGCAGTCTAGGAGGTGTGTCAGCTGTATGTGTGCACTTGGAGTTGTTTTTCTAGTTGCCGTGACCAGAAGCACAATTTACAAGCTGCGTGGCTGGAGCAAGAACTGCATGCTGCTACAGGGAACAGAGAGGCCCTGTGTACTCTTTGCTGCAGCAGATACCATCTCTTATGTTCTACTGGATATTGTTCACTGAGCAAGGCTTGTCCCTGTTGTGTATGTCTTTGCTCCTTAGACCACGAGCTAACCATCAGTTTCCATTCACTTTTGGGTCGCCCCTCCTATGTGAAAGGCTCTGTGTCCATTTCCCTTTTTTGGAGTCTGGATGGGAGAGGAAGGAATATGCCAGCATGAATGGGACATGGTCTCTGTCCTCAGCGAGCTAATGGGTTTAGTGGGGGAGACAGGCATATACCCCTAAAACAGGAGACAAGACACAGGCAGCAGTGAAGTGCAGTAACATGTTCTGTGACCCAGAAAAGGGCTGGGGAAATTGGGAACCATTTCGTGGAACGTGAGGAAGAAGATCTTGTCTGATTATTGCACAGTACCTGGCATAGATCAGGTGTTTAAGGAACACCGGTGTGTGACTAGTTGGCAGAGGATGAGGAGTGTCCATGCAAAGGCCGAGACAAAGGAAGAAACAATTTGCTGGTGGAGGTGGTCAGTGTGCTTAGGGCTGCATACAACAGAAGCTGTGTTGTATTGGGAAGTTAGTGCAGTCTTGGGAGGGTCTTGACCAGCTTTCTAAGGAATTTGGTTTCAGTGATTCTTAACCTCTGGTAGCGTAGTGGTTACGAATTGGGCTGCGAACCTTAAGGTCAGCGGTTCGAAACTACCAGCCGCTCCGGGGGAGAAAGATGAGGCTTTCTACTCCTGTAAGGATTTACACCCTCGGAAACCCTGTACAGGGTCGCTATGGGTCAGAACCGACTCGACGGCACTTAACAACAACAACAACAACCTCATTTATGGCTCTGTAGGATAAACACTGGTAACCACCAGGTTGATAGCTCAAACCCACCCGCCACTCCACTGGAGAAAGATGAGGCTTTCGGTTCTTGTAAAGATTTACAGTCTTGGAAACCCATCGTATATAGGGTTGCTATGAATCCTGGTGTGACACTGTAGGATTATCACCACAAGGCCATTTTGAACTGTGAGTTCTTCAGTTCAAACTCACCAGCTGTTCCTCAGAAACCCTATATAGGGTCGGTATGAGTCAGGACCGGCTCAACTACACTTAACAACAACAACAACAACGTGAGTTGGAATTGGCTTGATGGCTGTGGGTTTGGGGTGTTTTTGGCCTTTTGGGGTTTTTTTTAGTAACCTGGTTTGTACTAGTTTTGATTAGAAATTGCATGGTTCTTTGCTCAGGGTTGGGTTGAGGGGAATCAGCATGTCCTTTGGCATACATTATCAGAGGATTCACCGATTCCAAGCTATAGAACCATGCTATAGGCTCTGGTTGTTGTTATGTGCCGTGGAGTCGGTTCTGACTCACAGTAACCCCGTATAGGGTTTCCAAGGCTGTAAATCTTTATGGGAGCAGAAAACTTCATCTATCTCCCATGGAACAGCTGGTAGTTTTGAACTGCTTACTGTGAGATTAGCAGCCCAATTCATAACCACTATGCTACCAGAGCTCCTTATAGGCTCTCGTAGCATAGTGGATTATGAACTGACCTACTAATCAACAGGTTAGTAGTTCTAAACTACCAGCTGCTTCATGGGCGAAAGATGAGGCTGTCTGCTCCCATAAAGATTTATAGCCTCAGAAATCCTATACAGGGTTGCTATGAGTCGGCATCGACTCCACGGCACATAACCACCACCACCACCACCATAGTCTGTGTGGAGACCTAATGTTGTGCTGTGGGTTACTGCCTTGGACCACAAGGTCAGTGGTTCAAACTCACCAGCTACAGGATTGCTATGAGTTGGAATTGACTGTACAGCACTTAACAACAACAACAACAACATAGGCTGTGTAGGAATCCTTGGATGATATCAATGGTTAACATGCTTAGTTATTAAGCAGATGGAGCCTCCAGTCCATGCAGAGGTGGAAGAAAGGTCTGGCTATCTACTTCTGAAAAATGAGCCATTGATAACCCTGTGGAGCACAGTTCTACTATGATGGAATGAGGACGCAGTAAGTCAGAGTTGATTCGATAGCTACTAGTAACTGGTATGTTGTTGTTGTTAAGTGTCATTAGAATCGATTCCGACTCATAGTGACCCTGTATAGGGTTTCCAAGGAGCAGATGGTGAGCTTGAACCGCCGACCTTGTAGTTCAAACAGCTTTGCAGTCTGACGCATTCGCCCACAGCGCCACACCAGGACTCCAGTAACTGGTATAGGCTGTGTTATTGCTGGTGTTAGTTGCTGTCTAGTTAGTTGTGATTCAAGATGACCCTGTCCTTCAACCCACCACTCATTCTTTAGGAATTGACTCAGAGATGTGTGTCCCATGCCGGCTTCCTGTGTTTGGAGGGTACTGATAGCTGTTGCTGATTGTTGTTGTTGTTGTTATGTGCCATCGAGTCGGTTCCGACCCATAGCGACCCTGTATAGGGTTTCCGAGGGTGTAAATCTTTACGGGAGTAGAAAGCCTCATCTTTCTCCCGCGGAGCAGCTGGTAGTTTCGAACCGCTGACCTTAAGGTTCGCAGCCCGATTTGTAACCACTACGCTACCAAAGCTATCAGCTGTTGCTGATAGCAGTGGAGAAAGCGGTCATCTGCACCACTAAAGGGAGCGATCTAGTGGTCACTCCAGTTGGCAGGGCAAACAGTTTTACCCAGAACAAAATAGAAACAAGGAAAAAAGACTTGACAAAGCATTCATTCTGAATATGGATTGCTTATGGTAACTTCTTTTCTGTTACATCGTTTCCAACTCGTGTCCCTAAACAGACAGTCATTACAAATACAGAGAAGCTGTGTGGGATATTTCTGGGATCATTTAAGTGTGGAAAGGTGTGCATTTCGCATTGTGTAGTGAGACAGGGTTTCAGCAAGTTTGTGGGAAAATTCCCATATCTTTTTATTTCATTTTTCTATGAACTTTGTGAAGCTCACACATCTATGCTTTGGAGAATTCCTTAGCCGTCCTGATCTGTCAGGGGAGGCCTGCCTGGAGGAAGAGGCAGTGAGATCTTTATGGAAAAACAGAAAGACTGGGCTGAGAGAAGGGTTTAAAATGGAATAATTTTTCCTGTTGCTAAAAAAATTCCTATGAAAAATGTTGGCAAACAGAACTCTTTACCTGCCCCCTAGGAGTTTAGGGTTTTTTCTGAGGCATTTGTAGCATGTCAGATACACAAATAGGCCTTTTGTAGAAAAACAATATGGGCAGTGCAGTGTTGACATTTCTGCCTTTGTGTGTCTGAGGTAAGTTCATTTTGTGGAGGGATGAGATTGAGGAGTGGCGAGGCAGGCCTTTATCCCAGTGAACAATGTGGATTGAAACCCTGCCCTGCCCTGCCCAAACTGGACTAGGTTCTGGACCAGCATCAGAAGGTACCATTGCAGGGGTGAGGGGAGTGTTTCTGAGCTCCCTACACCATGAGCAAAGTCCAGGGACTCTCAGTGCAGCCATTACTTGATGCATATTCCAGAGAAAGACCTTGACAATTGAGGTTCAGAGTCTTCCTCCCCTTGATGACATTCCCCACTTGTGTGCTTAGTGGGAGTTTGTTTTGCAGGAAGATTAGTTTGTGAAGGACTTTTAAATGTTCTTTCAAGGAGAAATGTGTCCTTCCCTTTTAGATTGCTGGTTCAGACACCTTAATGAGTGGTGAAATCAATTTAGTGGGTTGAGACCAGCGTTTAAAAAA
>NW_006408527.1:13735219-13801321 GCF_000296735.1 Chrysochloris asiatica
CTACGCTACCAGAGCTCCTTATATATATACTGTATATGATATATATTATATAAGAAAATATAGGATTGCATAGTAAGTAGTATTAGATTGCATGGTATCTTATAAGGATGAATATGGTTGCATGGAACTTTGTGTCAGCTAGGTAACTATGTTGTAGGGTGGTCTCAAGTTGATACTGCCTCATAATGACCCCAGGTGCCAGAGTAGAATTGCATCAAATGGTTTTCCTGGCTGTAACTTTTAAGGTCTTCTGCTGGTGGGTTTGAAGCACCAGTTTTTCACTTAGTAGCCAAGCACTTAACCACTGAGCAACCAGGGCTGCTTTATATAACTCTAGACAGAGAGATGCATAGGAGAGAGCTTCAGAAATTTTGTTGAAAATGAAACGAAAAGATCATGGAATTTTCCCATGAACTTTTGGAACTCTCTTGTCCTGGCGTGCAACTGTAGGATAAGCACTGAACTGCTAATCACAAGATCGGCAGTTCAAATCCACTACTTGCTCTTTGGAAACCCTATACAGGGTCACTATGAGTCAGAACCGACTCAATGGCACTTAACAACAACAACAACATCTATGGAAGTACACATATATATGTGTGCTGGGTCACCATGTAAAACTTAGTTCTTACTACATGTCAGGGCCCAACAAGTTTGAGTAACATGTGCCAGATGGATTTCTTTGCTCTTAGAATAGACAGTGGGTTCCAGCCATTTCCCCAGACCATGTCCATGGAGACAGATGTGGGGAGAAGCCCTTTTTTAACAGAAGAGCAGCGGTATCAGCTCTCTAGTGTGATCCTAGTAGTGTGCTCCTGCTCACCCACTCACTGGCCCCCGTGCCTAGTGTCTCCTGCTGCAGAGGAGGAGCTGGGGAGAATGGCCAGGAAACCTCAACCAGGAAAGGTCCTTTCCTTGGGCATCGGCCCTCTTCCCCTCCCTAGTCAACCAGGGTGCCATCCCCTAGAATTCTGCTTCTCAATTCCCTTGCATCTTTCCTCTCCTAGGTCCTGACTTTGCTAGTTATTTCCTTGATTTCAATTTTAATTCAGTTTTTTTAGCAATACATCTCCTTCCCTGCATATGTAGGGCAGGGCAGAGTATGAAAGCCATCCTAGGTCTTGACTTTGTCCTCTTGTACTCTGTTTCTCAGGTTCATTGGGTAGGGAGGTTAGAGTTCACGTGATCTGGGGTCAGATTCCTGGTGGATTGGAATGAGCTGGCTGCCCCTTTGGTGACTCCACTTAGATCCTTGGTTCTCCAGCTTCATCTCTCCCCCAAAGGAGAGGAGCCTTTCTTGGATTGGATCACACTTGCTTCATCTTCCACCAACCGCGCAGGCCAGCCTGCCGGGCGCTGACCCACTTGTCTTACCTCAAATAGAGGTTTAAGTTAGGGCCTTTAATCTGTAAGAGGCTTACAGCCTGTTGGTGGCCAGCTGCTCTGGACTCCGGTGTGGGCAGAGCTGGGCTTTGCTTGGCTGCATTGGATTTAGGGAGACAAGAGGGTCTGTGGTTTTGGAGCAGGAGCCACCAGAGGAGTGGATTCACGTCTGAGGCTTGAGGACAGCAGAAATCCTGGGCATTCCTCTTGATGTGGGCACTTGTACAGATTGGTCCTGGGAATGGGTGCATGGGGTCTGTCTTCATGGAGTAGACCGGTAGTATGTCTTGTGTCGATAGTGTTGGGCCTCGCATGCTGGCTCTGCCTCCCCTGGGCATTGAGCCGGGTTCGTTTCTGCTGTGCAGTTAGTTCTGTTCACTCAATATGTATTTTCATTCCACAAATATTATTTATTAAGGAAGAGCTGTATTGCCAGCACAGTGCTAGGAGCGCTAGAGGACACACAGAAGTATGAGAACCGGACCCTTCCCAACTTGCTCATGGTCTGTTTGGAGAAGCAGGATGAGTGCAGACCAAAGCATTATTTGACTGAGAGCCACTGTGGGTGGAAGAGGGCCACCCACCACAAATGTTAAGGTTCCCAAGTAAAAGCCATGGGCTAAGAGGTGTTAGAGACCTGAGAAAGGAGTCAGCATGTGAGTGGTCAGGGCCGAGGCCTGGCTGCTGGAAGAATTTAGGAAGATGAGGGGAGAGAGGACATCAAGGTGGGAGGAGTGATGAGAATGAGGACACTGAGGGTGGGTGGCCCTCTTCCAAATTCAGTTCGCTGGAGAACTTATTCTCCCTTTTTCATTCCCCTTTTTCCTTTCCTCAAGAGTCCCAGCTTTAATCCTAGAGATTAAAGCTGGGTAGCATGAATGTAGTCTTTGGATTGTTTCTTTTGACGCTGTAGGATCAGCACTGGACTGCCATCCATAATATCGGCAGTTCAAACCTACCAGCTGCTCCTCAAAAATGCTATACAGGGTCGCTGTGAGTCGGAAGCGACTCAAAGACACTTCATAACAACAACAACATCATTAATACAGCAGGTGACGATTCTTAGCTTTTGTTGCGCACTAGCTACAGACCACTGTTAATGTTCCCTGTGTGGATTGTCTCACTGAGTAATCACAAGAACCCTGAGATATGTATGGTAGATGAATTGAGTGCTTGGAGCAGGAACCCTCCTCTCTCCTCCATCTGATGGCAGAACTTCATGTAGGTAGAAAGAAGCCCATGTTCTTAATTCAAACTTGTTGGAACATTAGCATTGCCTTGGAGCTGGTTCTGGCTCATAGCAACCCTGTATAGGGTTTCCGAGGCTGTAAATCTTTGTGGGTTCAGAAAGCCTCATTTTTTTCTCCCGCCGAACACCTGGTAGGCTTGAACCACCGACCTTGTGGTTTGAACAGTCTGTTGCTTGTCCTACAAAGCCACTGCACTCCCCTAGAATTACCTGGGGGATTTTTTAAAGGCTCCAAAGTCCTGGCCACATACCTCAGACCAATTAAACCACAGCCCCTTGCGGGTGGGACACATGCATGGTTAGATTTTGAAACTTCCCAAGATTCCAGTATGTAGAGAAGTTTGGAAACCACTGCCTTTTCTCTTTTAATATTTTATTTTTTGTTGAAAATATACACCGCAGAATGTACACTAATTAAACTGCTTCTACATGTACAAGAATCTTGGTGTGGCACTGCAGGTTAATGCGCTGGACTGCAAGGTCAGTGATTCAGGCTCACCAGCTGCTCCACAGAAACCCTAAACAGGGTTGCTATGAGTCGGAACTAACTCGACGGCTTTTAACAACAACAACTACATGTACAGTTCATTAACAGTGACTCCATTCTTCCAGTTGTGCAGCCATTCTCACTCTCGTTTTCTGAATTGTTCCGCTTCCATTAATATGAACCCACTGCCCTCTAAACTTCCTGATGATCTTTTGAGTTCTTGTTGTCAGTTTGATTCCGTGTAAATACTAAAGTTCTTTAGAAGAGCACGATGCTCAAAGCAGATCTTTTTCACTAGTTCGCTAAACTTTTGTTTGGTTTAAAGAAAACATCAGGGAATATTTCTGTTTTAAGGCTTAAAGGCTGTCCCAGGGCAATAGCTTTCAGGGGTTCTTCTAGCCTCAATGGCTCCATAAAGTCTGGATTCCATGAGACTTTGGAATTCTGGGCAACCCTTATGTTTACCTCTCTGAATATTTGACTTAATGAAATTATGCTTAATATTATCCAAAGCATTGTAGAGGGGTCTTCTTCCGGCCCATCACGTATGGTGTAACTCCAGCCCTATCTGCCTTCACTATCTGTGACTCCCAAAGAGTGAAGTCTGGGTGGGCTGGGCAGAAGGAAAGGTATTCCCCTTGGGGTCAGTGCCCTTTTTTTTTTTAACTGTCATTGCTGCCTTGGGGGTAAAGCCTTCTTTCAGAACCCTGGAGACACCCGACTGTGGTTTCTCATGCCGTCTGTTCCCCTGGGCTCCTGACTTCACCGCAAAGGGAGAGGGTCACACGAGGGTAGATCTCCTCTCGACAAGTCCCGGTCCTCTCAGTCTGTCCCCGGGTGAACTTGAAATGGACACGAAGAGCAGAGTCGTTTGGGTGGCTCGGAACAGCACTAAATTTAGCAAAACTGTAGCTTGTAAGGGGCCGGCCTTAGCAAGCCAAACCCAGCCCCAAGTGGACTACATTTATAGTCAGCAGCACAATTAGTGTTGCTTCTGCTTGGGTGAGTCTGTGGTTATACAGGTCCCTTCAGTTTCTGAGGCCCAGAAGTTTGTCAGTCTGTCCCGAAGGACTCGGGTGTCTATGACCCCTTCTGTGGTTCTGCCCCTTGAGACTTGGTTCCTCACTACACATACTGCTGATACTGACCTGGAGATTGGCTCTCCTTCCCCCACGTATCTGTGGAATTCTCACTTCAAAACCTTGCTTTGGCCTGCAAATTCTTTCATACATTTCAGTCCCTGTGACTCCCAAGGCCCAGGAGGATAACACTTGAGCTTTGGTAGATTTTCCTCTTAGGGTATCTGGCATCTCTATACGTAGCTTTTGGTCAGATTTGATGATTGGAGGAAAGAGAAGAGCTGGGATGGTCTCTTGAACAAGGTTTTTTTCAGATAATTTAGAATCCTTTATTTATTTTAAGCTCTTATTGTGAATTGAGTGATAGTCTACATGTGAGAACATCAGCTTTACATTCATCCTATCATATTTCGTTTCATTGCAATGATTACAACAATCCCCTCCATGCATCATCATTCAACAGCATTTGCTTCCATTCCCTCTGGTTTTTTTTTGATGTACACCGAAGCACTCAGGAATATACAACCATTTAAGCAACCAAAGGGCATACCCCGCAAGCCCACCCCACCCAGCTGTCAGCACACAGCCTCACTCCCTCCCTGAGTCCAGGGTCCTCAGCTGCTCCATCTCTCCACGCCATAGTCTCTGCCTCCATCTCTGGTGTCACTGCCTTTCTTGATAGGGTCCTGCACTCCATTCTTCTCCCTTGATGGTCCCAGGGTTGAACAAAGTTTTGAAGGACTAAGGTATACTTTCCATCTTCCCAGAAGCTTAGCCAAGTAGATGGTATTTGTATATCTGACACCTGAAGTGAGTTGTGGTAGGGAAGCTTTGGGTGGGTTGAGAGGCTCTTGGCTGCTCGATCTTCTGATGTGGTTTTGTGGAATTGAGAGTAGATGGTCAGCTGGTGAGGTACACCTTTGCCTTCTGGGCTGCCTCCTCCCACTTCTCAGATCTAATGATGATGGTGTGCATAGGGGAATCTCTATTTCCTTCATGCCCTAGGAGATATGAGCCAAGCTAAATTTTCTCAGCTGTTTCCAAAGTAGGTGGTCACCCTGATTGTCCCAGGCTGGGATTTTGTCTTTATGATGTGATTTGTTTGGGTTCTCACAGCTGAGGAGGAGAAAGCGGGGATGTTGCTGTTCGTTTGGATTCATAGCAATCTCACGTAATGGAGTAGAACTGTCCCATAGGGTTTTCCAAGCTGTACTCTTTATGTAAGCAAACTGCCAGGTCTTTCTCGCTGGAGCTGCTGGATGGATTTGAACAGCAGTTTTTTTGGCTAATAGCTGAGCGCTTAGCCACTGTGCTATCCTATCTCCCTATGCTGGTGGGAGCCACCCTGGTGATACAGTGGGTTAAGGTCAGTGGCTTGAACCTATCACTGCTCCACAGGAGAAAGATGAGGCCTTCTGCTTAAGACTTACTGCCTCAGAAATGACTCAGCCAACACTGACTGAGCTTGGAAACTTGAACATTCATACCCATCATAAACGAAAAAACTGATAAGGCTATTAAAAAAAACAACAAAAAAAAACTCCTACCAAAAGTAAGTCCTGGCCCAAAACCCTATGGAGCAATTCACCTCTGTTTTATAGGGTAAGTATGGCTTGGAATCACCTTGATGGCTTCGGGAAGCTTGGAGGAAATCTCTGGGGAGAGGATCAAAGAGCAGATCCTTGATGGTTTGGAAGTTTGGGTTCACTGCTTTCCTTATCCTCAAGTAAAAGACAGATGATAATTGTGGACTCAAGAAGTCGTGTTCTAGATTACTGCTTTTTTTAAAAAAAAAAAAGCTGGCCACTAGGGTTGTCAAAATAAAAGCCTCAGAAATTCTATTCGATGATGGTAAATATTTGGATGGATTGAACAGATCTGAATGTCTGTTTAGAAAGTCATGCCCAGTAGAGAGAGAACCTCCCGGTAAACTTGGCTTGATCATCCTTGCCGCAGGTCAGAGCACCCCCAAGTTACATCCTCTTATTCCATGGTCAGCTGAGCTCACTTCCTTATGTACCAAGGCTGCCCACACCCAGCTACTGTGTTTCCTGCCCTGGGCCAGGAAGTACAGATCACTTCTCTTGCTACCTTCCTGTCATCTACAGACATTCTGGATTCTTTTTGCCTTTGTTCCGGAGCCACTGTCACTCATCTTGCTTCTAGATCCTGAACTTGTCCTTGAGTTGCTGGCTCTTGCTTGGACTTCCTGGCTTCCAGGCCCAGTTACCTCAGCGCTCTGGCAGAAATTTAAGCCCCGGATTGCTACTTTGGAACTGTGTCCACTCTTATAGTCCCCCAGTCTTTTTGGCTTTCACTCCCTTTAGCCCTGACTCCCACCATTTCTATCTCATTAAAAATCTGACTTGTAAGTTCCTCATAAAAATTGCTTCCTATTTCAACATGTATTTCCAGAACTGCGTATGTTTTCAGTATATTTCTTACAGGAACATAGAGCTTGACAAAGTAACTTGGAGTTTATATGGCACCAAAGATTGTAGAGGAACATCTCTGTGGTGTATTAAAATGCAATAGGAAATGATCAGAAGTGTTTTTCAGACTAAAATCTGTTGTTGAGGTAACAACCCATTTGGATACATGCTCATTTAAATTTTTCTTCCGATTTCCTATCTTTTTTGTTAGCTATTTTTATCCCAGTAATTTTTTTTTAAATCATAGCATAATAAATATACAAAAAGTGAACCAACCATGGATGTTCAGCACAAAGTGAGCACAGACATGTAGCCAGCACCCAGATCAAGAAATTAAACATTACCAGACCTGTTTTAAGATGAATGGTACCTCTTTCCACTTCCTACCCTGCCACCTGTCCACAGGTAACCACTATTTTGACTGTTGGCATCACAGATGAATTTTGCCTGTGTTTCAGCTTTCTCTAAATGGGAGTATTGCCGTGCATTCTCTTTTGTGCCTGGCTTCTCTCACTCAGCGTTTTGTTTGTGCAAGTCATCCGTGTTGTTGCCATGGCAGGTTTTTCTTCTTAGGGCGTATAATATTTCGTTTTATTAATTGACCACAATTTATTTATCCCGTCTCCTGTTGATGGATGTGTGGGCTGTTTACAGATTTGGGCTGTTATAAATTGTGCTGCTATGATTATGCCTGTACATGTCTTCTGGGTGAATGAGTATATATATTTTAAAACTAAAAAAAAACCAATTTGTTTGCATTGAATTGATGCCAACTCATGGCACCCCCATGTCTTACAGAATGGAACTGCTCCACAGGATTTTCTTGGCTGGAAAAGCACTGGATGGAAAGGTCTGTTTGAACCATAAAGTTGGCGGTTCAAAACCCACCAGCCACTCCTAGAAAATCCTGTAAAGGGTCGTTATGAGTTGGAACCAACTCAGCGACGTTTAACAACAATCTTTACACACACACTGCTAGATGGGTTTGAACTGCCAACTTTTTGGGTTAATACCAAACCAAAGCCATCGTTACATCACCTCCAATCATAGTGACCCTACAGGAGATAGAATTGCTTCATAGGGTTTCCAAGGCTGTAAATCATTACAGAAGCAGACTGCCACATCTTTTTCTGGCTGAGAAGCTGGTGTGTCCAGTCTTCAGTTAGCTCTGTGCCTTCAGGGATCCCTTTCTTTCTTGTTAATATTCAAGCATAAACTTTTGGTACCACTCAGGTACATGAACATATATTGTTCATGTTAAGGGTCTTCAAGTCATTTCTGACTTATAGCGACTTACAGAGTTTCCAAGGAACAGGTGGCTGGTGAGTTTAAACCACCAATTTTAAACTTCAAATCGATCTT
The DNA here is from genome assembly GCF_000296735.1 of Chrysochloris asiatica. Taxonomy (NCBI): domain Eukaryota; kingdom Metazoa; phylum Chordata; class Mammalia; order Afrosoricida; family Chrysochloridae; genus Chrysochloris; species Chrysochloris asiatica. The sequence goes on from NW_006408527.1 coordinate 13,743,212, forward strand.
GCAGTCCAGTGCTGATCCTCCAGCGCCACACCAGGACTCCATATACATAGGTATATGTGTGTACGGAGTCCTGGTGTGGCGATAAAAGGATCAGCATTGGGCTACGAACCACAAGGTTGGCAGTTCAAGCCCACCAGCTCCTCGTAAACCATATGCAAGGTTGCTATGGGTCAGTAACAACTTGACGGTACTTAACATCAGCATGTATGTGTGTGTGTATGTTTATGTTAGATCAATACCTATGAGTAGAAATACTGGAACATAGTTTTAGTAGATAGTGCCAAAGCGGTTTTGCCAATCGTACTACAACCAGAAAAGTATGAAAGTTTTGGTTGTACCAGTCTTGCCAATATTGGATGTTCTCTCTCCTTTCATTATACTCATCCTGGTGGGTGGGTGGTGGTATTGTACTATGGTCTGAGTGTGCATTTTCATGATACTGGCCTTTTGTGAAATACCTGCTTAGGCGTTTTCTTTTGCATTCTCTTCTTCTTTCTGACTGGCTTTTGTAATTGTTGTTAGGTGCTGTTACGTGTATGGTTTGTAGTAATTCTCTCTGTATTGTTGGGTACATGTATTACAAATAACTTCTCCTTAGTAGCTTTTGGTATCCATATCTTTAGGGTTATCTGCCTGCTTAAACCAGGTGGGAACATTCAGATTATGTATAGTATTTACACAGGAATCCTTTATTTGTTAGTTACATGGAAAATGTATCAATACTCTATCAATACCTCTAAAGGCACTGTTGGGACATTGATTCTGGGAGTTGGGAAAGGGACTCTTGGGGTTCTTAGCATATTTAGATTTGGGCACCTTTGAGCTCATTTAAAAATTTGTTACTATCCAAAGTGTTTACTATGCACCATATGTTGTCAGCATCTTACATGCACTATCTCATTCTTCAGACAAGCGGATCAGCTAAGTACTATAAAATGGGTATTAGTACTCCTGCTTTTAAATGAGGAAGCTGAGGCTAAGAGCGGTTTTGTTCATTGTCAGTGGTCACACAGTTGAGATTCTGGCTTCAGGGACTAAGCTGTCTACCATTATCCCACATACAAAGTTGCCTTACCCTAAATGGCTGTTTTGGTTAGTATGCTAGGAGTTGAGTGAGCCGGACTTATAGCAGGTGCTCAGTAAATACTGGTTGAATGAAAGAATTTGACCATGGTGAGGTGGATTAGGATCCCTAGTAGCACAGTGGTTAAAGTGCTTAGCTGCAAACCAGGTCAGCAGCTTGCAACCACCAGTCTTGGAGAAACCCTGTGGGGTAGTTCTGCTTTGTTCTCTAGGGTCACTAGGACTTGGAATCGACTCCATGGCGCAGTGGGTGTGGTTTGGGTTTTAGAGTTGGATGAAGCCTTCATTGAGAAGGGAAGCTCATCCTGACAATGGGCCGTGTTGTTGTGGGAAGCGGTTGTGTTCCATCCGGATGGAGCTCTTGCCTAGAGCAGTGCCTGTCATGAAGTAGACATTGTAGCGACTATTTGTAGAGTGCGTGGCTTCACCACAGCAAGACTGTGATGAACCCTGCCTAGCAGATGGATTAGACCAGGGCCAAGGCTGCCCTCATTAGTTAGTAGGTGCCATGGTAATGCTCCCAAGGAGGATTCAGAGTCCGGCTAGCAGCCACCAGTTTGTGGCAGCAGAACAGAGTCCGAAGTCAACAGGCGGGGCTGCCCCGGTTACAGGCAGTCAGGTCAGAAGAGGTCTCACCAGCAGTGCCGGCTTGACTCAAGGTCAGGTAATCCTGAGTCACAAGGCTGCAAACAGTAAAGTTCAGGCAGGCTGAAGTCGGAGCTGTCACTGGGCTGGGCTCCCCTCCTCAATAAGGCCTCTTACCTCAGGCTGCTCAGAGCACCCAGGAGGAGTTCTTCAGACCTCAGGGTGCACTGGTAGGGGTGAGCCAGAGACATATCCTGTGCTCGAGTCAGAAGTTACATTAAGATGATCTGGTCAGATTCTTCCATTAAGCCTGAATGAGAGGATACTCAGCAAGTGACAGAGTCACCATTGGTATCAGGGACCACAGTGTCTCCCCTCCCTCGTGCTTCTATCAAAAAGGTGGGAATTGCTGTCCTGGAAATGACAAAGAACTGGGTTAGAAGCCTTAGAGAGGATTGATGGAAAGTACAGTGCTTAGATGTGGGGGAAGAAGGAGAAGTCACATGACTACAGCCAAACTGGAGAGTGAGAGTCCAGATGATGGAAATTTGAAGGGGGAAACACCAAGGATGACTACTTGTGGTCTTGACCCAAGAATGCAACTTCCAGGAGCTCCGAGTCTTTTTGATTTTTACTGAAGCATAAACTTACAGAATAGGACACAGAGGGCAAGGTCTTGTGATCTGTTTTGCTTACTAATGGCTAGAACAGATCCTGGCCTTTGCAAGCCCTCAACAAATAATTGTTGAGTCAGTTGTAGCCGTTACATTGACGAGTTAACAGTGGGATATCCAAGTGGGCTGCCCAACAGGTGTTCCTAGATGGGTCAGGACTAAAGGTAAAGGATCACCTTCAGTGATGAGGGATGAAGCCATTGGGACCTTCTAAGGGAACCAGGACATAGGGATTGAATGAGAGGGACAGACATCTGGGGTTCACACAGGTGGAAGCAGGGTCAGGGAAGAGGCAGGGAGTGTCAGGATAGTATCAGAATCTGAAAACAGGAGTGGGCTTTTAAGAAGGGAGATGTTGAGCAGCAACAACATCCAGGTCAGTACAGGTGAGGACTGAGGAAGGAACACTGGAGTTGGCAAACGGTGTTGGAGCCAAGACTGAACCCAGCTCTGTCCAGCATCGCTGTTGACCTCAGAAAGAAATTTCTGTAAAGTGGTGGTGGGACATGTCTGAACGGAAGGCCAGAGAGACACACCTGAGAACCAGAGCTACTCAACGCTAAGCCATGAGGCACTAGGACTAGCAACAGGGAACAGCGGCAGCCGAGAAAAAGAGTCATGAAGCCAAGAGCATTCTCAGGCGTCATAGAAGCCATGCACTCGAGTGTGGTCTTGAAATATGGTTGGAATTTGTATTCAATTAGAGGAAGCAATGGGGGAAAGGGTTGGGAAAAACAGAGGTGTATGTACAGATGACAGTAAGAAGGCCTGACTGATGAGGCAGAGGACATGCAGGGGAAAGTTGGAATATGGTGAGCACTTCTAATTTTCCCTCCTTTTAGAAGGTGTTTGGGGATCGGAAAGCTTGAGTAATGAGAAAGCTGAATGCATTTACTATTCATGTGGAGGAGCATAATTTCACAGTCTTCCTTATAATTACTGGACGCCAAAGAATCCCCACGACAGCCTGTTACCCTGGAAATATAGTAGAGTATCCTAACATGGACACTGGTCGCTGTAAAGACCTGGCTGCATGTGACAAACACACCTGGCTCAAATGAGTGTGGCTAATTCTGACTCAAGTGTTGGAGAATCTGAGTCTGTGTTCAATTTAGCTAGTATTCATTGAGCCGCTTCTGATTGTCTGGTCTTGTGCTAGGTGATGGAATAGAAAGACAAAAATATTAGGATCTTTTAAACTAAGAGTTGAGCCTGGGCTGTGACTAGACTTACAGGCCTGGAAGACATTGCTTTCTCAAGAACCTGGAAAGATGTTATTAGGTAGAAGACTGAGAAACTGCATCTGCTTTCTTCTTACTCTCTGCGGCTTCCTATATGAATGCTGAGCTACCGAGATATGGTCCCTTGGGTTCAGGAAAAGTCTGTGCTCTCAAATGCATCCCCTCTGGGAAAGCAGTTTGATAAATTCTAAAGCACACCCACAAGGTTGGCCTCAGATCTCTAGGAAATGTTCAGAAACAACTTTTAAATGTAATATCTAGCGAACTCCCCCAAACCTGGAATGCCTGAAAGCTATTCATCTCAAGGAAAATGCCTAGCGCATTCTCACAGCATGTAAATGATGGATCCAAGCCCGTGGAACCTAAATACTCTACACAAGGAACCAATCAGAGGCCACCCTCTCTCCGCTCTCCCACACCGGTTCAGGAACCCTGGAAGAGAGCCCTAGCTGGAGACGTTAGATGTGGCCAGCCAGTGGACCAGAACTTAAGTAACTCTGAGTACCTGGGATTTCCTGGCTCAATTTGGAAGCATCCACCCCACCTGCCTCTAGCTCTAATGTGTAGCCAAGATCCTCAAGGCCTCTTCAGGTCTCTGCAGGTTTGAACCTGTGACTCTGGTACCACCAGGTCACCCAGCCCCTATTAGTAGGTTACCTTCGTATCCAGTCTAGTCTGAGATCCTGCCTCTTACTTACTAGCTGTGTGATCTCAGGGAAGATATTGTACCTCTCTGAATCAGTTTCCTCATATGTCAAATATAAGTTGTCCCACAGTTATTGTGAGATTTAAATGAGTTAATAAATAGAAAACACTTAGATCGCTATCCATAGCACAACTGTTATTGTTAGTTGTCAATTTAATCCCAACTCATAGCATCCCCTTATGTGGAGAGTAGAACTGCTCCATAGGGTTTTCCAGGCTGTGACCTTTTTAGAAGCAGATTTCCAGGCCTTTCTTCTGAGTGGGTTCCAATGACCAGCCTTTCATCTAGTGGTTGAGCACTTAACCAGAGACTCATCCAGTAAGCACTCAGGACACTTGGTAAATTTAGCTCTTACTGCTATTTAATGGTTTCATAAAGTACCTCAGATGATTTTCAGCTATTTGACAGATAAGGAGACAGATTCACAGAGAGGTGTTGTATCGTCCCTAAGATCACACAGCTAGTCAGAAGGAGAACCGGGATTTGAGCCAATCTGGCTCCAGAGCCTGTGCTCTTAAGGCAAGTTGGCGCCACTGTGACCGGAGCAGAAAGGCCAGCTGCTGACCTGTCAGACTCCTAGATGTGGCTTCTCCCCGTTGGAGCTGCTGCCCCCCTTCTGCAGGAAGAGCATGGTTGCCCTGTTGTATTACCCATGGTTGCCAGGAGGATTAGCCTCTTCCTCATGTCAAAACAAGCCAGGCAGGGAAAAAACACACCAAGCCAACATCCAACTCAGGATTTCTAGCAGAAGAAGCTATGCAGCCTTTCCTGCAGGTGAGGATGCTACACGGTGCCCTCCTCCACACCCCCCTCCCCCCTGACTCCCTCGCTTTATCAGTCACGACAATGAGACCAAGCCAACTCAGTCTCTACCTCAGTTTGCCTTCTCTGTCTCCATCTCCTCTTTACACAAAATGGCATTCCATAATGTCCTAGACAACTCAAGTTGTCCATTCATCCCAGTTTGACCGCAAGTTAGCTGTAGGGCCTTGACAGCGCCACTTTACCACATCACAGATAATGAAGTTTAATTTGAGCAGGGGGTTGCCAAAAAAATCGTATTTCTTGTGTTGCAATGGAATATTTTCTTCCAACCAAATATTATCCAAACATGCAGAATATGAAACAGTTAAACAAAAATAGTTGATTCCTGCTCTTGGCTACCCATATGTGTCAGAGGAGAGCTGTGCTCCATACGGTTTTCAATGGCTGAGTGTTCAGAAGTAGATCTCCAGGCATTTTTTCCTCAGGAACCTCTGGGCTGACTACAGCATTTTGGTTAGCAGTTGAGTGTATTCACCATTTGTACCAGCCAGGAAAGATGGGGGTAGATATTTTTCCCAAACCTTAGGCCAGCCAAACCTCTCTACAATTATTTCCTAAGCTTCTATCCCTTCACATCCTTCCTGCGCCTTCTTTGCTCCTCCCATTCTCATTGAAGGCTTTGGATTCTTCAGGATCTCACAGGTTCTACCTTCTTTATGGAAGTATGTTGCCTCCTGTGATTCCTGCTCTGGCCAGGATCCTTTCAAATGCAGAACATTTGTTAACTATGTAAGTCATTGGACTCCCCCTTACTGCTGAACTTGGGCTTTAAAATTTTGCATATACATTTGTACGTATACATTATGTCAAGTTGATTCTGACTCATAGCCACATTGTATAGGGTTTCCAAGGAGCCGCTGATGAATTTGAACCACTGACCTTGTGGTTCGCAGTCCAGTGCTTATTCTACAGTGCCACACCAGGAGTGCATGTATTGTATAAGATAATAGAATGTTTAGGCCAACATTTTGAAGCCCCCTCGTATATGCTATTTATTTGTCTGCAATATTGTCTTTTAATTCCAGTTTTCCACGAACTCTTTGAAGTGCCTTCATCTCTTCATAGGCATTTTGTGTGTGTACTTGTATTTGTGTGTGAGAGAAAGAGAGCGAATGATTGTTCAGTCATGCTTCCAGACTTGTAGTTGAGGTCCTTTAAAGAAAGCGCCATGTCTTTGTGTCCCCCAGTGCTTGGTACTTAATGGGCCTGCAGTAGTGTGTTTGATAGTGGGAGTCATCCTTTGTCCGCTTGAGGGTCTTGCTCACATCAGTTTCGCAGCAAATACTCATGCTAAGTGGCATGTTTCATACCAGAGAAGCCCTGGGTGTGAATCTCGGTTCTGCCATATATTAGCTACTGTATTGGTGTTGGTTGCTATAGAATTAGCTCCGACTCATAGCAACCTGATGTAGGTATTGCAGGATGAGGCATTCATTTCCTGGTCCTGCTTCATTTTCATTATCGTTGGTGGGTTTGGGCCCATTGTTGTGTCTTATGTCAACCCATCTTACTGAGGGGTTCCCTGTTTCTGTAGTCCATCGACTTTACCAAACTTGATGTCCTTTTCTAACAGTTGGTTTATTTTACTATGTTTTAAATTGGCATATTACATTGTTTATTGTAACCTCTTAATAACTAGGTTTTTGGTTTTTTTTCTTTTAGCATTTTATTGTGAATTGAGTGAAAGTTTACAGAGCAGATCATCAGTTTTACATCCAACAAATCCTACATTTCATTTCATGTTGATTGCAATCCCCTTACTTTTATTTATTTATTTATTTTGATCCAAAGCTCAAGGAGGCACCATTGAGCTACTACTTTTATTGTTAAATTATAGTTGGAAGCTAGATACTCTTTCATCAAATGACACCTTTTCCTCACCCAATAGCAATTTCATGCTATTGGGTGAGGTAAAGGTGTCATTTGATGAAACTTACTATTCTTTTTTTTAATGTTTTATTATGAATTATATGATAGTTTACATGGGAGAACTTTAGTTTTACATTCATTTCATTGTATGGTTCCAATCCCCTCCATGCATCATCAACCACCCAAAGGGTATATCCCAGAAACCCACCCCCTACACTTCCCCCTCCTCCCCCCAGTTTTCGGCCCACAGTCCCTTTCCCTCTCTGGGTTCAAAGTCCCCAGTTGCATCATCACTCCATGTCATCAACTCTGTCTCTATCTCAGGCATCTCTGATTCTCTGGGTAGGGTCCCACTCTCGGCTCTTCTCTGTTGATGGTCCCAGAGGTCTCTGCTCCTATCCTGGAGAATTAATCACGCCCTTCCTTGTTACAAAACTTCTACTTTTACATTTCCAACCCTCATAATCCGTCCTGATAAGCATTATTATTCACTACAGTATCACGAGTTACCCATCTGTATCTCCTTTCATCCGCTCCGCCCAGACAGATTGAATAGTACCTACTGGAGATTCTGCCTTCCACCATGCTCCCTAGCACCAGGTTCCCACTTGAAAGCTTGTAAGCCAGTCACTTCTTGCCTTTGTAGTCCCCTGCCCCTCCCCATTTGAGTATCCGATGTCCAAGCTGCCCTTCTCCGTCCACTCTGTGTGTGGGGGGGGTGTGTGTGAATGTTTCTTGCTGTGAGGATTTGTTCCCTCTTTTGAGTCGCTGCTCCATAGGTATAGGTCAAGTTCATCAGACTGTATCAGCTCACTCTCCCCCCTCCCCCACTTCTTTCCTCTCCTGGTTGAGCTCCTATCAACCAGTCATCCGGTCCAGGTCACGTGGGCATCATGTGCAAGTGTGGACGCTCCTGTGCATATGTCCTCTCTTCCCATCAGCCGATAGCTCCACTCCTTTCAAGTCTTCCGTGGCCACCCCACTGACTCTGGGCCCAATCCCCTTACTTTTATCTCACTTCCTCTCTGTGATTCTTGTTTCCATTCTTCCTTATTTTACCACCCTTTGGAAGAACATTTGTTCTTCCGTAAATGTTGCCCTTTGGATTTTGAATGGTTGATCATTCTAGGATGCGTGTACCTCCCTAGTATTGTTCAGCCCTTTTACCTATTTTTTACTTGGCTGAAAATTGAACCATGACCTGAGGGGTAACCAAGGGTCATAGTCTCGAGGTTCCATTAGTCTCTGTCTGACCAGTAAGCCTAGTCTTTTTTTTTTTTTTAAATCATCATCCTGAGTTTTGTTCCACACTTTCTCTCACTCCATCTGGGACCTTCTAACATGATGCCTTACAGAGCAGTTGGTAGTACTAGTCAGGCACCATCTAGTTCTATGTCTCAGGGTCGTGAAGTCCATTGGATGAATTATTTTCAAGTATCTTGACTCTTCATTACTCTTGTTTCCTCCGGACAGGTTGAGATGAGAAGGCAGTTCATGAGGTAGCCGATTAGATGACCCAGTCTCTAGCAATTGGTTTTGCCTAATGCGAACCGCAAGGTCAGCAGTTCGAAACTACCAGTTGTTCCGCGGGAGAAAGATGAGGTTTTCTGCTCCCGTAAAGATTTACAGTCTCAGAAACCCTGTTCAGGGTCACTATGGGTCGGAACCGACTCGACGGCACTTAACAACAACAACAACAACAAAATTGAACCATAGTGGTGAGTTTTAAGTATCTAAAGTAAGGGACTGATGTCTCACCTTTAAGGAAAACCATTGTTTTATTCTTCTAAGGAAATATACTTTTCTTGTCTATAAAAGGACATGATAATCCATTCATGCAAGATACATTTATTGAATATCTCCTATATGAGGTGACTTCAAGAAATTCATGGAAAATTTCATTATCTTTCCATTTTATTTTTCAGTGAAGTCCTATTGAATTTCTAGCAGTATTCTAGGTCTTGGGGATTCAGCTGTTTACAAAACAGAAATCCTGGTCCTCTCAAAACATAAATTCTAGCTGTTTTCAAGAAGAGCACCACAGGGAGCTGGAAGTAGAGAAGAGCCCCTTCTGCTTGATCAGAGGTGGACCCTTAGACTGGGTGGGCCAAGGTAGAGCTCAGTGAGTCTTTGGGTGGGATTTTTCCTGCGAAAAGAAAATGAGTAGGAATGGCTACTAAGGTTGAACTCTTGGGGGGCAGTGAGTTCTTCCCCCACCCACAGCCCTGTTGCTATGCCTACCTCTGAGGCTTCTCCTCTCCCCTATCCCACACAGCCCAAGTGGGCATGTGGAAACCATGTGGAGATGTACCTGTCTGAGGGCTATAGCCCAGCGTACCCACCTGTAATGTGGAGTTGCACCATCTTCCATTGGCTCCTGTGTTTCCGTGGTGGAGCCTAGGCTCAGACACAGGACAGCTGCGGTGGTGGGGTGTAGTATGGATTCTCTGGGACATGCAGAGGCTTACAGCCATGCAGCCATGGAGGAAGAGATCATTTGAGACACCCTAGAGAACTTCCTCCCCAGCTTGTATCAGAAGGATGCTGGAGTTGCTGAGTCCCAAGCAGATTTTGGGTTAAGCCCACCTCCCCACCCCACTTCCCCAGTGACTGAGTAGGTGTTGAGTAGATTTCCTGTGAATTTGAGTTTCCCATCACTTCATACTGTGACAGTTGGCTGGTGCTCGTGTACACACACACACACACACACACACTTTCAGCTTGCTTCTTTATTCCGAGAATGAGAGAGGGCAGCCATGGGTGTTTTACCTCCCTCCCTCCAGCATCTGTTTTCAGTCTTGGAAGTACCCACTTCCATGATGTTTTGTTTGGGAAGGAAAGAACATGTTATGGACGTGACCTTTCCTAGATTTGATTCCGTGAGTGTGCTACCTCTGATGACCGTGCTGGGCCCCAGAGACCACTCCAGCATCTCTCCAGGGTGGCCCAATATCAGAGGAAGTTTGTCCCCCATGTAGGGTAAGTTGCACTTTTGCTATGCCTCAGTTTCCTCATCTGTAAAGCAGGGCCAGTAACAATTGTACCTACCTTATGAGATTATTAGAAAGATTAAACGAACTTGTAAAGTGATTTAACTATTGGTTCACAAATACCAGTTGCTGTGAAGTCAGAAAGGAGACCTGATGGCGCTATGGGGTATGCATTGGGCTGCTTACCTCAAGGCTGGCAGTTCAAACCCTCGATCTGGTCCTATAAAGATTTACATTCTTGGAAATTCTATACAGGATTGCTGTAATTCAGAACCCACTTGATGGTAGTGGCTTTGCTTTTAGCTTTGGTCAAGTTGGAGTCTACTCATGGTGACCTTGTGTGTGCTCCATAGGGTTTCCAATGGCTGACTTTTCAGGAGTACATTGTCAGGCGTTCCAAGAAGCATCTGGGTGGACTCCAACTGACAGCCTTTGAGTTAACTTTGTACCACCCACAGCAGACACTTTGTTTGTTATTCTTATATTATTCACCACATGTGTTTGTTGTTTGTGGGTTATTTGATGTGTCTTGCAACCACGAGCTTATTGTGGGCAGCAAATGTGTCTTACGTATTCCAGTACCCTTTGCACTAGTCCAGTGGCTGGTACCGGACATTAATTGGTAAAAGGACAAGTGACCAAGGGGTTTAGATTGAGGCGGGTAGGGAAGACTCATCGTTTGCAGAGGTATATAGTTGTTGTTGTGAAGTACTGCTGAGTAGGTTCCAATCCATAGTCCTATCTAGGGTGTTTGAGGAGCGACTGGTGAGCTTGAACTGCCGACCTTAGGGCTCAAAGCGACTTTGCCATCTGGCACATTAACCCACAATGCCACATATTGAAGGGAATGGGAGAGCGATGAAGTAAAGTAAGTAGTCAGGATTAGTACATGGGAGAATGGTGAAAATCAAATAGTGAAAAATAGATTGGGACCAGGAACTGGAGGGCCTTGAATGTTGGTAGAATGCTTGAAGGACACTAGGGGTCCCTGGGAGGTTTTGGAGCAGGAGGGGGAAATCCAGATAGGGATCTATAATGGATGAGAGAAGAGAGAGCCTGGAGCTAGCTGGGAGTCAAGTTCTGTGTGGGCAGATGGATCCTATCTGCTCCCCACCCCTCCCATCTCAGCACTCTGAGGAGCCAGGCCAGTACGTTGTGACCTTCCCCTTGTCCAGCCCCAACTCTTCCCAGCGTGGGTGCTTGTCTATTTGCATCCTACTCACTCCAACACACCTTTCGTAGGTTGCCAGGTTACCGCAGCCCCGTGCTGCATGTGTCCTTGTGCCGCAGCTCCTATGCCACTTAATTCCTCCCTCAGTCTCCAGCCTCCGGATGTGTGTGTTTTTATTATTTTAATCTTAAAGTGAGAAACATCGAGGCTGCTGGAAGTAGGCCATGTGCCGTTATTTGCTCTTCTCACCAAGGACACGCATGTTCCCGAGCCCTGGGAACGGAGACCTGGAGGCCCCCGGGGAGGGAGGTGAGAGGCAGAGTGTGGACATCCACCCTCGGAAGACATGGCTATGTTCAGGCCGAGACACACCAACAGCTGGCAGCCATTTTGTCTAGGGGCAGGAACTGCAGCCTTTGGCCTTCTCTCGGTTGGTCCTCCGAGGTGTCTATCAAGGGTAGCCACCGAAGCTGCTGCTTAGTTGCTGTGGACTGGAGTGGAGTAGCAGTCTGGCCCGGCCTCCAGCAGGACAAGAACTTGTGAACTGTGAGGAGTTACACATGGATTACACTTCCATTTATGTGAGTTTTTAAAAATTTCTTTTTTTTTTTTTTCTGATTCATTTTTTAATTAAAGTTTTTACAGGGCATATCATCAGTTTTACATTCAACAAATCATACACCTTGTTTCATTACAATGGTTATAATCCCCTCCATGTACCATCAGTTAACAGTATTTCTCTAGATTCATTTTAGCTCCCTTTTTTTTTTTTAAACACTCAGGCATATATAATAACTTACACCACCAAAGGGAACATTCAGCAAGTCTGCCTCCTGGCTGCCAGCTCTCAGTCCCTCTCTCCCTTGAACCTAGAGTTCTCAGCTGCTCCATCTCTCTGCATGTCCCCATCTCTACCTCCATTTCTGGTGTCCCTGCTTCTCTGGATAAGGTCCCGTATTCTGCTTGTGCTCTTCTTCCTTGACAGCCCTAGGGTTCTCTGTTTCTGCGCTGTAAGATTAACCACTCCCCCATTTTTGTTACAAAACTTCTACCTTTACAATTGTGATAGTCGCAATTAGTCATGATAACAGTTACTCACTATTGAATCATAAGAATCTTATCCCCATCTCTTTTCACCAGACCCATCTAGACAAGATGAAAACTATTCAGTGGGAACTCTTTCTTCCCCCACACACTTTTAAACTAAACTCCCTCTTGAAACCTGTAAGCCAGTCACTTCGTGCCTTTATCACCCTGTTTTAGGTAGCCAGTATCTAAGTTGCCCGTCTCTATCTGCCCTCTATACAGATGGGATGGCATTGATACTTGATGTGAAGACCCCTTCCCTTTCTGTTGGTATTTTGAGTTACTACTTCCATGAGTATAGGTCAAATTCATCAAATTGTAGCAATTTACCCTTGTTTCCTTTATCAAAAATTGTTATTTTTTATCTTCCTCAGTCGAGTTCTGATTATCAAGCCATTGAGGCTAGATCAAATGGGTACTATGTACAGATTTGGTTGTTTTTGTGTGTTTCCCCTCACTTCATATCCACTGGATGCTTCACTTTCAGCTCTATCCCTCTTTGGCTATGTCCTTATTCATGGGCTCAGATGTCCCCAGGTCTTACCACACTTTGGACCAACCAGCCCTTCCTCTTCTCTTGCTCATCTCCAGGTCAACGGTAGTCTATGGACCGTGGTTGAAGTCAGCCCATTTCTTCATTGCTGCCTTCCCCCCTCTTCCACTCACCAGTAGACCAATGTGATCACCAGCAAGTTTACATGCCTGCTCATGTGTTCCCTTTGAGTTTCAGTCTTAGGAGGGGGATTAGTTTGAAGGGACTTGATTGCTTGCCTTGATGGCTTCCCAGCAAACAACTTGCTTATTTTTGTCATACTGCCATTTTTGTTTTGGGTTTTTCCTGGTGATCTTTCTTTGAAGATTTATCTTCTGTCACTCTAGCTATTCCAGGCTGGTCTGCTTGGCCTTTCTGGTGGGACTGCCCCACCTCAGAAGGTGGCTGGGGCTCAGGATTCCACCTAAGGTCTTAGATTAAAATGTATTTTTAAAATACTTATCTTTTAAAAACAACAACAACAAAGCATATTTACATTGTTGTTAGGTTCCATTGAGTCGGTATGGACTCATAGCAACCTTATGTACAACAGAACCAAACACTTCCTGGTCCTGGGCCAACCTCACCATCATTGCTATGCTTGAGCCCATTGCTTTTGCCATGGTATCAGCCCATCTCGTTTGGGGTCTTCCCCTTTTTTGCTGACCCTCCACTTTACCATGCATGATATCTGTCTCCAGGAATGGGTGCCTCCCAATTATGTGTGAAGTATGAGAGACTGGCTTCCAAGGAGCATCCTGGCTGTACTTGTTCTGACACAAATTTGTTTGTTCCTCTGTCAGTCCATGATATTCCAATATTTTTCTCTACCATAATTTACATGCATCAATTTTTCTATGGTCTTCCTTATTCATTTTCCAACTTTGACATGCATTTGAGGCGATTGAAAGTATCATGGCTTGAGTCAGGTGCATCAGGCACCTTTGATCTTGAAGGCTTTAAAGAGGTCTTGTGCAGCAGATTTGCCTAATGCTACTTCCATATCTTGACCACTACTTCCATATCTGCATTTGGCTTTTTTGGAAGCACACATGGCATGGCATGTACTGCCTGTGTGACAGGGGTTATCAAGTATTAAAAAGAGGAGTAGCTCTTCAGCAAAGGATAAACGTTCAGAGAGAATTTTAGAGGGGAAGGATGTGGTTAGCATGTATAGCACAGTCTGGAATTTTTTTGAGTCTGAGGCTGACTTTTGAGTGTTAGTCACTAGCTGAATATCCTTGCACAAGCTTCTCGGCTCCCAAAACGTGTAAAATGGTTAGTCTCGACTGCATGCTGTTTTTGAGAAGAATGAGCTGTAGTGCAATCAAAGTGCCTAGCACAGGGACTGACTTATGGTCAGTGCTTAAGGATGATGCTATCACTGGGCAGATAAAAGGCAAGGTGTTGGCCTTATTTGAAGGTTCTCTCAGTGAGGTGATTAGAATAACATATACATGTGGTGGGACTGAGGTCCTTGGGCATCATTGGATAGAAGCCAAAAAACAAAACAAAACAAAAACCACCCAAACCCTTTGCCTTGAGATCATTTCCGACTGATGGAAACCCCATGTGTTAACAGGCTAGAGCTGCTTCATGGGGCTTTGTGATGGAAACAGATGAGCAGGCCTTTCTTCTGAAGAGTCACTAGGTTGGTTTGAACTGCCAATCTTTAGGTAAGCAGATGATCACAAACCATTTGTGCTGTGGGGTCCATGTGAGGAAGCCAGACCTCCTTTAAGGGGGGCCAGGCTGTGATACCTTAAGGAATTTAGAGGGAAGGCAACCTCTGCTTGATTCCTCCTGCAGGCTCCAGGAAGAAGGGTGTGTCCCAGAGGTCAGCTGGCCTGATTCTGGCCTGCGATTGAGCAGGTTACAAATCACCAGGAGGATACATTCCAGGGTGAAGCTGAAGCTTAAGTCATTCATCTTGGCCAAGGAGCAAAGTTTACTTCGAGTTCCTGCCGTTTTTCAAACTTGTTAACTTGGCTCTGCATATAAGACAGGAGTGGTCAGGAGAAGCAGGGGTTAAAGTGAGGAGTGGTGAAAACGAGGTTAAATGTTTGGAACAGCTTGCTGGAACACATCTATTTTTCTACAAAGGTGGTATATAAGGGGGCTTCAAAAAGTGTGTGGGAAAAATCACATTTTCTCAGATACTTTTTGAAGCCTTCACATATAATAACTCCACATGACCTAGAGGTAGGAATACCTGGCTACTTTTTGATTTTAAAAATGAGGGGTGGTGGTGTTAGATGCTGTTGAGTCAGTTCCAGCTCGTGGTAAGCCCAGGCATGTGCAACAGAAGGAAACACTGTGCCATCCTCACAATTGTTACGTCTGCACCCATAATGGCTGCCACTGTTTACGTCCATCTGGTTGGGGGGGGGTCTTCTTTCTCATTGACCTTCCACTTTGTCAAGCATGATGTCCTTCTCCAGGGACTAGTCCTTCTTGACAACATATCCAAAGTGTGAGAGACGAAATCTCTATCCTCGCTTCGAAGAAACAATCTGGCCTTCTGGCAGTCTGTGGTATTTTCAATATTCTTCTCCAGCACCGTAGTTCAAATGAATCAATTCTTCATATACATATGAGGTGATTGAAAATACCTTGACTCAGTGGCTTGATTCAGGTGTACTTTAGTCCTCAAAGTGACATCTTTGTTCTTTAACACTTTAATGAGGTCTTTTGCAGCAGATTTGCCTAATGTGTTATGTCATTTGATTTCTTGACTACTGCTTCCATGATCATCAATTGTGAACCCAACTAAAATAAAACCTTTGACAACTTCAGTCGTTTTTCAGTTATCATGATGTTATTTAAGAATGAGAGATAAAGACTGATATCTAAGAAATTTAGAAGTTGGCCCCCAGAGTTGTCTGATGTTTCTGTTTGTGTTAGCCTGTCTGTTCATCTAACAGACACTTTCTGGGAATGAATGTGCCTCACATGATGACATAAAGGGATTTAAGATCCATCCCAGGTCCAGGAGACACTTTCTTGTGGCTAGGCTATTTTATACCTGTTCCCAAAACATGTTAGCTCTGGAAGGTACTTTAGGAAATTCTTTGGTTATGAACCATGGCTTCCCTTTGATTTTGATTCTCTCTCCCATTCTGCCCTGGATTCAGTAGCAGTGTCAACAAACACTGTGTGCTCGGCATTGTCTTAGGTATTGGAAGTACTTAGAAGAGCCAGGAGAGACTTGGTAAGAGCTTGTTAATCAACAAGAGCTGGTTCCTAGAGCAGCCTTACAACGGCTTCTGGCCTTCTCTTAGGAAGTGAGCGTTGTTCATGTTTCAGAAGCACCAGGATCATGGGGCATTGCCTAGAAGACCTCAGTATGTGTGAAATCCCACCCTTTTCTGAGGTTGGCGTACGCACATAATAACAGTAAGAATTTGATCTTAGCCCAGGAGACACCTTCTGAGGACCGTGACTGACTCTTCTGCGCTGGCGTCAGGTGAGGGCTACGTAGCTGTGATCTTCAGTGTGTAGTCATTGGGAGCTACTGGAGTCTTTGATCTTTGATCTTCTGGGAGAGGACCTTCCACAGCGTCTATGAGGTGGGACAGTTGATTTTTTGGTTTCTCCCTTCTCAGTTTCACATTAGGCCACAGGGTAAAGGAAACGCCACAGAAGACTCCCAAGACTCAGATTTAGGGTGGTGCTATTTTTGTCCTAAAGTGAGCTGCCCTTGTAACAGTCTCCCTCCAGAGGCAGAGACGATTGAGGTGCTGTGACAGCAAAGGTTGGGTGTCCCTTTGATGTTTGCTTGGGAACCCTTTACAAAAGCTGGAGTTAGAAGAGTAAATTCATGTTTGACAAGTCTGGATCAAAGGGAGAAGAGAGTAGCTGAAAAGTCAGAGGGCCAGCATGGCCAGGGATGGTACTGAGATCAAGTGAGTCTCATTTCTGGTATGTTTTCTGGGACTTGGGGGTGATCATGTGGACAGGGAGGCCTAATCTAGCCAGTCAACAAGTATGGATCAAATATCCACTACCAGCTTAACCCACAATCCTGGTGGTACAGTGGTTAAGTGCTCAGCTGCTAGCTGAACCTGGATGTGGTAATCTGTTTTCCATAAAGATCACAGCCTTTGAAAACTGTAGGTGGTAGCAATACTCTGTGCTGTTCGGGTCACTATGAGACAAAATCAACAACAGTGGGTATAGGAAGTTAGTCCTGGAAAGAATGAAAGCTTGCCTGGTCCCTGTCTTTGAAAAGCTTAGATTCTAACTGGGCATACCAAATGAGAGCTTGTCAAGTGATTCCTGACTGCATATTGTCAGGTTCTAAATTGTAGCATGGAGTCCCTGGATGGTACAAGCTGCTAACACTCTCAGGGGTTAACTGAAAGGAGGAAGGTTCAAACCCAACTAGAAGCTTTGTGGAAGAAAGTACTAAGCCATTGGAAACCCTACGGAGCACTGTCCTCGACACGCATAAGGTTGCTATGGGTTGCAGTCAGCGGCCAGGAGCAGTGAGCAGGTAAAGGAGCTTTGGCAGTAAGCAGAGCAGAGTTTGATTGCTAGCTAAGGAAAATCGAGCAGATTACTGGAGATAAATCTATGTGAAAGCCCCTAGCTTAGCACTTTGCATCTAGAAATCATTCCACAGAGGTTTATTCACCTCTTCCTGCCGTCAACACTGAAGGGCTCCTGAAGAAGATACCTTAGGAAGCTTTTAAATATGGCTTGTGGGGAATTCGAGTGAGAATGGAGAAGCAGGGACAGCCACAGGGGTGGACTAAACAGGAGTGAGAGACAGAGGAAGGTTCTGCCAGGCCTGGTAAAGGTCTTACTGTACTTTGTCCTGTTCAGGCCACATTGGGGAGGACTCTTCTAGTTCTTGACCCCACTTAGGAGGGAAAAATGGAAACTGCAAGAGGCACAGAGGAGGGCTGTGGGAATGTGAAGAATGGTTAAACGTAGGGGAGTATTTACCCCAGAGGGAAAGATTTTGGTGGAAGGTTTTGACTGGACATGGTATTGTGTATGTAAAAGACTGCACTGTGAGCTGGGATCACACTTCCCAGATCCATTCTAGAAGACAGCTGTGGGGCCGAGAGGTAACAGAGATAGAAAGGCAGATGTCCGTGTGAAGGAAGTGAGGGAAGACAGAGGGTGGCTGGGGAGACAGGGAACTCCTTCAGGGGTCCCTGTAGTACTTGCACATCAGCCGAATGCCCACCCCTCTGGGCGACTGGTAATAAAACCAGTAGTAATAACTACCACTTCTACTTATTGTGTTGCGGGCATTCATTCTACTAATGGATTTACACATCTTCTCAACAGCACTGTAAAAAGAAGTATGATTAGCACTGCTTTACAGATGAGAACATTTCGGCTGAGAGTTGAAGTTACCCAAGATCACACACTTTATAAAGTCTGACTCTTCTTGTATTGGTGAAAGATGTGGCCAGGTCACCCCCAGGTGCCTTACAAAATAGGGATATTCTAAAAGGTCCATGTGGGTAGACCATTTGCATGGAGTGGGAAGGCTTTGAGTTGAGTTTGGCTGTTTTTTGAGACTGTCCCCAGTCCCTCCCTCTCCTCAGACAAGAGGCTTAGCTCTGCAAGTCTTGTTCCTACTCCAACTCCTGCCAAGGCCGGCAGTGTGCTGAAAGCCTGGACTTGCACCCTGGCGGTGCCTGATGGCTCCATCCTTCTTCCTCTTGTTAGGCTGCAGGTACAGGCTTGCCCCTGCATGGGGGAAAAGGTAGTATGGAAATTAAAGCTCAAGTCAGAAGTGTTTGGGGAACCTCCTGTCCTACTTTTCACTGTGCTTCTTGTGGTCTAGATCTGACTCAGCTAAGTGGAGCAATAATTTGTTCCTGGGGAGGAACGATAGCCCATTTAAGTCACATGGTGCTAAGCTCAAGTGGTCAGGCAGGGGTCAGTATAGCCCCAGGAGTCATCTGCTGCCCAGTTTCTATGTACCCTAGAAATAGCTCCTCCTGCCCAGAGCCGCTCACCCCCACCAAGAGGAGGCACACCAAGAGCACTGGTCCTTCTAAGGGCACCAGCCTGTGCCTGGAGGGCATCTGCCTAAGACCCCACCCCTCCCAGCCCATCCTTTGCCAGCCATGTCCTGCCTGTGGCACGGTGCAGGTTCCACTGTGTTCTCTTCACTTCGACTCACGTGGCCCGGCCACACTCCATCTCTCTGGAAACTATTTCCATCAGTTGACAGGGCCAGGATTTCAAGAGCAGCCAGCCAAGAGGCGCGTTGGGTTACTCCCTGAGTCCCAACAAGACTTTGTCTCCTGCTTTGTTGGGCCGCACTAGAAGCCCCTGGTCTAGGGTCTTTGGTCAGTGACTCTGAAGTAGCCACGTTCACCCATCAGAGTATCAAGTGCCGGTCCCATTCCAGACTGGGTTTTGTTTCAGGCTGAGCTATGAGTTCTTGTCAAGGGCAGGGGAGCTTAGATTCAATGACCAGTAGCCTAGGACTACCTTGTTTTGGCCTCCTTCACTTTCCCAGGAGGTGGTGGGAGCCAGCTTGGGCAGGATTCTTTGGAGCTTGAATTTTTGGCCACACTGATTCAGTCTGCCCAGGAGAAAGTGTCTACTTACAAATAGGACGTATTGGTCACAATATCTTCCTTCCCAGTTCTGACCTTCCCCCAAAAACAAGCACATCCCTACCCCCAAACTGCCCACGGGCATATTTCGTGCTGGCACATCAGCTGATGTGCACTTCATTTGTGCTGCAAATTCAGGACCTGACGTGGTCATCTTCACTTGTCTTCCCTTACCCTGAAGCAGTGGGAGGCCTGGGTTCTCTGGACCAGTGTCTGCCGGCCACTCAGTTTCTGCTGCCTGGCTCCGGCTCCTGGGCTGTGGCGACATTGTGTGTCTGCGTCTGCTTCTCACCTCTGCCGGGACCTACCCTCCAGCACACGCTGTCCCCAGCTCAGGCCGCTCGGATTTTTGATTGGCACCTGGCACTGCATTGTGTCCTTGGAGTGTTTGTTGTCTCTCTGGGCCTTGTTTCCCTTCAGCTCAGTGAAGTGGGTGGAAGTACTATGGTTGCTTGGCGTGGGTGTTAAGTGCTGTCAAATCGGTTCCGACTCATAGCGACCCAGTATAGTGTTTCTGAGGCTATAAATCTTTGCAGGAGCAGAAAGTCTCTCATTTCTCCCATGGAGCAGTTGGTGGGCTTGAACCGCCGACCCTATGGTTAACAGTCCAGTATTGATGCGGGTGATAGGAGAAGCTTCTCAGTGGCTCTGAGGTCGTTTCTTTAAAAGACTGACAAGATGTGGTCTTTTAGGGCTGAAGGTTGACCACATTGGTAATTACTGTTGATGTAAGCCATTAACATCACAATTTCTTCAGCATTTCCCCATGCATGCTACAGATTTGTGATCTACCAGTGTGCAACCCACGCACACACATACACACTCCAGAACTTTGCACACTTTCAGAATTTTTGTGATCATACATATTTGTAGACTCTGTGTTTTGTTTCTTTTTGAAGTTCTCCATGATTAGAGACACATCTCCTCATTGCCAAGTATTGAACTACCCCAATAATTTGGCTTTCACTTTCTTTCTTTCTTTCTCCAAGCCCTATTCTGTCTTGGGCCATACATACCACACATAATCTTTCTGCTTGGTCTTGTCAAGGTGAACCTAGGTTTGGCTCTACCTGGGAAGTCCTTGGATGAAAAGCCTAGGACTTTCCAAATGTTGGTTGGCCTTTTCTTCCAGTCGTGATGAGGTACCAGTCACCATTGTTATCACTGTTGTCATCATTGTAGTGACAGCTTTTCCTGATGGAGCACTTTGTGTTAAACATTTTGCTGAATGCATTCTGTATTTCATAATAGTCTGACAGAAGTCAGATGAAGTTGAAACTAAAAATTTAGAAAGGTCAAGTAAGTTGTTCAAGTTTGTAGAACTAGTGATGGGGCTGCACCAAAATTCCAATCCAAATCTGTCTTGTTTTAGAGTCTGGGCTTTGAACCACTTTACATGCTGTCTTTGTTTAGTGGAATATACTAAATAAATATTATAGATTAGCAAGATTGTTCTGATAGTGCTGCTTGGTATCCATGGTTTCACTAATAATTATGACAACGAACCCTAGCCAGACTCTGTCCCAAGTGATGTACATAGATTAACTCATTTACTTTTCACAGCTCAGTGAGGATGGTTACCCCCATTTTGCAGGGTAGGAAACTGAGGCTCAGACAAGCTGAATAATTCACCAAAGATAACACCGTGAAGTAGTAATAGTCAGGATTCAAAGACAGGTTAGCTGTTAAAAGCAGAATGTACTCTCTTATTAATCACTATTTCTGACTCCAAAAATATCAGACACTTTCAGAATTTTCATGATTACATACATTGGTAGCTTCCTTAGTTTATAATGGTTTTTCCTCATCTTTTTCTGTTTATCCTATTCTTTTTTAAGAAGCCCAGGCTGGTACCCTTTTCTCAGACCATGTCAGTCTACACTGAACTCACTTTTCCTTTATACTTTTGCCTCTTATATGTCCCACACAATTGGTGCTTCAATTTCTGTTTTCTTACATTTCATTTGTAGGCAGATCCTCATGTTAAAAGCACCAGACTAAACAATAATGATAATAAAAAACCTGATTTAAGATCAGTGCTCCATACTCACAGTAATAGGTACATTTGCCTAGTTCTTTTATTTCTGATCAAAGGAATAGGACACGGAGTCCAGAAATAGACTTGTACCTATCTGGACACCTGTGCAGTAGGAAGTGAATAGTGGTTTTAATCAGTAGTGCTGGGTCAGTTGGATACGCACATGCAGAGGAATGAATCCCAGCCACTACCTCATGTCATGCACAAAAAAATAAATTACAGATTGATCATTTCTCTAAATATGAAAGTTAAAACAAAACTTCCATCTCGAAGATTACTGGGGAGAATGTCTTCATAACCCCGGGGGTAGTCAATCATTTCTCAAACAAGAAGTAGAAAGCAGAACCTCTGAAGGCAAAGATGGATATATCAAGGGGAAAAGAACCCTTCCCGCATTGGGCAAAAGAATGCTCCGTACTTACAAACGATGAGTTGTAGATAGTTTTCTCCTCCCTGTTCCGGATTGTGACCAATTTGTCCTGGATCATTGGCACAGCCTGGTGGCTGGCCTTGGGAACTGTCTGATCCTGTGGTTCTTCTTGTCCTTTTCTGTGTGGACTGTGCCCTTCCTTTCCATGCCCTTCTTTACTCAGCTGTTTATTCTGCCATAGGTGCCTTCTTTAACATCATAGAACATCTAGAACCTTCCTTCTGTCCTTGGGCATTTTAATGTTTGGTCTGCTATCTTAAGAGTTCACCCTTCTCCCTTTTACACCCCTCTTTTCCCCCTTCTTGTGTACTCTAATAACTTGCAATTGCTAAAGCTGTCCTAGAATATCTGGAAGTCCTGGGGCAGGGATGAGGAGGGAGGTGCGAGCAGGCAAAACGGAGACCTGGGGGCTGGAAGGTACCTGGAGAGAAATTTCAGCTCAGTTACTTTCCAGCTGTCTGAGTTCTCCAAAGATGGGATGGGTTATTGAATCGAATAGAAACTGTCCTGGTGTTTCTGGACAGGCCTTTGCCTTGGATAAGGAGTCCTGGTATCTCAATGGTTAAGTCTTAACTGCTAACCAAAAGGTTGGTGGTTGGAACCCAATCCAATGGTTCCACAGGAGAACAACCTAGCGATCTGCTCCTGTAAAGATTCCATCCTCGAAAGCCCTGTAGCGACATTTCTACACTATCCTATAGGGTTGCTGCAAGTTGGAAAATAGATTCAACAGTCTATCTTAACACTCACAGAATGTTTTGGATGGCAGCTGGATTCTGATTGTCTCTCCAGTTCTATCACCGAAGCCCCGTGCAGGCCTTTTGAAGATATTCAGATTGTCTCCTGTGAACTGGGAGAGAGGGCTCATTATATTGGAATGTTTCTCCCTGACCTTCCTGTGGATCCAGGTGGGGCGCATATATTTGTATATTCAAAAATAATTCTGCTGTGCCTCTCTTCCCATAGCCCTCAGCATCAGGCTGGTTGACAAACCACAGACTTGAACATTTCCGTTTCCCTCCTCCTACTCTGTGCCATTCTTTCTCTCCGATAGTAGGAGCTGAGGCAAAGGTCTTCAGCTATATTCTGTGTTTGCTTGTTGCATTTAATTCCTTACTTTGGCAATGCTTTTTCTGTTTTTTCATAGCCAGTGGGTTATAATTTGAACAATTTCTGACAGAAACTGCTGTAGAAGTACAACAGGTATGTTTTGGTTTTTAAACATCTTGACAGTGTTTTAAGATTCAGGAGCTTAACATAGTAAGTGTAGATTTCCAGCATCTCCTGTAAAACTTGGGAATCTGGACTCTTTGGGTCGTCATTCCCTTATGGTCCCCAACTTGCAGAGCTGGGGAGGGTCTGGCTGTCTCCTGTTAGGAGACATTTGACACAGTATCCCCCTGGCCTGCTTCACTTTTTCATTACCTGCCTAAAGGCATTTGTGTACATAACTTCCTAAAGTGGATAAAATAGGCTTTTGTGGGCTAGCCTGGGAACCCAGCTAGTATATTTAATTTTTTTTTTTTTTGATGGGAAAACATGTTCCAACTTTCTAAGAGTGGATTCTTGAAATATCAGTCTGTGCAAGTGTGGGAATGCTTATCAGGCCTTCAAACTAGATTGTACATGTGCCATGGGATGATGGCTTGTGTGTCATACTTGTCCTGCTCTGTGTTTGGGCTTATTGCTGTTCTGAGATGCTGTCAACTTGTCTCCGACTTGGACAACCTTATGAAACTTGTTACCTGGTCCCACACCATTTTCTTGATCGCTGGTATGTTTGGGCCCATTTTTGTGCCTGTTGTGTCCGGCTATCTCTTTGAACATTTTTCTCATTTTCACTGACCCTCCTCTTAAGCAAGTATGATGTACTTTTCTAGCGATTGGTCTTTCCTGATGTGTGCTTAAAGTAAGTGAATCGACGTCTCCCCATCCTCTCTTATAAAGAACATTCCGGTTGTGTTTTTTTTAAGACGATTTGTTCATTCTTCAGGCAGGCCACACTTAGCACTTAGTAGGCATTTAAATGATTTATCTCATGGGATTACTAAATGCTTGTTGTCCATCTCCCTCTAAGACTATATACAGAAACACTGTCTCATTGTGGGCCCAGACCTGCCAGTTTTGCCTAAGACAAAATTGTTGCTTGATTTACCCAGAATTTCCATTTTCAGTTGGTAGATACCTGTACAGAGTGTGAGGATCAGCCCCCTTCTCCCCACCCAACATTTCCCCTGTCTTGAGAGAAACTGTTTCTTTCCCTAAATAAAGATCTCATCTTTGTAGAGTTGGCTGTATGGAGGAAATGAGAGGAGAGACCTTCATTCTCCTTCTTAGATGATGCCTGCCAAGCTTGAGTTGGTGGCAATTACAGAGTGCTTGCATTCCAAACCCTGAACAGGGGTTGGGTAAAAGTTCAGCTCATTTTTGTCTTTGGCATTTCAAAAGTTTTGACCTAGATCAGTCGGAGGCCACTGATTGAGAGCTCATAATGTCTGGAGAGTTTGTTTCGTTCCTGAGGCTTTCGGCTGCAAAGAAGCTGAAGAAAGCCAACGACCTCCTCGGCGGGAGCTGACGCTCAGCCTTTGCTCAACCTTTTCAAGTTTGCCCTGTTCCGGCCTCCTCAGGCCTCTGAGAGTGGATGGAAGAAGCCAGCACCTTCAGCTCACACACGAGTTATCTTTACCCCCTGAAATCAAACACTGCACACAGCACCCTGTAAAACTGCTTCCTCGTAGGCTCGAGCGTGCTTGCTAAGTAAACATCCTCCCATGTTTTTTGGAACTGAGTTCCTTTCTGCTTCCTCGTCATCCCGTTCGGGTTTTTGTGCTTAGCGCCACATAGAATCAAGTTGATAGAAGGAAGACCTAAGGTTGGCCAAAGGCACCAAGAGACTTTCAATCTTCGTAACACTATGAGAAGTGGGAGGGGGTGGTATTGTGGGAAGAAAAAGATGTCGGTGAAAAGTGAAACAGAACCAAGCCTTCCTATTCATAGTGTCATCGTCATAACTTTGAAGGTCCGAGTAGACCCACGTTGGAACCCCGAGATGCGGACGTTTCTTTGCATGAACTCAAGTTCAGTTTTGTCTCCTGTGTTGGCCTCTGTGTGTAAATCCTGTGGTTATATCTGCCCCTCCCTGACCCTGGCTTGTTCGCTCTCCATCTCTCATGACTTATTTGCCTCTTCTCTCTCACTTCCACCCACCCGTGACATCAGCCACGTCATCCACCAAGTTCATGGGGTGATGGGCCAACTCGGTGCTTAGCCCTACTTCCCTCTAGTCCCCTCCTGAAGCAGGAGGCTCCCTGGCAGAGCACAGAGCCCTTTGTTTATTTGATCTTGGGCTCGTGGATAAATCAGGAATGTCCTGACATGAACTTAGGCATGTTTTTCTTCCATGGAGAAGGAAACTATGGCAAATGGGATTTAAGTAGGCAGAGGACCATTCCAAGGGACCTGCTTTAGTGTCATCAAGGCCACATTCCTTTGGTCATCAGACCAGTAGGTGACTTCTTTACTGGCATGCTCTATCCTCGAGCCCAGAAGGTGTGAATTTGAAGCATTTTCCCCCCTGCTAGGAGCCTGGCACAGTTTCTCCGAGCTTCTTTTAAGACTTTGTGGTGCCATGGTTATCGTCCAAGTAGCCCGTGTTTCTGTTGTGTGAAACCTTGTCCCAGCATCATTGCTTGAAGTAGTTACTTGGGAAGTGGGGTCTAAGATAAGGTGACAACCTGGCCTCTTTTCCATAAGCCGGCTTCCTGCAGGATATACTTGACGTTTGAGAAAACGGCCCTCGTACATTAGTATCTGTCTCAGTTCTCTTCAGGCTGTGGGGGGGCTCATGTGGAAAACCTTTGGAGGTCTGTGTTCTGTTGATGTAATAGTATGTGAGAGCTCTAGATATCCTGTGTCTGTCTGGTTACACTATCCAATGAATTAGTATCTGAACTGTTTTTGGGTCTGGGGACAGGGAAGCACTGGTACCCATGTGCCTAGTGACTTGCTGCAGTAAAGACTTGTTGATAGAACCTAGCATGGATGGGACCCTCTGCCCTCCTCCCCCAGAGTTTCCAGGTGTGCAGATGTCACTGCATTGCTGTCTTTGGGACAGAGGGGGTGGGGGTGGGAGCTGGTGAGGCTTGTCTTACTCAACTACTCACCCCAGAGAGGAGATCCCAGGCGTTGGCGACTTCAGGTGCAGGCTTGGCTGTCTCTCTGTTTTGCTGCCTTTGGTGTTGTCAGAAGGATCTTCTTGGGAACAAATGACTCAGCAACCTGCATCTGTGGGGCCATGTAGCCTCAGTGCCTTTTGGGAAGTGATTCGAGTACCTACCTGGGCCCTAAATTGCAGGACTCCACAAGAATAGAGACCCAGATGAGTTTCGTGCCCGTTTCCTCAGCTGCTGTTGAATTTGGTTTCTCAGATTCCTGCCCTGATAGAAGGATCTCACTCATGGGGTAAGCAGGCAATGTTTTAATTATGCTTTTTGTTCATAGGAAATTCCAGAGAAAAAAAAAATTTGGCCCTTGGTTTGTGGCCCAGAAAGCAAAAAACAAAACACAATTCAGCTACGGTTAATATTCTGGACTTGTCAGTGGCACAAAGAGTTAATGGGACAGTGGTCTCCGCGTGAGGATCGTTTGTTCCCTCATGACTGGGAGAAGCCCACATGGGTCAAGAAAAGATGATGCAACATTTAGCATGGGACAGCCGTGTCTGGGCTCTGGGGGCTGTCGCTCAAAGAGTTAAGCTAGTCCTATGGCTGGAAGCCCTTAGGGAGAGAGCAAGCCTGCAGGGACCTGGACCTCTATGCCCCAGAACAGTGAGGTGTGGGGTGAACAGCGGACTGACTGGGAAGTGTGGCCAGGGGAGCAGAGTGTAGGCCCAACTTTTTTTTGCCTTGTTTGACCAGCCTTGGCACTGCCCTCTGGCTCTCCAGGGGAAAAGCTGCAGTTCTGCTCTTGCAACACAAGGAGCAGACTGGAGAATTTAGATCTGCGTCACAGAGCTCAGAGAGAGAGAGAGAGAGAGCCAGAGCTCCGTCGATAGGTCTGCTAGCAACAGCCGTGCTGCAGCAGAGAGAGAGAGAGAGATCAAGAAATAAGTCATAGCAACACCGGGCACCAGCTCTGCCAGCTCACTTGCCAAGCTTCCAGAAATCTGTCGGGGGCTGGAGGCCTCTGGGTAGCCCAGGCTAAGGAGATGGCACGCAAGGTGGCACGGGCGATCCCCGTGGGGAGGACACGGGATGGTGGTGGGGGCAGGGGTGGGAACAAGAGGTTGCGGGGCGACGGCGGAAGGTTTAACGGGACCAAATTCTGGAACCTTCGGGACTGCGGCACCTTACGGACAGAAAGAAATTTGGGTCTGCGCAGGCGCCTGTGGGTGGTCCGACGGGCTCCGGACTTGGTGGCGTAGCCCCCTTCTTCTCCCACGTATGTATTTGCTGGGATCCGGGGCGATGTCTCTGTGTATGTGGGTGCTCTGTCTTTCTCACCTCCTTTTTTGCTTTTTGCTATTTTTTTTCTCTGAGGGAGATTTTTTTTTTTTTTTTTTTCTTCACTTTAATTTCTTTTCCCTTAGTGTCAGCTGCTCGAGCCGGACTCATGGTAGAGGAAAGAGGAGTGGACTGTCTCCACCTCCCACTTGACCTCCCAGCCTTTACCTCGTTTCCCTCTAGTGGACAGACAGATGGACAGACGGGTTTGCCAGGTTGTCTGGGTGTCAGTGGCTGTTTGTCCATGTAGTCCTTTGGTAGAAGGTAGGAAGTGAAGAGAAGTGAGGGGGAGGAAGGCGGGAGGCACAGTTTTTGAGGGGGTGACTTTCCTGAACTGTTCAGCCTTGGGAATTAGGGTCTGGTGGGGAGCAGTGTGGTGGATGGCATTGGGTGTGGGCCGGGAAACGTGGGGTCCAGCTGGTAGGTTTGTCACTGCGTAGTTGGGGAAAGTGGTGAATGATGACGCAGTCACTGTTGCATTTTGTTAGGAGCTCTAGAGGGACAGGTAGTGAGGCTCCCCGGGTCTGAGGGGCCAGCTGAGAGGGGTTAAGGATGAGCTGAGGAGGGAAGCTAGCATTTAGAGATTAAATGTCATCCTTTTGGCGTTGGAAAGTTGTTTACCTTGCGCTCTCTGTGTCTCCATGTTGGCACCCTTCCAGTTCACATGTGATGGCCTTCCCTGTACTGCTGCATCATTAACTAAGTGACTGAGCTGGCCTTCCATTGGCCAGGGGAGGGCTCTCATTCCAGACACTTCTTCTGATTGGTGGGCAGCCCGGTGGCAGGTGAAAAGCTTTCTTTGATTGGCCAAGGGCCAGGGTATCAAATCAGAATTTGCATTTCACTTGCTTAAAGGAGATGGGGATAGGTGGGGGGAGCCCAGCAGCTTTCTAAAATCTCTTTAGGGGTGTGCGTATGCTTGTGTGTCTGTATCGGCTCTGGACTGACCATGGAAGCTTCACCCTAAGCCCTTTGAAAATTTCATGCACTACAAGAAAGAAGAGCTCAGGGCTCCACAAACTTTTTGTGGTGGAGGTGTAGAAGAGTTTGAGGAGATGAGTGTATAGAAGGATGACCAAATTGGAAGAAAATGCTTTTTGTCCTTTCATTGGGTGTCAGAAAAGGTAGTTTTCCAATCAGCCACACCTCAGGGTTGCGGCAAAATAATTCTTGACTCTCTGGAAACACATGGGTAAGGTAGGGCAGAGCTGCTACTCCTGCTGTTGCCACCACCCTGGGCTTCCTGCTGACTCGGGGCAACTCCCCTGGGACTAGAGATTTGCATTGACGTCCGGGGCTGTCCAGAGGCCCTCAGGAGCCAGTCGGGAGCCCAGCCCAGGATGGGAAGGACTTGCCTTCTGGAAGCTGCTGCTACCTGGTACTTAGAAAGGTGAGGATTGGGGCTAACACCAGGGAATGGCGCAAACGCTGCTTACTTTGTGGGATTTCCAGAAGAGCCAACGGGTGGCAAGAGGTTTGGAGGTCCCAGCCTGAAAGGTTTATCAGTCTGGGGAAAGAGAAGAGAGAATAAAACTAGGACAGCAGGCTGTTCACCTCTTGGTTGGGGGAGGGAGACCTGGACAAACCAAGGTCCCCTACTACCCAACCTGTCCTTGTTGCAGGGCTCCTGTTGGTGGGGAGTGGG
Source organism: Chrysochloris asiatica (assembly GCF_000296735.1). NCBI lineage: Eukaryota > Metazoa > Chordata > Mammalia > Afrosoricida > Chrysochloridae > Chrysochloris > Chrysochloris asiatica. Next base: position 13,772,178 of record NW_006408527.1, read on the forward strand.
CTTCCAGAGCCCTGGGCCATGCCCAGCGCGCCCCCCAATAACTGCGCATCTAGGAGTGCAGTGCGCCCGGGTCTCTGGCCTAGGACGAGCGCCACCCTTATTACGTAATGGAGGTACAGGGTGCCTTCTTGGTAAGCCAACCTCCTGACTGGGGAGCAGGGGACAGTTTTGATCCCTTGGAGGTGTAGCTCTTGTCAGCTAGTGACAGGAACTGGGTTGCTGTCCCCCATCTTGGGGTATGGAATGCAGAATGTCCCGAACTCCCTGTATCACCTATGGCACCCCAAGGCCTCTAGGGAATGGGATGGGACCTTTAATATACATGAGTTTTGAGAGGATATTTCCAAAGCAAAAGATAATGATCCTTGTGAGAGTAAGGAGACATGTGGGGGGCCTAGAGGTTATTGACAATTCACTGGCTTCCCTCTCCATGGGTGGGTTTTTAGATATATCAGCTGCCATCTTGGAGGCATTTTTACTGGCCTCAACATGGTGGCGTTGGTTTTTCTGGTCCTGCCGTGCCAATTCCGCAGAGTGGGCGGGGGGCGGGGGCTGTGACGGAGGAGGGGAAGGGGGGGCAAAAGCGCAGCAAAGGCGGGCACAGTGGTGGCTGCCGCAGTGAAGGAGGCCCCATGGGCAGAACTGCCCCGTCCCACCCTTGGACCCAGCCCTGGGTGGGGGATTCAGGTAGAAGGCTTCGGGGTCCCAGGCTTCGCTAGAGCCTGGGCATTGCTCTCCGAGGGCGTTGGTGTCCCATAGCCTCATCAACCTGAGCTTAGAGCAGTTTGGGTGGAAACTGAGTATTTGGGGGCCAAGTGGAGGCAAAGACACAGCAGCTCCCCTTAGAGTTGTCAGACCTCCGGGTGTATGCTCTCAAAATCGGCCCTGTTCCTGTCATAGTCTACCCTTGGGGACAGGGAGTGGGATCCAGGGTCTGCCCTTTACCGTTTTCTTTCCTGTTTCTTACCCGTTCGCTCTGCCAGTGCCGGATTCCAGCTGTATTCCTCTGGTGAGGCTCCCTGCTGCCAGTCCCTCTTGTCTTTAGTCCCTTCTGCGTGCTGCGGCCATCTTGTCTGTCTTGCTCAGAAATTTAAAATGGTTTCTCATCGTTTCCAGAATAAACTCCCTTCCTTTGAGCATGATGTTTAAGGCCGTCTGTGACTAGCCCTCGTTTTCCTGTACAGTCTCATTCCCTCCCTTTTCCTAAATGAACCAGGTATTCCAACAAAACCAGGTGACTTACTTTTTTCTTGCTTTCTCCCTTTCTCCTTTCATACTCATGCTATTTTTTGCACCTCCTCTTCACCACACCTCCACCTTTGGCAATCCCACCTTCCTCCTCAACAAGAAGAAAATTTGATGATCACCATGACCCTCTGTCAAACTCCCATTCCTGTTTTTAATGGTACGTTTATTGTGATGTGCTCTTTGTGTTTATGTCTTATACCACCAGGTAGATTGTGCGTTCCAAGGGGCAAGGGGAAAAAGAAAGAAAGCAAATGCCCATTCGATGCCTTCTGTCTGTCAGGTACCCTAGGCTCTCTTACTGTGCTGATTTCATTTATTCCTTAACCACAACCCTGCTGGGAATGTCCCATAACTGATGAGTCTCTGATTGTGATTAGAACCTTGATCTCTCAAAGACCTTGCATTTTCCCTGTCTGAATTCTCAGTGTCTAAAAATGCCAGCGATGAAGTAGATCTTCTAAATGTGTCTATTTAAGGAATCTTGTAAATCCCGGATGCTGAGTGGGAGTGTGATCTTCTTGTGCTCATGGTCTGGTTCACTTACCTGTCCCATGCCATCTGAACACCCTCATTGCTATCTCGGTAACGTTCTCCTCTTCCTTTGCGCCTGGGCTCACACAAGATGATGACTTCTTGTAGCTAAAATTGATGGCTTAGAAAGCTTCAGTTGTCATGGTTGCCTTCCCCCTTGAAGAGGAGATGGAGGTGGGGTGGATTGTAGCATCTTGAGAGCAGAGTAAGATACAGAACACAGAAGTCAGTGGGGAACAGCATGGTGGATGCCGCAGATGTAGACATTGGTGTTGGAGGGACCGGGGTTTGTATCTTGACACCCTGCCTTCTTAACTTAGCTGGATGGTTTTAGTGAGGTGGAGCCATGTCTCTTTATTACACAGAATATGCCTAAAGCATTGTTAGGCAGATAGGTTTTCAACAGGTACTGATGCACTTCTCTTCCCAGCCTGGTGGTTAATTGGGGACACACAAAATGAACGTAGCAAGCAAGGAATCCTAGTGGCGCAACTGTTAAGTATGCGGCTTCCAACCAAAAAGATGGCTGCTCAAACTCGTGTAGCCACTGTGTGAGAGAAAGATGTGGTGGTCTTGTCTATAAAGCTAAACCTTTTGAGATCTAGTCGCTTCCGACTCCTATGGGAGAGACTAGGAGAACCGGCTCCATAGGGTTTCAGAGACTGTAAATCTTTCTGGAGGCAGACAGCTTCATTGGTCTGTGGAGTGGCTGGTGGGTTCCAACTGCTGACCTTCAGGCTAGCAGCCGAGTGCTTTAACTGCAACACCACCCGGGCTGCTTTTCATAAAGAGCGTTGTTACTGTGTGTCATCACAGAGAGCCTATATAGAGGGTTTTTTTTTTTTAATGTTTTATTGTGAATTATATGATAGTTTACATGGGAGAACTTTAGTTTTACATTCATTCCATCGTATATCATCTCACTGCCATGGTTCCAATCCCCTCCATGCAGCATCAACCACCCAAAGGGTATATCCTAGAAACCCACCCCCTGTACTTCCCCCTCCTCCCCCCAGTTTTTGGCCCACAGTCCCTTTCCCTCTCTGGGTCCAAAGTCCCCAGTCGCTTCATCACTCCACGTCATCATCTCTGTCTCTATCTCAGGCATCTCTGTTTCTCTGGGTAGGGTCCCCCTCTCGGCTTTTCTCCATTGATGGTCCCAGAGGCCTCCGCTCCTATCCTGGAGAATTAATCACTCCCTTCCTTGCTACAAAACCTCTGTACAGAGTTTTTGAGGAGCGACTGGTAGATTTGAACCGCTGAGCTCGTGGTTAACAGTCCAGTCCTGATCCTACAGCCCCACACGGGGACTTTACAGCCTAGGAAATCCTGTGTGGTAGTTCTACTCTGCCACATGGGGGCGCTCTGAGTCAAAAATCAACTTGATGGCACCTGACAGCAACAACAGAAGAAATGGAGGTGAGGGGAACTTGTGTGCCCTCAGTGGGCTTGTCAAGTCTGTCAGGGGATGAGGTAAGCTGGGTAGTAGCCACCTAAAGCTTACCCCAGGTAGTGGCTTCTGCCTCCGCCCCCTTCCCAGGAGTCCAGAGCAGCTGCCCCTTGGACTTGTGCATCAGGAACATGGTGGTAGAGTGAGGGTTAACCAGTAAGCCGTACTGGGAGGCTTTCTGTGTCAGACTAGCTTTCCTTCTCTCTGAGTGTCATCAGCGGCTGTCTGGTTTCTGACGATATTGAGTCCCGTGGGAGGGGAACGGAGCACCCTGAAGCCCCTCATCATCAGTTTGGGGGCTGCAGAGGGAAGAGTGACGACAGCCAGAGAGTCAGGAGATGGCAGTGGGGACCCTGGTGACGGCTGCTTTGTTGTTTTTTTCCTCTTTGGAAGATGACTCAGTGTATCGTGAGCCGTGAGATGGAGCTCTCTGCCGAGTGGCCAGGATGTTCTGTCAACACGAAAGTAGCACAAACAGCTCGTCGGGGCTAGAGGCTGTTGAGGCAGGGGTCATTTGATGGGAGGGCTGATAGAGATGAAGCCACAGCCAGTTATCGGGTCGAGGGGTGACCCTAGGTAATGCAGCAGAGCTGTGTGGACCCTGCAATCTTAGAATTGAAGATGAAAATACAGCTGTTTGTGTTATGAAATCCACTTGGCAACAGGGTCGTTGTCTAGAGCTCTTCTCGCTGGCCCCAAATGAAAGGCACCTTTGGGGAACCTTTTGGGGTTTTCACTGCAGCTCTGTTTGTGGTAGTTTTGAGGGTTGTTGTCATGGATGGAGCGTGACTGGGCAGTCCTTAGTGAGTGGACACCAGGGTTCCTGGGCCCCGGGAGTGAATGTGTATGGCGGGGCTGTGGTCTCCCAAGGGGTCTCTGCTGACCCTCAAAGATGGTGGCTCCATGTTACCAGCCTTACTCATAGGCAACTAAAGGTCAGCCCTTGGTCAACCAGCTTCAGCTTCCCCTTTCCTTATTTGTCCCAAATCGAAGCCTATCTCCCCTTCATCTTCCTCACTTCCTTCTCAGGTAAAATAGTGGTCCTTAAGGTCTCAACTTGTTTTGAAGAGAAGGCATCAGCATGGCGACCGAGGGTTCTAGACCTTTCTTGAATCTGCAGCACTGCGCTGTAGGCGCGTGATTCCCCCGCCCCCCGCCCCGCCCCACTCCACCTCGCCCCGCCACCAGGCCTCCTTGGGAACAAGAGGAAGGATGGGCCTCCTCTTCCTTTGAACCCGGGGCCAAGCCATTATCCCCAGCATCCGGCTTCCTTTTCTCTTCACCATCCTCAGCCAATGTTGGGGGACACAGCTGTGTGTGAGGACTGAGGGGACCCCCTGGTCTGGGCCCTCCCTCATGTGACGATACGCTGACATTTATCACAGAGCACCTCCTCTTCTCCCCATGGATCTCCCAGGGTGACTCATTGGGATCTCGGGTAGGTGTGGCTCTTAGGCCTTGGGAGTCAGAGGAAAAAGCAGGCCGAGACCTGGCCAAGGTCACAGCAGAGGGCAAAGCAGGGCAAGGGACGGTGGGGCCCGGACCCCATCCAGAGAGCAAAGGTAGCAACAGCCCTTCTCACCGTACCTTCCTGAGCCTGCATGGAGAGCAGCATGACCTAAAAAAAAAGAATTGTGTGTATGTGGGTGTTGGATCTCTTTGTATCTTGTTTGCTTTGTCCGGAGCTGTGCGTGAGCTGAGAGCCTAGATTCTGCCCTTGGGAGAGCTCTCTGGTCTCTCAGGTTTGTGTTCTGGAATAGGGGATGAACAGGCCCTCGTTGATTAGACGCTCTGCCCACTGGTGCTGGCCTTTCTCCAAAAGGATGGCCCCCATGAAGTGACGCAGTGTTGCCTTCCTTCTGTCATTGGATGATGAACAGTAGCCGAGGGGCCATATTAACCCCAGATGGGGCCTTGATTGTAGCTGTCTTCCTTTCTCTTCTTCCTCAGAGAGATTTTAAGAGAGTTCTGTTGGCTCCACAACTCAGTGACTACCTCTTTGGGACTCAGCCCCTATGTGGATGGTGCCGCCATCCCATCGGCTACAATAGTCAGTCTGCATTTACTGGGAACACAAAAAAGGAGATACCTGGCAGCGCAGTCCTCTGTGGTACGTATCCATCTGCATTCTTTTACATTCTTTCATTTCTTCAAACATCAAAAATGAATAGATATTTATTGAACCCAGCCAGCGGCTGTACCTTTGCCATTCTTCTCCTGCACACCCCGCCCTCAGTCTTCCCGAAGAGAGGACTAGATTGATTTTCTAGTGCAACTGGAGAGCTGCAGAGAGGTTAAAAGTCAATCTTCCACCCCCGCAGAACCCCCCTCATGCTACATTCAAGAGAAGGCAACTCTCCCTTCAAGTGGAGCCTTCAGCCAATGTTCCCGGTGCAGAGGGCTGATGGGCCGAATGGAAGGACCCTGTTTGCCCTCACTGGCCCAACCCGGGGGTGAGGCTCTCAGTTGGCTGACTGCGGGAGGGAGGACGGTCCTTGCCAGAACCTAGCGTGGTTCTCTGCCAAGTTCTAGCTCCAGATCTCTAGGCTGGAAGGAACCTAGACTATATATAGCCTTGTGCTAAGCAGTTCTTATCGGACGTGTCTGCCCTCCCCTGTAGGAGAGGAGCACTTCTTTCAGAACCGGAATCCGGAGAGTGTGAGCTGTCTCTACAGGCCTTTTATTCTGAGGAGGTGTGGGGTGTGTGTGTGTGTGTGTGTGTGTGTGTTTGTGTAGTTCAGAGCAGCAAAGCCTTATTGCCTTCTCCCTATTTCAGATTCTGGTGGACTCGAAAGTTATCCTGGATGAGGCAACTGATGTGGGATGAGAGCCAGGAAGGACCGAGGATTCTCAGTGGATGCTGGGCTTGCAGGAGAGGCTAGGGTCACATGACATGGCTGAAGGCACAGTTGTGCCCCACATCATAGGTCATCCTCTGGCTTCTCTTCTTCATTTCCTGTTTGCCTTGCTTTGCCCAAGGATGTCTTTTGACCTCTCTCTTCCTTCTTTTGACCCTCTGCATTCTCTGCCTTCCTCCTCCTCTTTTAGATTTTCTTTAAGCTATATGAGGGCAAACTCCAAATCCCTGCTGGGCTTTGGTCAGGCAGAGAGAGTCAGTGGTCTCAGGAGGAAGCTGAGAATGGGGAAATTGTGCTACGTAGGATTTATAGGGCAAGGTTGGTTGGGTATCTTCCTCTTCCCTCTCACAGGTGCTGTGCAGCCATCAGTTCATTTCATTCTGTGACCAAAGTGCTGATTGATGCGACATGATCCCAGTCTTGTCAGTGAATCATCGCCAGACTGGAAACCAGACGCAGCAAGGAAAACAGGGCTTAACCCCTTGCCTGCCTCCCAGGTAAGTCAGCTGTGGCCTGGTTCTGCATCCCAGCTTCTCCTCGTGAAGACTCTTTCCCTTCTTCAGTGGGATTCCTCAAACATTTCCATTCAGAAACACACTTACAATTGCTCTTTTCTCTCCATTTTCTTGCTCCTGGTTTTTCTGTGAATGAGGTTAGTAACCAGCACAGGACTCGGGGGAAGGGCAGTCAGCTGAAGTGCCCAGCCTGCCTGGATGTGTGGGAGATATCTGGGAGCATGCGGCAGTTGGCAGAGGAGCTGGGTCTTGCAGAGTAACTGAATGGAAACTTTGTGGACCTGTAGTAGTTACAAGTCGGGCTGCCAGCCTCAAGGTCAGCAGTTCGAAACTACCAGCAGTTCCACGGGAGAAAGATGAGGTGTTCTGCTCCTGTAAAGATTTACAGCCTTACAAAACCTGTACAGGATCGCTATGAGTCGGAACTGACTCCACGGTACTTAACCACAACAACATACTGTAGATACTCTGGCTTTAACCCCTCAGGGCCATGGGAACCTACCTAGAGCTTGGGCAGTGACCAGTTCACTGAGTTGACCAGTGGACTTTGGGGCTCTCTCCTTGACTTTTGGGGTTTCTTTGGAATTAATCACATTGTTTCCCAGGATTCTCACTGCTTTCTTCTTCAGACAAAAAACATAAAAAACTCCTGGCCCAGTAAGCCATTGTAAAGGCTTTTTAGGCAGTTGGTGTAGAAATTCTTTTCTGCCTCACTTGATGCTGGTCATAGTAATGGGCACAGCGGTTAGAAATGACGTCTTCAAGAACTTGGTGGGAGGGCTGTCGCATTAGAGAGACAATTCAGAAATGTACTTGCCACGGCACCAGGAAATCTCTTCTATCGGTAGATTCCTGCCATGTTCTTGGCCAGTGAAGCTGGTTGGGATTAGCTAGCAGTGGATTGATAGGGAGATAAAGGGAATGATGCTGGGTAACCTTAGGATGCGGTCAGCTAATGTTGAGAGGCCCCTGTGTGATCCCGCTTCCTACCACACAGGAGGTGCCGCTCTCTAATGGGTGTGGGTGTTGTTCTACCAGGGATGACTGGTGATAATGCCACACAGTGTGCCGTCTTTTCTTCCCATCTGAGATGAATCTCCTAGTTGGCTGTGAGCAGTGCTGAGTTGCTCACTGAGTGAGGAATCCAAGGTTGTTGGGAAGAGTCCGGTGTCTCTTCCTTCAAGGAATTTGACAAGTCTCAGCCCCTCCTGCAGTCATGTAGTTAGGGATAGCTGGGAGTGTTGGACCTGGAACACAAATAAGGGGAGAGATCAGCTATGGTGCAGCTGGGAGAAGAAGAGGATGGAGCCAAGTCCCTCAAGATGTGTCGGCTAGAGTCTGGCCAGGGCTAGCTGTCGGGCTCCAGCCAGATGTAGTTGCTGGCTGCACTTGGAATCTTGGCCCTCTTTCATTCAGCATGTCCCTGATTTCTGGCTCCAGCAACTGTCCTTCCCATTGACACAGCCCTGCCCTTGGCTGGGTCACTATACCAGGGTGGGCAGTGGAGAAGAAATTGGTTCTATTCTTTGTGACGCAGTTGTCTCTGTGGTCCCCTGGGGTTTCCAGAATTGGGATTGCTGCTTCCATGGTGATTCTCCTGGTTTTGTTCTTCCTTTTCTTTTGTCTACAGAGCTCTGGTGGCACAGTAGATTGTGTTGTGCTGCTAACCCAAAAGCTGATGGTTCAAACCCACCAGCCACTTGGTGGGAGAAAGATAAGGCATTCTGTTGCTGTAAAGATTTACAGTCTTGGAACCCAATGGAGTAGTTCTGCTTTGCCCTGTAGGGTCGCTGTGAGTTAGAATCGACTCAAAGGCAATGGATTTTGTCTTGTTTTGATTTGTGGGGATTTTTTCTTTGCCTGCCCACTAGCCTGATTTCTACTGACATAGAGCATTGTGTGATACGGCGCAGGCTATAGGACAGTGGGCATCCCTAGTCGGGGGAACGGACTAAGTACATGCCAGGTGTTTTTTTTTTCTTGACCTTTTAATCCCTGAGGTCTGGGAGCCAGGCATTAGTTTTGGGCCTTTCCACCTTGGATTCAGTGGGGGACTCACAGCGGGTGGGGTAGAAACAGTGGAATTGGTGGGAGATGCTGTCAGAGGCTCTGCCAGGGGACCTGATTGGTCAGCACCTTTGCTTGTCCACTGAACCCTGGGCTGGTCAGGGTTGTGAATTGTTTAATGCATATCTTGGCTCTGTCCCCTGGAGTAAGTATCCCTGAGGCGGCAGCTACAGCTTTTAAGAGGGTCTGTACTTTGTGCTGGTCACTTTCGGGTGCATTGCCCTCCTCTGAGATACGTCAGAGGTATTTCTCCTTTCACTAACCGGCAGTCTGTGGGAGGCCCTTTTGTCTTGCTTTTCTGGAACTTGGAGTGACTGTAAAGAAAGCGTTTGGTTTTTGCTGGTTCCGTCTACATGGGATGTTTGTGGGCTGCTGGCCAGAGAATACCTCCCCAAGGCCCTGGATTGACATGTGCCAACATACAGTGTCCAGCCTGGGTCAGGGTGGAACACTGGGGTAGAAGGAGGCACATGCGAGGTTGGTGTGCTCTGTCTGTTCACAGGAGCAAGGCCAGGAGGGTGTGGGGGGCCAACCCAGTGCCCGGTCAGGCTACCTGCTGTGGACCGAGATGACTGTGTGTCCTCCTATCCGGATGTTCGGACTAAAGGCAGCATGATGCCCAGATCAAGGTCTGTAATGAGGCATGAAGGTATGAGATGGGCATCAGAATCCCTGGTCTCAGCATGCCACCGGGAAACTGACCTTTAGCCCCACCTACTTCAACAGGCATGCTGTTGTTTTTCCCTCCTTTGCGTATCTGATTTCATCCTCAGAACTACCATGGGAGATAGGTGTTGTCTCCCTTAAATGGTTAAAGGAGTCTGGTGGTGCAAATGGTTAAGTGCTTGGCTTCTAACTGAAAGGTCAGTGGTTTGAAACCACCAGCTGCTATGCAGGAGAAAAGATTTAGTGATGTGTTTTCACAAAGATTACAACCTTATGGGGCTGTTCTACTTTGTCCCATTGGGTCTCTGTGAGTCAGAATTGACTCAAGAGAGCTTAAGTTTCAGTGGTTATTAAGTGACTTAACCAAGGTCACACACTTGGTAAGTGAGATTTGAATCTAGATATGTATTTTTTTTTTCTGCTGTCCCTGTACCCTCTAGGGATGAAGTCAGAACATTTTGGGGAGGGTAGCCCCTCAAAGGATAGACAATTGGGAGAACTGATGTGAGCCAGAGCAGAGGGCATATCCCCAGGGGGATGTTTGAGTCCCCAGGGAAGGCTTTGCTGCATTCCTTTTGGGGAAGGCAGGGCAGAAGCAGATACCCTTTAGTATCTGTGGACAGGAAGGACTGGGCAAGGCAAACATTTTGCTTCTACAAATATGTATCAAGTCTGTACTATATGCCAAGAACTGTACTAGGTGCTAGGGACACAGAACTCAGAAGCACAAAGTCTTTAGTCCTGTGGGTCATGCATTCTAGTGTGAGGAGAGCGCATTAAAAATGAGCTCTAATTTAAAAGTAAGGAGCTTTGGTAGCGTAGTGGTTACAAATCAGGCTGTGAACCGCATGGTCTGCAGTTCGAAACTACCAGCTGTTCCGCTGGAGAAAGATGAGGCTTTCTGCTCCCATAAAGATTTACAGCCTCGAAAACCCTGTACAGGGTTGCTATGAGTTAGAACTGACTCCGTGGTACATAACCAACCAGCCAACCAATTTAAAAGTAAATTTAAAGTATAATGTGTGGTGGAGGTCATGGGAACTCATATACTTTATGCACAATTTTTCTGGAAACCTACAACTGCTGTTAAAAAGCAAAGCTTATTTAAATAAAATTTAAAAGATATAAAAAAGACACAGATGGAGAATGTATCAGAATGAAGAATAGGGTCAGTCATATATATGAGATGATTGTCAAACAGAAATTTCAGATACCAATGGGCCTTAGCCTCCTGGAAAAGCCATATTGATTCTTTCTGTAAAGAATTAGGAGTGATAGGGTTGCTAACCCTTTCTCTTCTCTTAAGAACGAACATAATCCAAGAACCTCATAGCTTGCAGGGACTTGTGTGAAGTTCCATCATAAATCAGAGATCAAGGTGGGACTTTGGTCACAGGTGAGAGTGTTTTCCGTTGGTCATGGCTGGTGTTGGTCTTCCACCTTCCTAATGGTACCACTTGGCTCTTCTGTTCCTAGTGGTCGAGGCACATGGTAACATTTGGGTTAAGTCTTGGCTGAGTCTCTGGGCTCTGAGTTCAGCCTCCTGCCGGAATGCGTGGTTCCAAGAACTGATGATTATCGCAACAGAGAAGGGACAGGAGCAAGTCACCTTGTGGCAAATGCTTGGCTGTGATTTGTGTCTTGAGAGGTTGAGGCAGGCCGGTGGTGCTGGGGAGGTGGGGGTGGGGGTGCGGGGGCAGGGTGTTTTCAGTGTGTACAGCTCCAAAGCTCAGGATTTGTTTACTTGGTGGGAGAGGCAGACCGGCCCATGGTGAGTCAGGCCACGTGATCCCTTCCCTCCTTGGCCCTGTCTTTGGCGCACAGCCTCCCTGTACCACAGAGACTGCCATCTGCTGCCAGGAGTCTGATACGTTGCACAAGGGGTCTTGCTAGGGTTGTAGGACAAATGAGGTGTTTGTCTGTGGTTGTGGGGTGTGGGGGGCTCAGAGAGAAGGTTAGAAGTTGGTTAGCATAGTGGTCAGCAGACTTGGTGAAAATGAATGGACTCACTCACTGTCTCTCTTTGGGCTTCTGTTTCATTATCTATAAAAATGAGGGAGTTGAACCAGAATAATTTCTCAGGTTCCTACTAACCCTAGTATTGGGATGCTCTGGATGTTCTGGGAGGATGTCTTAGCTAGAAACACAGGACAAGTAAAACTAGACCTGGGTTACAACACAAGAGGAGAAGGGGTCTTGAAGACCTGTCCCAGAGCAACCAGAATCCTTTTTCTTTTCTGAATAGACAGGTGGGGAGAGACTTATTGTAGGACTCACTAGGAGGAGGAGGGATGGAACTGGAGACTGGGTACAGGTGGTGGGGCTGGCTGGTTAATGAATCTCCAGAGACAGGGTGGGCTTGGGCTTCCCCGTGGGAGGTCTGTCCGGAGATGGGGGATCTGGTTTGCTGAAGGAGTGCTTACTGTGCTGTAGGAAACCATTCTCTAGATAAAATGCTCAATCCTTCCTAGACCTAACACCTTGAATAAAAGAGGAATTATGGGGTTGGGGGACGCCCCTTGCATCATGAAGATTTTCTTTATATCTTGTTTCCGTCTACTGAAAGGAGAAGAAAAAAAAAGAGGAGTCTTTGTATGGTGCAAATGGTTAACATATGCAACTGCTAACCAAAGGCTGTTTGAGTCCTCCTAGGGACCCCTCAAAAGAATGGCCTGTCAGTGTGCTTCCATGGAACCAACCATTGGAAACCCTATGAAATGCACGTCTGCTTTGACACGCAGGGATCAGAATGAACTTGACCGTAGCTAGTATTTAACGGAAAAAATAAAAACAAAACTAATTTAGAGCTACCAGTTCCCTTTTGGCTCTTTAGTCTTGAGTCACTCTTAAAAAGAAAGTCACAGTGAAACACATTGCAGGTAAGCACAGGGTGCCACCAGATCCACAGGCTGGTGTGCTACGGCCAGGCAAAGCCAGGCTGGCCCAGGAGCAACAAGGACACCGGCCTGGCTTTCCTATGGCAGCTTCACACCCACAGGGTTACCTTTTTCCCAACACTGTGCAGGTAAGAGCCCGCTGAGGCTGACGGACACATAGTGTCATCTGCTAAACAGAATGCAGAGCTTTTAAATAGCCACATTTCTCCAGAGTCACCAATTCTGCTCGCCACATTGCTGGATATGTACTTGGAATTAAAAATTTCTTCCCACATGGTATAGTGAACACTCATTTGAGCTAACTTTAGGTAGGAGACGACTTGATCAGTAAGTATCAAATCACATTTCCCCTTGCGATCTTCTACAGTTCTGTACACATTGATTACCTCACACAGCCTTGGAGGGTGGGTGGTATTATCCCCATAGTTGATGAAACTGAGCCACAGAAAGTCCTGCCAAAACCTAACTCACTTCTGTACCTGCTTAATCTGAGGCTTCCACCCTTACTCCAGCTATGCTTTCCCTGGACTCCACAAGTACCCCAACCCTGGCCAGTGGGATGGGGACAGAGGATTGGGTTCTTGGACACTTGACTTGGTCTCTGTGGACACTTGACTTTGGTCCCCACTCTACATTAAAGGGGGAAGGAAATCCCAGAATGTCATTTTCCATGTTCTCTGATTCCTTGGACAGCTTGGGTCTCTTGTGAGAACTGCCTTATGCTTTTGGCTGGGAAACCAGCCACTTACCACCATGGGTTCCTGGACAGGCTTTCTACATTTGGAAGCTTCTGGAATACGGATAGCATGAAGTTTAAAAAGGAATCTCGTTTGAAAACGGAGTGCTTCAAACCATTCTGACACATGGCATGGCATTCGGTGCACTTGTACACAGGCAGGTTTCAGCTAATTTCCATTTACTTAGAGCTGAGGCCTCATTGGGGGAGCTTTGAGATGTTTCAACAGATTCGTAAGAGAGGCCCTGAGCTCTGCCCAGCATGCATGTTGTGTGCATGTTCCCGTTTGTTGGATAATGTACAGTGCCTGCTGGAAGACTTGGCTCCTGTACAATGTAAAGTAAGAAACTAGACACACGAGCTTTAGCTCTGAACGTTTGCTTTGTGAGTGACTTGGAAAAAGTAAGCCTGACTCATGGAGAACACAGTGGGTGAGCGAGTGAGCTCTTAGGCAGAAGTTTTCCCTCATGCACTCTAAGAACCACTGAGGATGGGGCTGAATGAAGGTCTTCTTGGCCGGTCAATCCTCTGAATGATCTTCGTTGGAATAGACCCAGAACTTGTTTGAAGGGGCACACAAAGTGTTTGCCTTCACTTAGACCATATTCAAGCTGATGGTTTAGCTGTACTTGAAGGTGCTATGAAAGAAGTGTTGGGAGAGGACACTGGGCAGCATGCAGGACTGTGTGTGGATTGTTGTCAATGTGTGCTCCCTGAATGCAAAGCTGTGTGATGGGGGTGGGCCAAAGGCAGCCTGCTTACTGGCGCAGTATCGTTGGGGTGGCCAGAGCCTTCAGTAACTTCATGTGTGAAGCGTTCTCATCTCAGACACAGTTAACCTTGGGGAAGTAAGACAGTGGGCTGAATGGCAGCAAGAAGAGAGATTTAGGGAAGGTTCCAGAGAGAACAGTGGCAAGAAAAGATGAAGCCTCTTAATCTTGACAGGGTCCTTCCAGGCCCAAGTCTGTGGGAATCTGAGGCCATCCAGGTACCAGGGTCTCCACGTGTTTGCGGCAGGCCTCAACCACGTGTAACCACATGAGCGTGGGATCTGGAGCTCTGGTATGGTTTCCTCTAATCCTATAGAAGCTGAGATTATTTGCAAATAAAAAGGGAGAAAGAACCTTGTGCTCCTCTGATCCTGTAAGGTATCACCTCCACCCCTCCCTCCTCCCTGGTCCATTTCTCCAGCCTCAGGGACCTTTGATGGGCATTGGAGATGTGAGTCTGTGTCGTGGTGGAAGAGGTTATAAAGGAGACCAGAGATGGGAGAGATACAGCTCTGGGAGCCACTGGCATTGTTTGCTACACCAAAGGCACGTGTGTACCCACGTGAGTACACTGTGGAAAGTTAGACCAAGGTCTGGAATAAACCAGTTAGTAGCTACATGAGAATTGTATTAAATATAGGAAATCATATGTTTGTGTTGTTACTGCCTACAGACTTCTAAACGAAAGGCCTGCCAGGGTGGGGACCTTTAAGTGAGCCCAGTCTCTAAGGTCGTAATCAATTTGTATCCACTTTTTATCTCCTTTCGCCTATCACCCTCCTTCCTCAGGTACCTATGAATGTTTGCCCATACCTTGGTGGTGTTGCTTCCTTGGGGCACAGTTCCTTCAGTGCCTCTGATATCATTGCATGTTTTATTTCAGATGTCAACAGACTATAAACTCACTTCAGAATTAAGCCACTTCTGAGCTGAAACCCCCTTCCCCCAGTCCTAGGCTGATTCATTCAAGCCCCCAGGAGATGAGAATCAAGGGTGTGCTTGCTGGGACAACTAGGTCATGCCTCCTTTCGGGGTGGAGTTTGTTCAGTCATATGTCCCCCCAGACCCTATTAACTGTACTTCTTTTCAGCTTAAACTCTTTGAGTGGTGGCCTTGAACATCTAAAGCCCCATGCCAGCCTATTAGGTGAAGAGGGAGGTAGTAAGGGAAGGGGGCAGATGGAGAAATCGAGAACATAGACTGCTGACAACTGGCCTCTCTCCAAGGCAGGTGAACTCTGTGTTCGGAAAAGAACTCATTTAATCTTTTGGCCCTAATGGCAGCTTACTTGTATTTTCTCTCCTTCTCTCTTTTTCCTCCTCTCTCTCCCTCAACCCTCCCCCCAGCCTCCAAAGAATTTAATCTGCTGGACAACAAACAATACTGTTATAAAACTTTGAAAACAAGAGGGCGAGGCCTCCCTGACAGGGAGAAGAGCATGCTGGGTAAAGGCCCCAGGGAGCGTGCCAGGCCTGTGATGGAGCCGGGCGAGAGCCCAGTTGGCTGGGTACCTGAGTAGCTGCCCCCACCCCACCAGCCCACCGACAGCACCTTCCCTTGTCCTGAGAGGAAGGAACCGAAACAAAAGGGGTCAAAGAAGCACTCAAAAAAAGGAAGTTGTGTGTTCCCCTCTCTCTGATCTGATGGGAGTGCACTAGACTGTAAAACTTCCTTCTCCCTCCTCTATCCTCCCTCTCTCTTGCTCCCCCACCACACACACACACTTTCCCCTCTTCTGCTACTCATTGTTCCCGGCCTTGAGACTGGTAGACACAATGAGACTGGAATGGCTACGGAGGAGCAGCTTCCAGCAAGGGAACCAGGAGAGAAAAGGCATTCCCTAGGGTTGGTTTTAGACCCCGGATCTACTACGCTCTGTCTGACCCAGCCTCCCCTCCCCACTAGGGAAGTGGAATCAAGTCCCAGGGTGTGCCCAGGTACTGGGCACAACTGCCCTTTGGAGGACTTCCTGGTGCACGTGGGAGGCTGTGTCCCGACAGGATGCTGGCTTGGTGAGATTGATGCTCTCTCCTTGGAGATGTTCCACTGGCTCTTCTGAGGGAGTGGAGACTGAGCTACAGCAGTTGGGGCATGTCTCTGCAGGGGTTCCTGGAAGCAAGGACTTGGTTCTCTCAGTAGGCAGCCCTGTGATACTGTGGAGTGAGGGCATGGACCACTTGGCCTGACTGGAGACTACATCTGGTGAACTGGGGGCAGGCATTGTGTTTGTGTTACAGACCAAAGGCCATGCTCATTAGCAGCCTGTGCACTGCTGTCGGGAAAGCAGTTCAGGGCTCTGTCTGTCCTCCAGCTTGAGCACATGGAGAACACGATGAGTTCGAGCTCCGGTCTTCACGCCATCTCTCCTTCCCTTTGCCCACCTCACCACAGAGGCAGGGTAGCTAGCCGTGGTGCATCTTCCCAGCCAGCTAGCCACCCTGATCCAGGACTTCCCAGGCACCTTATACTGATTCCGCAAGTGTTAGAAACTCAGATAACCTCACTTTTAGGAAGCAACTACCTAGGAACATGCCCGGACCCTGGGGAAACCAGAAGCTCGGGTGCTGGGTCCATGTGTGCTTAGACGACTGACTTCTTGCCATGTTAGCGGGACAGGTGTCTTGAGGGACTCAGTGGGGCTGGAGTACGTTTGTCCCACTTTGAGATTTAAGGTCTGGGAAGTGGGGTGGTCCCTAGATGTAGAACTCTCCAACTCTCCTTTCAGGGTTCAAGCTACCAGAAAAGGAGAGCGAGATGGAAGTTTTTGGGGCTTTGGGGCCAGCTCCAGAACCTTTCCCCCAAGAACTACCCCCTCACCAACGCATACCCTTCATTTTATCACCCTTTCCTCTGATTCATTAACCACAGCTAGTTGGCGGCAGGCTCCACCCTGACAGCTCAAGACAAAATGTCCAGCACACTGGGCCAGGGTTAGAGCAGAGGGTGACAGGAAGTTGGGCTGGCCTTTCAGTTCACATATACAATGGAATTGAGGGCAGGACGTTCCCCTTTTTGCAGAGGACCTTCCCCAGCCCCTCTCTCACCGAGCTCAGCCCTTCCTTTATGCCAGGAATCCTGCAACCAACATATACAGTGGCAAGAAAATGGACACCCAAGCTCTGCTTCCGGCCCCACCCCCACTGACTGCAGCTTGCATCAGTCACGTAAGTAACTATGACTCAGCACCAGCCTGGGTCAGGAGAGCAGCTGCCTTGGCAGGAACCTTCCAGTGTTCTGGATTTAAGCACTGCATGAGCACAGAACCCAGCAAGCAGGATTAGGTTCCTGGAGGCGGAAATCTGTCTCAGCAGGGGATTTGTTTCTGGATTTTATAAACGGAGTGGGGGGGGGGGGCGGTGTTCTTTCCATTTTCCACCTACCACAGGCATCATACTGGCATAGGAATTTTCAGACTTGAGAAGGCATGGAGTCCTGGTGTGGCGCTGTAGGATAAGTGCTGGATTGCTAACCACAAGGTTGGTGGTTCAAACCTTGGTTCAGCTGCTCCTCAGAAACTCAGGGTACTTAACAACAGCAATCTAGGATGAAAGCAGAGCTCGCTCTCTGCAGTCTCTGGACTGCTTTTAGCCAACAGCCTGTGTTCTTTGTTCCGGCCTTTGAACTGGTTCCTTCCAGCTCTACCCTCCCACCTGAGGATATACTGAATCTGCATTTAAGTAAAGCCCTCAGGTGAACTGTATGCATTCTGTAAGAATCACCTGTGAGTCTTGGGTTGTTAAGTGCTTTTGAGTTGGTTCCGACTCATAGTGATCCTGTATAGGGTTTCTGAGGAGGGCCTGGTGAGTTTGAACTGCAGACCTTCCTGTTCAAACCAATCTTGCAGTTCAGCATATTAACCACTGGGCCACAGCAGGACTCCTTGGGTAGAAATGCAAATTCTCAGGAAGGAGAATGAAGTGGCTGGAAGCCCTGGGGTGTTTTAAGTTTCTGCTTTTACTTGTCTTTAGACAAAATCCTGCCTCTGTGGGTCACTGTATTTCTCTCTCTTTGAGTTCTCTGCTGAGCCCTCTGAACATTTGAATATTCCACTATCAGACTACCCAGCTTCCTCTCTTTACAGAAGACAACACGGAGGCCCGACGCGGAGGAAGTGGCAGGCCCCTGTGCTCAGGCTCTGGGGCTGAGCAGGAATCCATGCCGTGTTGTTTTGATTCGCTGTGGTGACCTTGCCTCCACCCTTGGGTTCCTTGCCCAGGCAGAGGAGTGTCCTGGGCGTGAGAGGGCAGGAAACCTCCAAACTGAGTATGGGTACAGACATGGACCGGGTGCAACTTGGCTACCACGTGGTTGGCTAGCCCCGCCCCCAAATGTGTTGGCCCCTCCCAGGGCTCCACCCCACTGGCTGAGTGGATTTACTTCCCAGGCAGCCCAGCAAGGCTCTTCCTCACTGGCCAGTTTTGCTGGCTGCCATTAGGGGAAAATCCCGCCACCCTCCTTCCAGGGTAGAGCCCTCAGCAGGCTGGAACCGGAGGATGCGGCCTTCTTCCAGATACGGTGGTTCTCAGGCTCGGGTCCAGGGAGAGCAAGTCCCTTCCAGCCCATGTCACATCTCCCGCTGTGTCCACCTAGGGGCAGAAGCCAGCTGCTTCCAGGTAAGTGTCATTACCTGAGACGGAGCCCTGGTACTGTGGAGGAGAGCTGAGATGGGGCACTTTAACCCAGTTGGGATTGAAAGGGGGAAAGGTTAAGGTGCTAAGATTACTAGTTTCCCTCTTCTTATTTTAATGAGTGTTTCAAGTCATGCATTGTTAATGATCTATCTCTTCTTCCAGAGAACTAAGAGTATTTTAGAATTCAAGAGTTGGTGGCCCCAACTCTGGTTCACATCTGTTCACTTCCTTCATGGGAGTTACCCTTGTGTGCGCATGCAGCGACTCTGCTAGGCTCTGGGATGGCATTTCATTTTTCTTCTCCTACCACTGATTACATGAATGCCCGAGTGAGACAAGTGTTCTGAAGAAAAAGAACCCACTTCTGTGGGAAGGCCTAGACTTTGGGGGGTTGTCCCGAGGAAGGAATTGGAATTGCTGAGCTGTGATCTGGGGGTGATGAGACAGCTGGATGGAGGTGGTGGCTGTGGTAGAGAGGGTTCCAGCGTTTGTGGGAGCCTCGTGGGGCAAGCATACCTTTGGGATTGATGATAGACACCTGCGTCCTATTGGCAGTTGGAAGTTGCTTAGGGAGAATTCAGCTGAGCTAAAAAGCAGAGTAGCCAAGAATGGCCAAATGTAGAACTCACCTAAACCACACAAAACCATACCGCTGCCACCGAGTTTATTCCATCTCATAGCATTCTGTAGGGTAGACACAGTGGGAATGGCACTGCGCTCAAACGTAACAACAGCTGTGGGGACGATGAACGAGCAGTGTTCGTTCTGTTGTACGTACAGTTACTGTGAGTCGGAACCGAGTGGATGGCTCTTAACAGTAGCAACAACAACCTTGCGGAAGCTGACTGCCTTATTTTTCTCCTTTTGAGGGGGATGGTGGGTTAGCAGCTGAGCTCTCAGGAGCCCTGGTGGTGCAGTGGTAACTAGCTTTTCCAGCCCCCTTATTTTACAGGATTCAGATCACAACATAATGATTGACAATTAACACTCCAGACCTTAACCGCTCACAGTTACTGGACTAATCAGGTCCTGCTGTGACTTCAGGTGCTATCCCTTAGAGCCCCTGCCACACCGCCCTAGCTCTCAATTTTCTCACCTGTGCTCAAGGGCCCAGAAAGTTCCACAGCAGCAAAACCTAGAGCTGGTGCCAGAATCGTCCAGGAATTGTGGGGCAGGTTCATCCCCAGGGTCTTCTCCAGTGCCGCAGCTGTCCTGTGGGAGATGCAAGGGTGCCAGAAAACAAAACAAGTGGCCCCCAGCCCCTGCAGAGCCACAACTTTGCTTCCATATCCACTCAAGCGTACCATAGTGCTTTGTGGGCATTAGCCCACATCCTTGCAGAAAGGGCCTAGGAATGTTTCCTCTTCAGTCTTATAATGAAGTCCAGGAGTCAAAAGGGATGTTAGTCAGACTGAAGCAGGTAGTCATCAGAGGGGAAGGACGCAGACTTTAGGATTCACACGCTTCATTAGCCATAATGACTGCTAGTTAGCTATTTAACCTCTTGAAGGATCAACGTCTTCACTCACAAAAATGGGAATAATCCCTGTTTCATGGGACTTTTGTCAGAAGTAAAAAGCATGTCTCTTGGCGGCCAAATGTTATTTCTTTCTTGTCTCAGTAGCCACACAGGCTCTTACATTCAGAAGCTATCGATACAAGTCTATATTGAGAGGCTTACAAAATTGGAGGGAACTTAGATTCTGCTAAGTCTCTCCTTTTTTTTTTTTTTTTTTGGTTATGATGTCAGAGGACTTACAGACATACATTCTTAACCTCAAACAACCAAAAAAGAGATGGCACGGTTAAAGAAGGGAAAAGAGGAACATTGTTTGCAAATCTTATTTTCAGGCAAATATCAAACAAAATCATGCCATGCTTATATTAAGGGATTGTCTACTTGGTACAGTCAGGTTTTCAAGGCACACTGTACCAGATTGCCACTTGATGGGATGTCTTGTTTGCATGTTGTGATACTTATGGCTCATGCACACAGAAGACTCATCCTAACCCAGATGATGCTGACCTTATTAGTGTAGGACCTGAGTGTAGAACTAGGACAAGTTAGAATTCACCTAGAGTTAACGAGTGTTGTGTTGCTAGCTTCTTCTTGAAGCATTAGCGTGGCTTTCATGTTGCTTTGAGCTCTGGAGCTCTCCCGGGTAACTCCCAAACTGCAAGAAGACGATTCTCCTCCGGGAAGAGACCGAGCCTTCGACGGCATCTCCCTTCTTCCATCAGCGAGATCCTCTTCTTCTGGAAGCTGGTTTCACATGGTGGCTTAGATTTTTCCATCTTTGTATCTAGCACCATTTGAAATCAGTGTTTTAGGAGTAAGAATTGCAGCACCAACAAAGGGCGGACGGCAAAGACTCTCCAACAACCTGTGCGGGCTCATGAAGCTGAGGGGAGAACTTAAAGCCAAATACACTCTTGAGTTTGTTGGGGTTGGGGAGGTTGGCAGGGGGGAACTCAATGGTTTGAGCAACCACTGCAGTTGTGATGTGTGATATGCTGTCAGCTGAATTAGAAACTAAACCTGCTGGTAGTGTCTTGAACTGGACCATTGTATGAGGTGTTTGTTTGTAATAGGAAAGGGGGGTGGGCTGTATACCTGGAGGACACAGTCCACCTTCTGGAGGATGCCCAGAGCTTTCAGAGAGAACCCCTCACAGAAGCGCAAACCCCAGCAGCACCACAGACTCATCTCTTACACAGGCTGACCGATTTCTCCTGGTGTTCAGAGTCTGTTTTTGTCTAGCACCATTTGAAATCGGTTATGATGTAGGGGGAAAAGCAGCGGTCTGGAAACCTCACACCGAGTCTGGTCAGCCGCAGTCTGTGGTTTTCTGAAAGGTGGATGGTCACACAGGGCGGGAGGAAGATCCTACTCTTTCCCACTGACTTCTTTAACTACATTTGGTACACTGTTGCAGAGGTAAGAGTTTATTGATTGGAGTTTAAAAAGCCAGGTGCTCCTGTTCGCCTGATAATTGCAGTTGTGTTTTTGCTGAAATGTAGTAGTACTGGAAATTCTTCTAAATCGGTTGCTGTTGGGTTTTCTGTCTGTTAAGGAGAGTCGATTCATGCATCCTGAGCTTAATAAATCTTTTACTCTGTTGAATTCATCAGGCCTGTGTCTTTCATCTGTGATTTTCCATTGATAATCTGATGAGGAGCAGTCGGTCCTTAGTTTTCTCTGCAGACCCTGCTTCATAAAGAATTTGAAGTAGGCTAAAGAAGACACACATTAAAAAATGAAGCCCATTGAGACAAGAACAGAGTCCTGGTGTGGCGCTGTGGGATAATGCACTGGGCCGCAAGGTCTGTGGTTCAAAGTCACCAGCCACTCCTTGGAAACCCTATGCAGGGTCCCTGTGAGTCGGAACCGACTCAGTGGCGCTTAACAGCAACAAAGACAACAACAGAATCCCATGAACCAAGGAATAAAATGAGAAAAGATTAGGGTAGAGAGGAAAATCTAGGCAAAGGGGTGCTACTTAGTGAGTGGGATACCTAACCTTGGTTCCAAATGGGCCTACAGACCTGGCCCCTCGACAGGGAAGTCTGTGCCCCTGAAAGAATCTTATGCTGAACTGACTGTTGTCACACAGGTCTTTAAGGGGAGCAGCATTGATGGTTTCAGTTGCTTATAAAAAATGCAGTTGCTCTGCTTTGGGCTGTTTTTATCTATGCTTCAAGGTAGGGCAAGTCAGTTTTGTAAAGGTATTCCCAGAGCAGCCCTATCTGACTTGATTATGCTGAAAAGATCTTGAAGGAGGGCTGAAGAAGCCCCTTGGTTGGCCTCTTCCTACAGGTGGTGCCGGGCAGACTGAGCTAGCGGGAATGCAGTCATTTAAGGTGATGGTTTTCTTAACCCATTTGTCAGCTTCATCCGGACTCACCGTGATCTTAGCAGACAGAGTCAAACTGCCCTGTGGGAGAGCAGGTTGTAATCTTTACGGAGCAACATTGGTATGTTTGAACTGCCAGCTTCTATTAGCAACCAAGCGCTTAACTCTGCTGCCAGAACTTTCTTGGTTCTCATTTGTTAAGGGCAGTGGAGTCGATTCCGACTCAGTAATCCTGTCTAGGTTTTTTGAGGAGTTGTAGGTGGGCTTGAACCGCTGACCTTGCAGTTAGCAGTCCAGTAATTAACCTACAGTGCCACACCACCTGAGAAGCCTTTTATAAGTCCACATTCTGCCACCTTGTTTCCTGATCCTGTGTGTGGGAGGCCGGACAAATGGAGCATCTTTTTGGGAAACTTGGAGTAAATGGAACGCACCCCCTGACATGTGTTGTTATTTCTGTCAGTTGAATCTGTTCTAATCCATAAGTTGGGGAAGTGGAATATGCTTAAGACCCTAAACTGAATAATTTTATTCACACACACCCCCACTAGGGAATGCGGCAGTAGTGCCTACCGTTTTTGTTAGGTGTTATCAAGCTGGTTCCAGCTCATAGTAACCCTATGCACAACAGAACAATACACTACTATGTCCTGTGCCATCCTCATAATTGTTATATTTGAGCCTACAGTTGCAGCTAGATGTGTTAAGTGCCATCGAGTCAGTTCCGACTCGTAGCGATCCTGTGGAGCAGCTGATGGGTTTGAACGGCCAACCTTGTGGTTCGCAGTCCAGTGCTGATCCTACAGTGCCACATGAGATGTAATAACTATAAATTAAATTTTAACTCATCTACCATGCCCCAGGTCCCTGGGTGGTGGGACTGGTTTGGCTTATCTGCTAACCTCAAATGAGTCCTGATGTGGCTCTGTGGATTAATACACTGGATTGCAAGGTCAGTTTGAGCCACAAGGTCAGCGGTTCAAGTTCACCAGCCACTCCTTGGAAACCCAATATAGGGTTGCTATGAGTCAGAACTGACTCGACAGCACCTAACAACTAACCTCAAGGTTGACAGTTTGAAATTACCCAGTGACACCACAGAAGAATAGCCAGGCTTTATGCTCTGTGAAGACCACAGCTGGAAAAACCCCATGGAGCGGATCAACTCCAACACACAGGGTCGCCATGAATTGGAATCTACTTGATGGTAAAGAAGTTTTGTTTGTTTTCACCATGTACCAAGCTCGAGCCTAAACCATACCAACACCAAACCCACTGTCGAGTGGATTCCAATTTATACTGACCCTATAGGGCAGAATAGAACAGATCCATAGTTTCCAAGCCTGTAGGAGTCCTGTAAGATAAGCACTGGACTGCTAACTACAAGGTCAGCGTTTCAAAGCCACCAGCTACTCCTTAGAAACCCTGTATGAGTTGGAACCGATGGAACAGCAATAGTGTCGCTGAGTTGGAACCCACTCATTGGCCTTCACGACAGCAGTCTTTTATAAGCAAGCTGGCACATCTCTCTTCCAAGGTGAGTTCAAGCCACCGACCTTTTGGTTGGCAGCTGAGTGTTTAACCGCCGCCCCACCAGTCTTCCCCAGCATCATCCTAGGTGTTGAAAATGCAAGCACAACACGACAAGGCTTAGGGGGATCCTAATGCTGGTCAATCACATGCTAGATTGAATTTAGCATCAGTCCGAAAACAATGATTAGAGATACTTTTCTATAAAAGAAGTTTATAGGGCTCCAGCTGAATGCTAACTTTGAACAGTCCCACCTTGCTATGTGAGTGGAAGAAGCAATACTATGCCAGTGAATAAAACAATCCTATTTGAAAGATTGCCCCTCAGTTAATGGAGCTCAAATTTTGCTTTGCTGTTGAGTGCCAGTGAGTCCATTCTGACTCGTATGGACATCCAGTTGAGTTTCTGAGCACGGATGGTGGGTTTGAATTGCTGACCTTGGAGTTAGCAGTCTAGTGCTTATCCTACAATACCACACCAAGGTCCCATATTTTGCTTGTAACCTAGCAAGTGTGTTTGTGTTAGGTGCTGTTGAGTATATTCTGGCTCTCAGTAGCCCTTTAGGACAGTAGAATGACCCCATAGGATTCCCTAGGCCGTCATGCTTATGAAGCCAGGTCACAAGGTCTTTACTCCAGACTCAGCAGCCAGTATGTTAGCACCACCAACCTTTGGGTTAGCAGCTAAGTCCCTAACAATTCTGCCGCTAGGATTCTGTTCAGAACTGCTGTTCCCAGGTGATTGTTTATAATGAATTGGTCAGCAGATTGTTTCCTCTGGAGATAAAAAGGCCATGTCATCAGCCTTGATAGAAAAAGGCATCAAACACTAGGCCACCGACCACAGCTCTACCAAGTATTTTAGCTAAAAATTTGAAATTGCAGAGGGAGTATTGGACTGAAGGCATAATTGAACCTCATGCAAGTAAAAATAAACCCTATCTGTGGAAGTAAATACTGATGAGCCCTCAGTGAGGCATCTTGAGTGCCGTCGAGTCGATTCCATCCCAGAGCGATCCTGTCTGTATAGGATTTCTGAACGAGCAGCTTGTGTGTTTGAACTATCGACCTTGCTGTCCAGTGTATTGCCCTGTTGCACCGTACCAGTTAGGTTGAAACAAATGAGGAAGAAGTAAGTCTAAGACTTGCTCGTTCCTGGCAGGTGTGGACCCCTTTGAGGAGTTTGTGAGTAGTTTTAGGGCTTATCTAGCAGAATAATTACAGGTATATAGGCAGGAGTCTGACTCAGCTTGACAGCATTGTTTTTTGTTGGTTATTTTAGAAGAGTAATGTGTTTATGTTTTTGGAGAACCCAACGATTCCTGGGGCCAATTTGTAGATTCAGATTTCACAGCACGGGATAGCCCCTTTTCTTCTTTTTTTAAAATTTAGTCTGAAGACCCCCAGTATTGGCATATTAGCTTTCTAGCGCTGCTTTGTAGTCCTGATGTGGCACTATAGGATATTCACTGGACCTTAGGGTCTTCAGCTCAAACTCACCAGCCACTCCTTGGAAACCCTGTACAGGGTCGCTGTGAGGTGGAACCAACTTGGTAGCACATAACAATACCATAGCTACTTATAACAAAATAACCACAAACTTTCTTGCCCTATAGTTTTTGGGGTCAGAACTTTGAAATCAGTTTCACTGAGCTGCAGCCAGGGTATGGCAGGACCATCCTTCCTCATTAGTCTTGGTATTTTCCAGGTGCTGTAGGATCAGCTCTGGACTGTGAATCCAAAGGTCGGCAGTAGCTCAAACCCACCAGCTGCTCTTTGAAAACCGTATACACTGCCGCAATGAGTCAGAACCGACTCCACGGCACTAACCACAACAGATCCATTTTTTGGCTTATGACCTCTCCCTTGATCTTCAAAGCCAGCAGCATAGTATTTTGCTTCAGTGGTCACATTGATGTCAACTACTGTCAAGTGTCCATGTGCCTTTTATAATTGTAGTTTAATTTACAGCTCCATCCAGATAATCTAGGATAATTTTCCCATCTCAAAATCCTCAGTTGAATCACCTCCCTTTGGCAATAGGAAGGTGCTTCAAAAAGCTCATGGAAAAACATCTTTACATTCGGTTTTTTCACGGACTTTTTGAAGTCCCCTTTTAATTAGGTAACATTTGCAGGTTGCAGGGATTAGGAATTGATGATCTTTGCCCACTGCAATTTACAACACTTGGAAATTAATCACAAATGCCAAATTTCAGACTCCATCTCAGAGCTACTAAATTGGAATCTGCATTTTATGTAAATAAATATATAAATCCTATGATTTACATATACACAATTTTGAGAAGTGTGATTCCATGATCCTATCCAGGAATTGGATCCTACCTTTAGTAGCTTCATATGCATGTGAAAGTTGGATAGTGAATAAGGAAAACTGTAGAAGAATGGATGCATTTGAGTTATGGTGTTGGAGGAGAATATTAAAAGCACCGTGGAATGCTAGAATAACAAACCAGTCTGCTGGAAGAAGTACAACCAGAATGCTCCTTAGAAGTCAGCATGGTGAAACTTCATCTCCCATATTTTGGGTATATTACCCGGGGGGGGGGGGGGTCTATGGAGCTCTGGTAGTGTAGTGGTTATGAATTGGGCTGTGAACCTCAAGGTCAGCAGTTCGAAACTACCAGCTGTTCCAGGGGAGAAAGATGAAGCTTTGTGCTCCGGTAAAGATTTACAGCCTCGGAAACCCTTTACAGGGTTGCTATGAGTCAGGACCGACTTCACGGCATTTAACCTCCACACCATCAGGAGGGACCAGTCTCCGGAGAAGGACATCCTGCTAAGTAAAGTGCAGGGTTAGCGAAAAAGAGGAAGACTCCCAACAAGATGTGTTGATACAGTGGCAGCAGCAATGGGCTCAAGCTTTTGTGAGGATGGCACAGCATCTGGCAATGTTTCATAGTGTTGTGCATAGTGTCGCTGTGAGCTGGAACTGACTGGGCACCTAACAACATCACCCTAACTTCCCATGCTGTAGTGGGTTGGATAGTGTCCTCCAAAAGTTATAGCTGTGCCCTGGTTATAACATAACAAAGATTTAGAGGTTGAAGCAAGACTGGGCAGAGTTTCGTTCTGTTGTGTATAGGGTCACTATGAGTCAGAACCAGGTTGATGACAGTTGACACCACCACCTCCAATACAAATTTAAGTGTTTTTTTACAGGAGCCTTTTCAGGTGCCTGTTGGTAATCAAATAACCAACAACCATATATTTTTGGTTAAAATATATACAGCAAAGGATATACGTACAATTTCAACAGATTTTACATGCATAATTCAGTAACAGTGTCTCCATTCTTCCAGTTATATAACTCTTCTTCATATCCTTTTCCAACTTAAACTACCCGCAAAGCTTCTCATTTAGCCTTTTGAAATGCTGCTGTCAGACTTTGAAAGAGTTTACTTAATGCTCAAGGCTTTACTAATTTACCAATCCAGCTGTTTAGTTCAAAGCAGACATCTGGGGAAAGGTTTTTTAAGATTTAAAGAAGATCTCAGGGCAATAGTTCTGGGTGTTTATATACTCTCAGTACCTCCAGAAACTCTGCATTCTATTGAGAATTTGAAATTCAATTCCGCCCTCCCACCCTTCTTTGGATCAGAATTCTATAGAATCTTAGATCAGGACATTCAGTAAAGGTAGATGGGCATCATCCAGTTCTTTCAGAGATAACTAACAGTTCTTCTGAACACTGTAGTTCAGGCCTCATCTAAGCATCAAGAAAACTCTGTTTAGAAAATTCTCACTGAAGCCACAAGCCGCCTGCTGTTGTCAAGTCTTCCTGTGTCTCTTTCGTACATGGAGTTATCAGAACTCTGTTGTTTTTGGTGGTTTTGCTTAAGGTGAGCCACTGTAACAAACATATTTGATTATTGTAGGATAAACACTGGACTGCAAGAGTAGTTTAAGCTGCTAGACAAGCTGTTCAAACCCACCAGCCGCTGCCTGGAAACCCTGTGCAAAGTCACTATGTGTTGGAACCAACTACGACACTTTACAACAACATACATACATAGCTGTCCTCAAGCTGACCCAACTCATGGTGACCCTTATACTAGAGGATTTCAAAAAGTTAGTGGAAAGATGGAATTAGAAAAAAATGGAATTTTTCCATCAACCTTTTCAATCTCCCCCCACTCCCCCCCATCTGTACACCATATAAGGCCCTTCAATATCGTCCTGACTGCTGCCATTTCAGTTCATTGTTGCAGCTCTGGTGCCAATTCATCCCAACAAGGGCCTCCCTTGGCCTCATTGGCCCTTTACTTCCCAAACATGATGTCCAACTCCTGCGATTGAGTCCTCCTGACAACATGGCCCCTGCAAGTGACTCGCTGCTCAGTTGAGACCCATAGGTTCTCACTGATCGATTTTTGGCAGCAGATTGCTAGCCTTTTCTTACTGCTGTATTCATCTGGATGCTCCACTGAAATCTGCCCACCGTGGGGGCCCCTACTGGTATTTGAAATAGCAGTGGCATATTTCCAGCACCAAATCACATGCATTGCCACCACAGTGCGAGGGTAAGTCAAAGACTATTGCTACTAGGGTTCCAGTTCATACATGCACAGGCTTATTCCAAACAGCACGTCTCTGCTGTCGGTGGATGGCTACAGGCAAGTTTTCTGTCAGGCATTGTCTTTGTCGTGTCATTGTTGCTAAAGGCTATCCAGTCATAGTGACCCTGTGTAGGGTTATTGAATAGCAGCTGGCGGGTTTGAACTTCCAGCTCTGTGATTTGCAGTCCAGTGCTGACCCTATATCACATAGCAACCCTGTATAGGGTTTCCAAGGAGCAGCAGATGAGCTTGAACCGCCAATCTTGCAGTTCAAACAGCTTTGCAGTCTGGCGCATTAACTCACAGCACCATACCAGGACTCCTTAGTCTTGTTGTTAAGTGCCATCGAGTCGATTCCGACCCATAGCGACCCTGTATAGGGTTTCCGATGAGCAACTGGTGAGCTGAACCACTGACCTTGAAGTTCAGATGGCTTTGCAGTCTGGTGCATTAACCCACAGCACCGCACCAGGACTCCTTTCGTTGTTACGTGCTGTCAAGTCAATTCCCACCCATAGCGGCCCTGTGTATAGGGTTTCCAAGTCTCGTTAGGAGGCCTTAAAAGGCTTTAATCAAAACAGTGGCTTCCAAGGACATCTGTCTGCTGGGCCAGTTTAATTCAAATCAGAGGGGCCAGTGCTGAAGGTTATTTGACTTTTTGGGAATTCCAAAGAGATGATCTTGATTGATTTTCTGAAAGGACACAGATGATGCCAGGAGCTTATTTGGAAGAAGTTTTAAGAAAATTTAAAATTGTATTAGTGAGAAAAAGGCCAGGAAAGTTGCATCAGAGATTCCCCACCCCCACCCCC
>NW_006408527.1:13802284-13804150 GCF_000296735.1 Chrysochloris asiatica
AATAATCAGATGAGGGCCAGTTTGCTATGTCTGCTAGGTGACCAAAGTCTGATCCTCAAAGCCTATGGTTTGGATGGTCTGCAATGCTTGGGCCCACAGGGTCTTGAGCTCCTGACCAGGTCTGCGCTGTCTGCCACAGATTCCCCCTTATTTATTATTTGTTTAAGGGACGCTGCCTGTCTTATGCGGTCAGTGCGAATTCCTCCGTCTTACCCGTCATCGAAACTCATTTCAGCATGGCAATGGCTCTGTCTTAGGTTGCCGAGGTTTCACGTGATCCTTACCCGTCTCTGGCCACACGTCCAGCATAAACAGCCACCATCCGAAGAAGGCAGGGAGGGAGGAGACTGGGTGGGGACCCCACAAGCAAGACGTTGCCAGACCACCACCTGCTCTAAGTTGACCGAGCAGGATCACTATGCTGAGTTTCAATTAATTTCATAGGGGATCTTAATCTCTAGCAGAGGTAGCAAACTAGAAGCCACTCAGTGCTCAGCCTGAGAATTACTTATATTAGAAATTTGAGCATGTAGCTGATGAATATCCGCAGACAGGTGGCTATTATTCCACAACCTCCTAAATGTTGTTGAATTAAGTTCCAAGCAAGTTCTGGGTTGCTGCAAGATATCACAAATCTACTTATACAGTGAATAACCTTAGCTGGGAGTGTAAACTGGATACATGGAATCTTATTTCCCTTAAGCGATCTTCCTTTTTCTAAAGCATTTAGTCTGTTTTGTAAACCTTTGTCTGTTTACTCTTGGATCGTATGAGCAAGACTAATATCCCTGGACAGTTGATTTACATGGTGGGCAGGGCAAAAAAGGTAACAATTCCTATTAGTGCATTGATTTTTGACATGAGAGTAAAGACACGTGGCATGTTTAAGGGCCAGGCACCTCAATGATTTGCCTAGCTTCTGAAAACATTAACAGACAATAAAGCATACGATGGTTGATGAATGATTGCAAAATCAGTAACATCTGTTAACTCTCCATTCCCCACACTCGACAAGCAAAGCAGCAGAAAGTCTCTGGAGTTTAACAAGTTCTCTAATAGTTAAACAGTTCTTAAAGTCTTCTCTGCTGTGGAAACGGCTGGCAGGCTCCTTGGTGCTCTTGCCGGAGGGACCTCAGTGGAGAAGCAGATGACGTCACTCTTTCAGATGGGTCTTCTGTGAATGCTGGCTCCCTCAGGCAAGCTTGCTCTGAAAAGAGAGAAGTGGCTGTCCTCTCGCTCTAGGATCGAGTTAGGCTGGAATCCATACTGGAGAGCTTTTGATCTGTAACACAGACTAAAACTCTTGCACCTTGGTTAGTCACGTAATAAAGAAACATTCTGGCATCCTAACATGATTCCCCCCCATTCAAATCATGACTTAGTCCCTGTATCTCAGAGCCCTGCCGTTCCAAAGTTGTGTATAGATCTTGTTTTATCTCTGTCCCCTTTAGCCCTTTCACTCATGCCCAATTGTTCTCCCAGCTGCCCTGTTTTTCATTTTCCCTCTCCCTCCCTGTATATTGCCCCCCTCCCTCGTACCCAAGCTCTCCTGTGACCAACCCCCACCCTGCACTCCGCCTTCCCCCACTCCCCCTTCACCACCTCCCCAATTCCCAACAAAGACCTCCCCCTGTCCCCTTTCAGTATAATTTCTTTTTCTTAGTCCTTTACAGTAGTGGTCTTATGCAGTATTTCTCTTTTTGTGCCTGACTGATTTCACTCAGCATAATTTCCTCAAGGTTCATCCATATTATGCGTTGGTTTACCGCTTCCTTGTTATTCTTCAATGTAGCATAATATTCCATTGTGTGTATGTACCACAATTTGTTTATCCATTCTTCAGTTGATGGGCACTTTGGCTGTCTC
>NW_006408527.1:13805105-13806278 GCF_000296735.1 Chrysochloris asiatica
CGCCATGTAGTATATTTTAAAGTCGGGGAGTGACAGGCCTCCACCCTTCTTCTTGTTCTTAAGCAGTGTTCTAGGTTCCCTCTTGAAAGCTTGTAAGTCAATCACTTCTTACCTTTGTATCCTTCCCCCCATTTTGGGTAGCCAATGTCCAAGTTGCCCATCCCTGTCTACTGTTTGTGTGGAGGGGGTGGGAATAATTCTTGCAGCAGGGATTTGTTTCCTCTTTTGAGCTACTGCATTTATAGGTGTAGTTCAAGTTTATCAAATTGTGTCAGATGATGCTTTTTTCCTCTTCTTTCCTCTTCGGGTTGAGCTCTGTTTCTCCAGTCATTGAAGCCAGGTCAAGTGGGTATCATCTGCAACTGTGGGTGTTCTTGCGTCTTTCCACCCTCTTCTTATCAGCTGGCTGCTTCGATCTCCCCTCTAGTCCTCTTTGGCTGTGTCATTGACTCTGAGCCCATTAGTCCCCAGGTCTTGCCTTGTTGCTGGCCGACCAGGTCTCTACCCGTGTTCACAGTTCAGCTCGCCGCTTTATTAATGTTCTCCAGTCACTTCCCCTTATGGGTGACGTGTGTGGTCACCAATCAGAGCGTGTATTTTCATTGCGTTTCAGACTGCTTTTTGTTTCCCAAACTTCAGTAACTTTTAAAGGAACATGATTTGGGTCTCTCGTGGATGCCCAGACTGTCATTTTGACATGGTGTAAATTGAAGAGCATAGATTTCTTCAGGGAAGGGTTGTTGTTGTTGTGAAGTGCTGTCGAGTGGTTCCGACCCATAGCGACCCTGTATAGGGGTTCCAAGGAGCAGCTAATGAGCTTGAACCACCAATCTTGTAGTTCAAAAGGCTTTGCGGTTTGGTGCATTAACCCACAGCGCCACACCAGGACTCCAAGGAAGGGTTAGAGAGATGGAAATACTGCCTTCAGAAGTGGATAGATTTACATAGAGAATATGGAAAGGAACAATAGCTTCAAATGTTTATTTTTTGAAATTAAACATTCCTATGGTGGTGTAGCAGTACTTCTGAGTTAGCCTCATAACACAGGCTACATAAAGTAATTTCAATTTTGTAAACATGAATATTCCGGAACACTTAATTGTGCTCATGAGGAATCTGTACCTGGACCAAGAGGCAGTTGTTCGAACAGAACATGGGAACACTGAATGGTTT
>NW_006408527.1:13806568-13808073 GCF_000296735.1 Chrysochloris asiatica
TAAAGAAAACAAAAATCCTCACTACTGGACCAGTAAACAACATTCTTATCAATGGAGAAAAGATTGAAGTTGTCAAGGACTTCATTCTTCTTGGATCAACACTCATGGAAGCAGCAGTCAAGAGATCAAATAACATATTACATTAGGCAAATCTGCTGCACAAGACCTTTTTAAAGTGTAGAAGAACAAAGATGTCAGCTTGAGAACTAAGGTGCACCTGACCCAAGCCATGGTATTTTCAATAACCTCATATGCATGCAAAAGCTGGACAGTGAATAAAGAGGACTGTAGAAGGATTGATGCTTTTGACTTAATGGTGTTGGAGACGAATATTGAAAGTTCCGTGGGCTGCCAAAAGAGGAAACAGATCTGTGTTGGAAGAAGTGCAGCCAGAGTGCTCCTTGGAGGCCAAGATGATCAAACTTCTTCATCTGTCACACTTTGGACATATTGTCAGGAGGGAACAATTGCTGGAGAAGGATATCATGTTTGGTAAGGTGGAGGATCAGAGAAGGAGAGGAAGACCCCCCTGTGAGAGAGACTGGCCAAATGGCATCATCGATGGACTCAAGCGTGGCAACAGTAGTGAGGTTGGCTCAGGATCAGGCAGTGTTTTGTTCTGTGCTTAAGGTCGCTATGAGTCGGTACTGACTCGATGGCACCTAACAACAACAACAACAGTGATTTCTGCTAGCATCACTTTTGCTTCTAAGCAGGTTTCCTTGGGCTTTGACCTATGAAGTCAGGAATCAGGGTGGGTACCTCTCTCCCTGTGAGTCACACTTAACAGCAATCTAGTCACCTCTTCTATTGGTAGGTTTGAGAAGGAAAATAACTTCTTTACCACAGAAAGTCTTTGCCTATAGGAACGGAAGCCCCGAGTTTCCTAAAAGACCTAAATTCTGCACTATATTTTCTCCCTAAGTCGCTCCTCGGAAACCCTATAAACGGTCACTCTGAGTCAGAACCGACTCAACAGCACTTAAAATTTTCGCTATATTAAGCTATGAGTCTAACCCTGTTTGAAATATTCAATAGAAGAAAATAAGCAGTTAATGGTGGAGGTTGTGCGCCGTGGAGTTGGTTCTGACTCCAGGTCAAAAATAAAATGGTTTATGGCAATCAGAAATGACCGAATCCTCTAATGAGTAAGGAAAAGCCTGTCTTATGCCCTAACATTCCACAAGAGGGCAGCAGCGCTATGCTTTACAAAAGCTTTTGTTCTGTTCTGTTGAAGTTCTGGTGTATCTCTGCGGGGTTACTGAGCTGAACTGCAAAGTTGCTTTGAAATGCAAGGTCGGCAGTTCAAGCTCACCAGCTGCCTCTCTACCCTATATAGGGTCACTATGAGTTGGAACCGACTCGATGGCACTTAACAACATAGGACCGAGAACTGACCCATAGAGTTTCCTAGGCTCTGGTAGCGTAGTGGTTACGAATCGGGCTGTGAACCTTAAGGTCAGCGGTTCGAAACTACCAGCTGCTCCGCGGGAGAAAGATGAGGC
>NW_006408527.1:13808178-13854130 GCF_000296735.1 Chrysochloris asiatica
GGTGCTATAGGATAAAGTCTGGACTGCTAACCACAAGGCTGATGGTTCAGGCCCACCAGCTGCTCCTGGGAAACCCTATACAGGGTCGCTGTGAGTCAGAATTGACTTGACATCGCTTAACAATAATCTTTATTGGAGCAGATTGTCCGGTCTTTTCTCCCTCAGAGATGATGTTGGGTTCAAATTACTGATTGGGTAACCGAGCACTTAATTATTGTGCCACCAGAGCCCCTTTACAAAAGCTTACCACTTGATTTGTTAAGTGTAACCTTCTCTGAATGACTCTAGAAATCCTGTGAAAGCAGTGTAAGTTAGAAAAAAATAATGAGGCTAAATGCTATCATTCTTGTTCATACATGCATGAGTTTATTCCAAACAAAATGTTTAAACACATGTGTGATCAACGGATGGCTACTGATAAGTTCTAGCAATAATAATACTTGTCTTAGTCTTCTTAGGGTGCCTTAGGAAAAAAAAAGTGGGGGAGGCAATCAGAACAGTGGTTTCCTAGGGGATCTGTAGGCCAGTTAAATTCGAGGCAGGTCAGAAGATTACAGTGACAATTTTGTTTGGAATTCCAACGATAGATAACTAAAAAAATGGAAAGCTGTATTAGTGAGAACAAAGGTCAGCAAAGTGGCATCCAGAATTTTTTTCCTCTCAGGAAAACCAACTCCACGGCATTTAACAATAATAGGGCAGTATACAGCCCATTCTTTTGAGAGTTAGCAAGGATCATCCAGAGAATTTTGTTGTGAAACCTTAACTTATCCACTCTCTAGCCCTGATCGTGCCTCTTCAGACCTCTTTTTGTTCCCCAAGCTCAAACCGTGAGAGGGTACACAATCTGAGTCCTTTTTGGATGCCGACACTGCCATTTTGTCATGGTGTAAATTGGACAGTGCAGAATTCCTTTGGAAGGGTTGTTGTTAAGTGCCCTCGAGTCCGTTCGGACTTACAGCAACTCAGTATAAGGTTTCCGAAGAGCAGCTGGTGAGTTTGAACCGCTGACCTTGAGGTTCTTCGCTTATCTTACAGCGTAACACCAGGACTCTTTTAGAACAGGTGGTGATTGTTAGGTACCGTCGAGTCGTCAGTTTAGACTCATAGTGACCTGTGTTAGTGTTTCTGAGGAGAGGCTGTTGAGTTTGAACTGCCAACTTTGCAGTTTAAACAGACCTTGAGATCAAGTGCTTATCCTATGGTGCCACACTTAGATGGAAACGAATCTTTCAGAAATGAATAGACTGAAGAGGAGGCTATGTCAAGAAACAAAAGTTAGATTCAATGTTTCTGTGACTTTGTAGCAGTATTTTTTGACTACCCTTGTGTATGTGTGTGTGTGTGTATAGTCACTCTGTTTAGCAGTTTGTAGAAGTCAATAGATAGTAATGTAAACCCAGTTCTTGGGTTCCAATATGCAATTTTTAAAATAACCCAAAAAATCATTCTTGGTTAAAATGTCAGACATTACAAAACTTTAGGATATCATAGAGTTGACTAGTCCCCTTAAACCTCAGAATTCACCTTAAAATGGTTGTTGTTAGAGCTGTTGAGTCGGTTCTGACTCATAGTGACCCTGTGTAGGGTTTCCAAGGAATGGCTGGTGGGTTTGAACCATCACCATGCAGTTCAAATAGACCTTAGGTCCAGAGCTTATCCTACAGCGCCACACCAGGACAAACTCAAATTTCTGCCTCTTCCACTTCTTGTTATCATTCATATAGAAGATTCGTTACAATAAAAGCTCTCCCCGTATACTTTATGCCAATTTAAAAACTACACAATGGAGTCTCAAGTCAAATAAAATTTACTAAAATGCTTTCTGTATTCCAAGTTAATGTAATTTCATCCAGTGTTGATAATTAAACCAAGATTGTTTCTGTCCATGCAGTATGCTTGGATACCAGGCACCAAGATCTTACTTTTTTGTTTTAAGTGTTGTGGAGTCGATTCTGAGAGCTTGAACCACCAACCTTATGGTTCAAACCGACCCTGCAGTCAAGTGCATTAACCCACAGCCCCACACCAGAACTCTTAAGATTTTAGTTTAGAGCTCTGAAATTTCTTGATTTCTCTAGAAGGCTGAATTAAGAAAACTACTCTTACTTTTATAAATGTAAGCTTTTCTTATCTCTGAGTTTATATGTAGAAATTAACTATGGATCTTGATAATGCAGAGGTTCACCTTAGCTGCATCTTAGAATCACTTGGGAAGCTTTAGCTCCCCTTTACCTACCCAGGCCACATCTCAGAACAAATGCAATCTCAGGTGAGACCCCCAGCATGAGTAAAGATTCCCAGGTGATTCCAATGTTCCAGTTGTTTGAGAAACACTGAGCTCTGAGTTGAGAGATTTAGCATCTGTTTTAATTAAAATCTGTAAAAGGAACAAGAAGGTTTTCATAAAACAAACTCATTATTTGTTACATAAATCAAGCTTTATGCTTTCACATTTAAATAGTTGGGGGTTTAGGCTTTTATTTACTTAGCCCTATTTATAGCTGGTCTGTGGAAACCCTATACAGGGTCACTGTGAGCTGGAACTGACTCAATGGCACTAACAACAATAAACAACAATTTACTTAGCCTTGCCTATAACTGTCCAAAGGAGCTCTGGTAGCATAGTGGTTACGAATCGGGCTGCAAACCTCAAGGTCAGCAGTTCGAAACTACCAGCCGCTCTGTGGGAGAAAGATGAGGCTTTCTGCTCCCATAAAGATTTACAGCCTCGGAAACCCTGTACAGGGTCGCTATGAGTTGGAACCGACTCCACAGCACATAACCACCACCACTATACCTGCCCTGGTGTGGCGCTGTGGGTTAATGCACCAGACTGCAAAGCCGTTTGAATTGCAAGGTTGGCAGTTCAAGCTCACCAGCTGCTCCTTGGAAACCCTATACAGGGTCGTTATGGTTCTGAACCCACTCAACAGCACTTCACAACAAAAAACCTATACCTTAGGAGTCCAGGTGTGGCGCTGTGGTTTAATGTGCCAGACTGTAAATTTGTTTGAACTACAAGGTTGGCGGTTCAAGCTCACCAGCTGCTCCTTGGGAATCCTATACAGGGTCGCTGTGGGTAGGAACCAGCTGAATGGCACTTAACCACAACATACCTTAAGTAGCTCTGTTAGCATAGTGGTTATGAGGTGTGCTGCTAACCTTAAGGTCAGCAGTTCAAAACTACCAGCCATTTCGCAGGAGAAAGATGAGGCATTCTGTTCCTGTAAAGATTTAGTCTTGAAAACCCTAGACAGGGTCGCTATTGGTTGGAACCGACTCGATGACACTTAATAATCACCTAGCTTGGAGTCTTGGTCTGGCGCTGTAAGATAAGCACTGGATTGCGAACCACAAGGTCAGTGGTTCAAGCCCACTAGCTGCTTCTTGGAAATCCTATATATTATGGTGGCTATCAGTTGGTACTGATTTGACAACACTTAACCTTTACCTTTATGTGGGAGATAATATCTTCTACTAGATACATATATACAGTTACTGATATGTAGAGTCCTGGTGTGGTGGATAAGCTTATCCTGTAGGATAAGCACTGCACTGCTTATTGCAAGTTATCACAAGTTTGGTGGTTCAAATCCACAAGCTCCTCCATGGAAGCCTATATAGAGTTGCTATGATTTGGAATCAAGTCGACAGCATTTAATAACAACATATGCCTTTAACTCACAAGTTGCTAAGTGCCGTTGTATCAATTCCAACTCATTGTGACCTTGTATAGGGTTTCTGAAGCTCGTAAATCTTTGTGAGGGTGAAAACCTCATCTTTCTTCCGTGTTGTGGCCGGTAGGCTCAAACTGCCAATTTTATGGTGGTGGTTCTTAAGTGCCATCAATTCGATTCCGACTCATAGTGACCCTGCATAAGGTTTCCAAGGAGCAACTGGTGAGCTTGAACCACTAACCTTGCAGTTCAAACGGCTTTGCAGTCTGGTGCATTAACCCACAGTGCCATACCAGGATGGTGGTTAGGTCATAATAAAAGATAAGAAACCTGGGCAGAAAGCAAGAAGAGCTTTGTGGAATGGGTAATATTTTAGTTGGGACTTGAAAGATACATATATTACAGATAAGGCAATAGGTGTTTTGAGCAACAGTGAACTAGGAATATAGCAAAAAGTACAGGGCAAGTGGTGTCGCTTGACTGAATTATCTGAAGTGTGGCAGAAAGATTGGGAAGAAAAACTGGAAATCAGTCATAGAGGATACTGAGTTATCATGCTAAAACTGTTGGACATTATTCTGTAGGTAACCTTTGAGCCAGGAGGGACACATGATGGATTGGAAATACTTAAGGGTCTGAAATGTACGGGACAGGAGAAAGTGGGAATGGAATAGCTAGAGATGGCCGCAATTGAAAACAGACTCTCACTTGAAATAACACACACACACACACACACATTGGAAAGAAACACACATCTCAAATGAAGTTTCTCCAAATGTACACTTTAATATTTACCAAACATGAAGAGCCAATTTTTATAAAGATGAGTACTAAATACCCCAGCTCCTGGGACTTATTTCACTGCAAATAGCTGATCCTTGAACAACATGGGTTTGAACTGCATGGGCCCACTTAACACACTTGAAAAACAACAATAAAATAAAACCTTCTATGTGATAGTAACCATTGTTGCGTGAGCAGTTCACCTCTGTAGTAAATTGTGTGCTTTGAATAACACCCCGTATAAAGTACCACTAGTGATGCTGAAAGTGCTCCCAAGAAGCAAAGTCATGACATCACAAGAGTTGAATTGCATGGTATGTACCATAGACAGAGATCTGTAGCTGTGGTCACCCCACGCTTCAAGATAAACAAATACAGCATCAGGACTATTATGAAAGAAAAAAACAAAAGGAAATTTGTGAAGTTATGGCTGCGGCTACACCAACAGGTGTCAAACCCACTTTGTGCAAAACACCTTTTTATCCATACTGAAAATACAGCTTTTATGTGGGTGCAGGGTACAATCATTCACAAAGTAGGCATTAGGTCATTTATGTTATTGGTGGAGTTTCCAGTCAACAGTAGGCTGTTAGTAGTTAAGTTTGGGAGTGTCAGAGGTTATATGCAGACTTTTTTAATGTGTGTGGGTCAGCACCCCCAACCCCCGCACTGTTGTTCAAGGGTCAGCTGTGCAGTTTTGCAGTTTAAATCTTTTTTCCCAGTTTTTTAAACTGTGAAAGTACATACACCAAAAATTCACCAACAATTTCTCACGTCAAATTCAAGTGTTGATTACATTCTTCATAGGTAAGAACCTTTACCGTTATTCATTTCAGAGTTGTTCTAGCACTATTAACATAAATTCGGTGCCCCATAAGCACAGATTCTCCCCGCCCCCTCCCACCCACACTTAGTCCTCACCAATAATGTTTTCTGTATGTTTGCTTACCACAGTGAAATCATACAGTATTTGTCTTTTTGTGACTGATTAGTTTTTCACTTGTGTTCAAGGCTCATCCATATGTCAGGACAGTTCTCTTTGATAACTGTCCATTGTAGGTGTATACCAACTCTTGCTTTTCCATCCGTTAATGCACGCTTCAGGTCTCCCCATGTTGTTATTGTGAAAAGTGCCGTGATGGAATGGGGCTAAGAGACTGGCCGTCTTTACGGGGGCAGACAGCCTCATTTGTCTCTTGCAGAGTGGCTGGTGGATTTGAACTGCTGACCTCTTTAGCAGTTCAGTGCTTGTACCACCAGGTCTCCTTACTGATGTATAGTCAATTTATGTTTCTTTCCTTGCTACTTAAGCAAACATGTATAAAGACATTTGTTTTCCC
Organism: Chrysochloris asiatica; assembly: GCF_000296735.1. Classification (NCBI taxonomy): domain Eukaryota; kingdom Metazoa; phylum Chordata; class Mammalia; order Afrosoricida; family Chrysochloridae; genus Chrysochloris; species Chrysochloris asiatica. Next base: position 13,813,982 of record NW_006408527.1, read on the forward strand.
CAGTATAATTTAACAAAATTTTACAAACAAAACATATATTCATACATATCTCATAAATACATTTTTAAAATCTGAAGCAGAAACGTGTGAAAAAGGTATTTTGCTAATAGCATTCTTTGAAAAGAAAGTAATTAGGTTTTAAATATAATAGAGTCATTTCTTGCATCAAGCATTTGCCACATACTTGAAAAGTATGTGCAAATGGGTATGGGCAGACTGGGTTCCACTAAGGACAGCTATTTTCTTTTGATGTTAAGTGAATGTGCCCTCACTTTGAAACCATTAATCCAATCTCTGCTTGCAAGAAATTCATCACAATCAACTTCATTCACTACACATTTGCTTTTAGATCACTGAAAAGGCTTTGAGCATTTTCGTGCAAAGCTAAACAAGAACCATATACACACCTGGCCCAACTTAAAAGTTCTTAAAGACACGGAAACATTTTCTGGGCAACCTATAACCCATGGATGCTTGTAGAGTACAATTTCAACTCTGGACTTAATGCAGTACTCTTGCTTACTTCAGCTTTTCCTTACTCATGTTACCAAAATTTACAATGGGAAGGAAACCCTACAGTGCATCATAAATGTGTCTTTATTGAGCATACAATATCTACTCTGATCTATGCTTTCGATTCCCTAATCTTAGCTTTTCCTTGAGGCAACGTTTCTTTGGCCCAGTTTGTGTTACTAACCATAAAAGTTTACAAGAAAAAATGTAAAGGCTATAAATGCACTGGACTGCAAAGTTGAACAGCAAGGTCAGTGGTTCAAGCTCGCCAGTCGCTCCTTGGAAAACCTTACCCAGCATTGCTATGGGTCGGAACTGACACGGCAGCCCTTGACTTAGAGTGGCTGTCCCTTCTCTTTGCACCTTGACTGTTGGAAAGACAATCTTTCTGGGTCCTGGGGATTCAGCAGTGGGCACAGACCCATTCTACTTGCGCGTGGAGTGCTGCTGGAGTTGGGTTGACTGATTTTGCTCTTTAGTGGCCAATAGCAAATGCACAGTCATGCTGTGGAATACATGGCTTAATTTTTACTCTGCCTTTTGGGATATGGGGGGACATGCATACAAAGGTTCTACCAGCAAGGCCAATCAATGCAAATGGCTAGGATCTTGGTACAACTTGAGGTTAACCAATACCTTTATTCCTGACCAAACTGCTGACTTTTTAGGCCAGAAAGGCACTCCTCTATGCAAGGAGGACAAAAAAAACCCTACAGCCAGAGTGTAAAGTGGACTAGTCATTCACTGTATAGAATTCTGTAAGACAGCTTCTAAGGCCTGTATCCACTTTGTCCCATCAACTGGCATTCTTGGCAAGGGTGTTAAGGGCTTGTAATGCCTTCCAGAAGCGTGTGATTGTGAATTTTTATTGGTTTCTTAATGTGAAAAAAAGGAAACTATTGCTTTACATAAAATTTCTAGCTTCTTTTTAAGTCACCACAGAAGTTTAAAATTCCTAATTTTCAGTGTTAGTTTTAATGTTTAAGAGCTGAAATAGTCTATGCATATTTGCATTTTTTTTTTTACAATACATAAAATGTTGTTTGGTTTAAACATTGGCATTATGTAATCTCTGAACAAAAAAGATTTCAGAACCTCTTTCTTTACAAATGAATTATAACTCCATTTTGAAATTTATTTCTCCTGGTGTGGGGCTGTGGGCTAATGGGTCAAATAGCAAAGTCGTTTGAACTGCAAGGTCAGCGGTTCAAGCTCACCAGCTGCTCCTTGGAAACCTTATACAGGGTCGCTATAGGGTGGAACCTGACTCGATCACTTAACAATCTGGAGATAGTTTTTCTTTGACATTTTATTTTGTTTTTCTTTTACATTTATATTTGAGAATATACATAGCAAAACATACATCAACTCAACCATTCTGTGGCACTGATTGTATTCAAGTTGTGCAGCCATTCTTACCCTCCTTTTCTGAGTTCCTTCTCTCTCATTCCTGTAAACTCATTACCCCTGAGGGTCCTAGCTCATCTGCCAAGTTGCTGTTAATTTGACCTCATATAGATAGATCATAATACCCAAGGCAGACTTTTTTTTTTTAACTAGTTATAAGCTAAGCTATTCTTCACTTTCTCTGAAAATTTTTGAGTTAAGGGTAAAAGGTTATCATACTATGGCAGTAGTTTCAGGGGTTCATCTACCCTCCAGTACTCGTTCATGAGAATTTTTATTTCCTTTCTTTGATCAAAATGTTTAGTAGCTGGTCACCATGCAGTTCTAGTTGAAGGCAAAGGGGGAAGCTCATGGAAGAAATTAGCCACACATTCCTTTATCCTCCCCTTCATCTGTTGTTCCAGATGAATAGAAGTTGTGCCTTGTATGGCTGCTTGCAAGCTTTTAAAGATCCCATGCCCTATGCTACAAACCAGGAGGGAGAACAGAAGCACTAAACACATTATTAGATCAATTAACTGGGCTGTCTCATGAAACCATGATTCTGAACCTCCTAACTAACCGAATCCCAGGAGATTTGTTTGTACAAAAGTTGCCTCAGCAGCTGCTCTTTTGTTGTCGTTGTAAATGGATCTCATTATGCTGCTTTTGCCAGTTCAGCTTTTTTGCAGATGGACAACTTTCTGACGGCCATGTGATATTTCCATCACCACAAACTCCTTTTTCTCCTTCACACTTACCTCTGGTGTAATCACTAAGAAACACGGGTCTCTATACATTATGAGGTCATAGAATCTTTGTTGTTTTGTGAATGACTGATTTCACTCAGCATGATGTCTTGAAGCTCCATCCATTCTATAGCATGTATCCTCCTATTGGGCTCAGTAGCATTCCACTATATGGATGGACCACATTCTGTTTATCCATTCATCTGCTGATGAGCATTTAGATTGTTTCAGCTTTTTGGCTGCTGTGAATAGTGGTGCACTGAGCACACTAATGTCATACAAGTCTCTTTTTGAGTGTCTGCTGTCAAGTCGTTTGGGTATATAAGTCTTGGAGTGGAATTGCTGGGTCCACAACTGCTGTAACATTTTGCATTTGTACCAGCAATGGATAAAGGTTCCAATTTCTTTGTTTTCTTTTTTAATCTCTTGGAGGTCCTAGTGAATGTGTAATGGTGTATCACTGTGGTTTTGATTTGCATCTCTCTGATGGGTAAATAATAGCTTTGAGCAATTTTTCCTGTGTTTGGTGGTAATTTGGAGGTTTTTATAAAAATCCTTTCTCCCCTTTAATATTACCAGGGATTCTGTGCTGGTTTACCCAAAACCTGCAAGTGCTATTTAAGTGGACACAGGAGAATGTTCATCCTCAAGTTCACACTTTTCTAAGAAGCATCTTAAAGCATTATTTAAATACTGGCAAGATGATTTAGCAGTTGCATTCATGAGGGTAAAAGAAACAGAAGATACAGTTAACTGTCCTGCTCTGCTGGAGTGGATGATGTATCCTTGCAAGTCCTGTACTCATGTGTATCCTCTGTTTTCCTACAAGGCAAGGTACAAAGAAAGACAGCATCAAAGATAAACATAATTCTGTACAGAAGGAAGTTTACAGATTGCCTTTACAAAATGGGCAATTAAAAAACAAATAGGTTTAAACTAATAGGATTGAGTCCCCACCATAGGAAGTAAATGATTTGTTAAGTGCTGTAAAGTCATTTCCGACTCAGCTATCCCATGTAACATATAGGGCTCCAAGGAGCAGCTAGTGAGTTTCAACTGCCGACCTTGCAGTCCAGTTCATCATGCTACAGCGCCACACCAGGACGCCAGTATTTGGACTTAGCAATTTTGATTTTTAAAATAGCAGCTCTGGTAGTGTAGTGGTTACAAGTTGGGCTGTGAACCTGAAGGTCAGCAGTTAGAAACTACCAGCTGTTCTGTGGGGTAAAGATTTACTGCCTCGGAAACCCTGTTGCAGGGTCACTATGGGTCAGAACCGACTCCACAGCACATCACCATTTTGATTTAAGGCTAATGGGAAAAGACTTAGAAAGAAATATAGTCTTCTTAATATTTTTAATCTGTGCTCTGAAATGAAACTTTTTTAGAGTTTTGATTCTAACAGTATTCAGGTACATCATTGCCTTATTTATCCTCCATTGTTAAGGTAATCATGCATTTCAGGTAAGAGAGTCTCCTAAAAGACTCCAATAGATATCCTTCTAATTTCTATTATTCTAGTCAAGTGCTGGCCAATTGAAATAAGAGTTACATATGTGGTTTTAGATTTCTAGCATGGTGCAGTAATACTACTGTGTCCTAGAGGGTTGCTGTTCAGTTGGAATCTATGAGAAACAACAACATAGTGTTGAGTGACTTAGCATCTTGACCTGTCACCGAATTCTCCAAGATCCCTGAACTTCTCCGCACCACTTCTTTTGTTTTTCCCTGTAGTTCTACAATCCTTTGCTATATGAAAAAGCAGTAATATATACATTTTAAAGAAACATGCACTGGGGGGCTTCAAAAAGTTTGTGGGAAAAATTCCATTACTCTTTCAATCCACTTTCCCACGAATTGTTTGAAGCTGCCTTATATTTGATATAAAGCTTTTATGAAGACGATAACATGTGAAACTGAGTTACTAATTATGCTCATTTAATATTAGCTTCAAATATTTGTACATCCCTTGATGTCTAGAAACTGTCTGAAAACTACTTTAGTTGGCTATAGATTGGTGTCATGGTGTGGTACTGTGGGTTAATGGGCTGGGTGGCAAAGTTGGCAGTTCAAACTTACCAGTCTCTCCTCAGAAACCCTTATACCGGTAGCTATGGGTTGGAACCCACTTTTGAGTTGATTCTGACAGTAAATCTCTACGGAGCAGAAAGCTTCATCTTTCTCCCACTGTGCAACTAGTATATTTGAACTGCTGACTTGCAGTTAGCAGTCCAATAGGACCAGGAAATGATCGTTCCTATGGGCTATTATTGTAGATCGTGCTCCCAAACTCCTGAATTTTGCTTCACATTATATAAGGGGTGGGCTGCAAATGTGTCCCTCTCTTCTCAGCTGTATACAGCATACACACATTCTAGCACAAATGGAGGAACACTGCTAATTTATTTCAACTCAAAGGGCTTAAGGTAATGCAAATGATTTTATTGCTTTTTTCTGGTCAAGGGAACCAGATAATTGCCTTCATGATGTTGTTATTAAAGGCTGTCAAGTTGGTTCTGACTCATAGCGACCCTGTAGAGGGTTTCCAAGGCTATAAAATCTTTGCAGGAGCAGAATGGTAGGCTCAAACCACTGAGCTTGTGGTTTTACAGTTCAGTGCTTTTCCTGTAGCACCACCATGCTCCCCCAAATGCCTTCATAGTTATACGAGGTCTTGGTAAAGGAGCACCCTGTTGATCCTCCACACTTAAAATGAATCGATTCTCTGATGTTTTCCTACTAGGTTTACTTTTACTTTTGGATTCATAGTTGCTCTAGAAGGCAGAAAGGAAGCTAGACTATCTGATGCAAGAATTGAAGTCAAGGTCAAGGCAAAAGTCCACCAGTATATCATGCTTTTATGGAGCCCTGGTGGCACAGTGGTTAAGTAGCTGGGCTGCTAACTGAAAGGTTGTTAGAAGCTGCTCCAGTGAAGAATGATCTGCTGCCTGTTATGAGTTAGAGTCTTGGAAACGCTATGGGGTAGTCAGTTGTCTACCTGGTTGCTAGGAGTCAGATTTGACTTGAGGACAATGGGTTACTTTTTTCCAAAAAAAAAAAGGCTGTAAGTTAGGCCAACGGAAGGAGGATCCTATTTTTCCTCTTGACATCCACGCATCAGTGGAATGTTTTTCAAAAGAAAGAATCACTGAAAATGAACAATAGAAAGTAGGTACCAGTTAATGACCATAATGACTAAAGAAAACCTTTCATCTATTTTTATAAGAAATAAATCTGACTTCTCTGTGGCTCTCGGCAGTTGCATCTGCACTGAACAGAGAAGAAGGAAAAAGGGCTAAATAAAACAGTGACATCAAGCCAGGAAAAAATTGGTAGGAAAGCTGAGGACTTGGGTCCATAAATTAAGACTTTGCACTTTCAGAACCTGAAACATGAATTCTGTGTTAACTTTGAGTAACAGAGTATATATTGTTTTAGAACTCGATTTTATGACAATTTATAAATTTTCAGATGCATCTTGACTTTTGCATTGAATCTAGTTTCTTCCCATAGTATGTTTACTCTCAACCTAAGGGAAGACCCTTGCAAAACATACTGTATTCTCTAGACTAATTATGAAATCTCTTTTGTATTATTTCTGTTGAATGCACAATAATCAAGTTAAATTCAATCTTTTTTCCAACACCTGAACCTGACAGGAAGTCCTAAAAGTTACTGAACATAACACTATGAATCTACCACTAGAAAACAGGTTTGTTGTTGAATCAGTGATGACTCAGACTGATAGTGACCTTTTATATAGGATTTCCAAGGATTGACTGGTGAGTTTGAAATGTTGACCTTGTGGTTAACAAGCCAGTGATTATCCTACAGTGTCTCACCAGGACTTGGACTCAGAAAAAAAAAACACACCAGGTTGGAGTCCTAGTGTGACAGCGTAGGATCAGCACTGAACACTGAACTGCGAGCCACAAGGTCGGCAGTTCAAACCCACCAACTACTCCTTGGAAACCCCTATACAGGGTCACTATGAGTCATAAACGAGTCAACAGTGCTTAACAATGTATACCTAATAATAAAAATGAAAATAAATTATATAAATAATTGTAATTAACTTAGCCACCTCTCACTTACCCAGATAGGAATTCACAAGAGTAAAGAAAATCGTCAGGAAAAAAACCACTGACTACAAATCCTGAAAACAGTTATGTAAACAAAAGGCAACTTTTGTTTAGAACCACACAGTGAGGAGCGCAGCAACCAAGCACAGGACAAGGCTGAGGGTGCCAAGACTGCAGAGGATGGCAGAATAATTAGTTAGGAAGGAAGAAACAAGGAGCTCTGGTACCGCTTTCAGACCATTTGAGAGCCTGCTCCATTCGCTCCACTAAGAAACAAAAACCTTTTGGCCATTTTTCATCATGTAATTTGAATCCTGCTTAATAGTTTTTCAAAGAATACATACTGTGAGGTACTGTCAAGTCCATTTTTTGACTCATAGCGACCCCATGTGACAGGAAAGAACTGACAGGTCTTGTTCCTGTGGAGCTGCCAGGTGGCACTGAGCACTCTGCCTTTGCACCACTGGGGTGCCTTTAATAATGACTACTTATTCTACTTTTGCATTTTGGGATAAAGGTGATACAAAGGTAACTAACTGTTCCCCCATCATCATAAATACATGTTTTGGACCAAGTTTAATGAGCAATTTGTGATATCTACTCTTCTTTTTCAGGAGACCTGGTGCAGTGCTGTAGGACAAGCACAGGACTGCAAGGTCAGTTTGAACTCTCCAGCTGCTCCTCGGAAATCCTACACAGAGCTACTAGGAGTCGGAACTGAGTCAACAGTACTAAGCAACAAGTCTTCTTTCAGAATTACAGGTAACTCCTTACATTTAATACAATAATCTTGTCTAAGAAATTTCTATGGTAACAACGAACTCTGGGAGAAAAGATTAATAGTGCATTAAATAGTGCAAGGAATATAAGAGAAATCTTTACAAGGTAAAGTAAAAAAGGCAAAGATAAGTCCAAGTCAATGTAATGAGAAAAATTAACCAATAGGTTTGATGAATTTTCGTGAAACTGGTTACTCAAAGTGGTCCATAGCCCCAGCACCTCTTGGGAGCTTATTAGTAAAATGCAGGCTCCACCCTCGAGAGAGCTAAGGATAAGAGTCTGCATTTTAACACGTTCCCCAAGTGGTTAATAGGTGTATTAAAGTTTGAGAAATAGGCTCTAGAAACTAATGAAGCTAAAGAAACAAGGCGTAGCACTTCCATATTAGAATGTCCACATTAGATAGAGTAACTTCAGCTATTAAAAAGAATTTAGAACTTGAAGGGTTAAATATGTCTTGAAGCCCAATCATGAAGAGACCCTCAATTTTCATTCATCCATCAGATGTTAATATGCTATAGTCATCATATATTATACTGAACTTCTAATTGAACATGATCTTGTCATGAAGAGGGCAATGTACAGCCTAAAAAATTTTAAAACTCCAATATATTTTAGCTCAGAGGCAATTAATTCTGAAGTACTTTTATGAAATACTTTTCCCTAATTTGCCCAAAATGCTTTAAATTTTCTATTTTTTTCTATTTTTTTCTTTTTTTTTTATTATTTGCTGCAAAATGTAGTCTTTTTAAAGAATTTGTTTTGTGACTTTAAAAAGACTACATTTTGCAGCAAATAATAAAACAAATTCTTTTGGAATCATTAGTGAATAGACTTAGATAATTGTGCAGCTTTACCCATAGCTGGTAGCTCTAGGCGCTCTATTCTTTCTAGGTGATCTTTAAACAAAGAAATTAAAGAGCAGTAGAATGTCTTTTTGATTTTCTTTTACTTTAAAGCTTATTTCTACACAAATGTTTAAACTTAAAAAAGTATTCCATTTGGTAATATTTCTTACTCATACTGTTGTAACTTTTGTATACATGTCATTAAAAATATACACTGATCGAGTAAGCAATATAAAAAAGTTTGATGTTCTAGTTGAAACCTAGTGATTAATATAAAGGGAAAAAACATATCAGAAAACATGAAATTTCTTTTAAATTAGCTTTGAAATCTACAATGCTTATTACTATCTTTATTATCTTATAGCAATTCCAAACCACCTAATCATCACTACTAAAGGCACCCCTATTCTTATTAGAGCAAAAGAGACATAAAAAGTTAACTGAGGCGCCTTCTTGATCTTACCCCTGTCAGCAAACCCCATCAGTTTTTTCGCAACCTAGTAAATCAAGAGAACATAAGAAGGAAATCAATTTGTGTTGCTTCTTATCCCAGTTACATATGGATAAAAAGGGATAAATGATACCTCTAATTGAAATCAAAACTACATAGTTCCTTATGATTCATTTTTCAAGTTTCCACTGTGAAATATTGAAACTTTCATCTTGGCTTGTATCCCAATTTTGGAAGTACAGTATGCTTAGGGTTTGAGATCCTTGCTTCACTCACCTCCCACAGAAATGTTCCTTACATTTATAATAGCTGAAGGTACTCCTCGGACATAGACTACTGTACTACTTACTATGCTTGCAGTGGCAAAGAAACAGAATTCCGAGGGCACATGTACAAAAAACACTGCATGCGATATAGAGTACAGACTCAGAGCACACAAAAGTTTGCCAAGAGTGACAAAATGACAAGGATCTGTGACATAGAAGAAACGTGCTCAACTTACCCTGTATTCCGCTTGCGAATGTATTTGTACAGGACGAAGGAAACTATAGAAACTGCAATAACTAGAAGAAACCATGAAACAAATGATATGTGATTCTGAAAATTCGTTACTGAGACTCAAAGTCTAGCAGAAGGAACCAATGATGGTTACACTTCCAAGATACAAAATCTGGCAGAAGAAATCATTCTTGGTTACCTTTGGTTACCTTTCAATCAATGTTGATTCTGTTTCAGTGGTCAGAAAATACTATCTGATTGAAATACAGACAGAATTACATAGTATTTGGAGTATTCACTGTTTAAACTAAATCTAGTTATACCAGGGATTACGTAAACATGCCAAAAGTCAGTCAGGGAAGAGTCCTTGCTTTTCTCACCAAAAGCATATTTGATAATAAGCATGATCATCATCATGTGATAAAAAGTAACAACTGAATAGCTACAGAGACCATAAAACCACCACCCCACAGTAGCAGATCAGACCAAGGGTCCGATTTTCTTAGATTGGTCTACTGAATCTTAAGTGATAAAAACTGAAAACTACTTCAACAACAAAAAATACCCCCCCCCCAACCCATTTCATGATAATTCATGATAATGTTTGGGATACTTACGTACAGCAATGACAATCACAGCAATGATGCCTCCACCTGAGAATAAAGGAAAACAATTTGAAGATTACTAGGTTTTCTGCAGCTAGTAGCTGCATTTTTATTTATCATATCATTTAAAATACGCAAAAAAAAAAAGTCTCTCTTACCAAGCTTGCAGATATATCAAGATAATTAATTTTGATCACATAGTCCTTGTAAGCAGGTTCGGAATTTAGGATCCAAGCTTGGAAACTCGTAATAGGAACCTCACTTTTCACTGTTTTGTGCTATAGTTACCACCCACGGTAAAGGCCATTAAAACAACTAAAATTTATTAGATTAGAGGAAGATAGCAACAACAGTTATTATCCCATTATAGTTGGTGTTCAGTATTCATTCTATCATGTAAGATTTCATAGGAAATTTCATCTATATTTGTTAAAAGGATTGAGTCAGTTCTAACTCATAGTGACCCTCCTGTGGTTAGCGGTCCAGTACTTATCTACAGCATCACAGTAGGACTGCCTATCCACAGGTAAAGACAAGACACAGCTCTATGGATGCCCCCTAAGAATGTAAATGAAACATCAGCACACTGGGATGTAAATTATGCAGAGAAATGTAAACATGCATTTTTTACTATAAGTCTATAAAGCCTTAATTCTTTGACATGTTTCTGTTGGTGGTACCTCTGTTTCTAAAGTACTACCATTATGACTATGATTAAACTCTTACAAGCTACAGCATAAACTATTTGTTGACATTATTTTATAAACAGTTATCCATAGTGCCTAATGACACTGGATTTGCTGGTACCCAATTAGTTGGACCACTAAACGTTTAGCTTAGGCTGTGTTTTATAAAATGATTAACATCATTAAACGTCAAGTGAATATGTTGTTGTTGCTGTTGTTAGGTGCCAATGAGTCGGTACCCACTCATAGTGACCCAGCAGAACAAAGCACTGCCTGGTCCTGCGACAACCTCACAATTGTTGCTACATTTGAGCCCATGGCTGTTGCCACTGTGCCAATCAATCTTGCTGGGGGTCTTGTCTTACTCTGATTCTCCAGGGACTAGTCCCTCCTGATAATCTGTCTGAAGTATGAGAGATGAATTCTGGCCATCCTGGTTTCCAAGGAACCTTCTGACTGTACTTTTCCCAACATAGATTGGTTTGTTCTTTTGGCAGGAAGAAAATTGATCTGCAGATTTATACAGTACTGCTGTGGCGCTGGCGCTGTGGGTTAATGCACCAGACTGCAAAGCTGTTTGAACTGCAAGGTTGGTGGTCAAGCTCACCAGCTGCTCCTCGGAAACCCTATACAGGGTCATTATGGGTCGGAATTGACTCAACGGCACTTAACAACTGCCACATGAAAAGCAAGTGGTGTTTTATGAATTCTAACCTATATCTATAGGAGTGCGGTGGCTCGGCAGTATACAAGCACTGGACCACAAGTCACAACTCATAGCGACCCTTTGCACACCAGAACAAAGTAGTACCTGGTCTTGCGACAACCTCACAATCGTTGCTGCATTTGGGAAACCCTATATATGCTTGCTATCAGTTGGAACAGGTTTGATGGCACTTAACAATAGCAACAACGTATAGTTCTAGATTTCTCCTTGCATGATTATTAGTAACCAAAATAATACTTCACCTGGATGGTTTGAAATTGGTGGCTGTTGAGTAGAAGGAACAAGTCCTAGAAAAGGAGAAAAATGAATTAAGTGAAAAATCAGTTTAAATCAACTAACTACAACAGATTATATAGCAATCTTGTCTCAATTTATTGATAATTTAAAAAGAGGCATTCTATCTCCCTTGTCTCAAATGGTTTAGAAGAAATGATTAAGTAAATATCATCAAGTGTTAGTATTTGCAGAAGTCTTTGTAATACTAACTTTTCCCTATGTTTAAGTCTGGAACTACAGAAAAATAAAATTAAAATGAAAAAACCACCTTTGAAATTTAAAAATTCATAGAAGGCTATTACTTTCTTTTCACTGCCCACTAAGATTTCATGTGACAATATTCTATGGTACAGAGAGCAAATATTATCACTATTATAGTCCCAAAATTAGTCTTTGAAATTTATGTGATTCTAGGTCACTGAGAGTCAGAATTGACTCAGTGGCAACTGGTATTGATGATAAAGATATATAAAGGATAGGAGAGGGCTTAACAAATGACTTAAAACTGGGGGAAAAAATAGCATGCTAATAGCCAAGACATTTCTGAAAATCAAATGTTCTGTCAGGTATTAATACCTGTCGTTACAGTGCTGCGACAGTTACAACTGTTCGCTGCTGGCACAGTTTCAGGGAACAGAAAGAAGGCTAGAACAACTTGTATTTCATGTATGATACAAAGAGTCACTTCAAAGCAATGGAAGAGAAGTCAATTTAGTCACTAAATGGTGCTGTGTAGAGCTGAATGGGGATAGGTGGGTGGTCCGGAGGAACCTTACTTACCTCTTTCCACACAATACAGTGAATTTCAGATGTACAGATAATTCAAATGCAAAGAACACATGAGTGAAATCTTAGTTTAATCTCTGCACGGGGAAAATGTCAAGCTTTTATAAAAAAAACAGAATTTGGAAAAGATCAATCTATCCAACTACCTAATAACATGAAGCTTCTATAATACAGAAGTGATCACTGCTAGAACAGTTACATAAAATCTGCTATAGATTCATGTCATCAGTCAGGAGGATGGGCACAAAGCTAAATACACCCGCAATCCATCCAAGACAGTCAGAAGAAAAAGTGCAGGTTGCAGTAAAAATACGTGAATCATGAGGTCACGTTTGTTTAACCCAAAAACTCAAACTATGTATACAACTAAGAGCTACACATACATGGGTGATCATATACTTAAACAGATACAAAGAAAGCCTGAATTATTATAATTGTTAAAACCCTATATTATTACAATTAATAAGTCATAAACTGAGAACTAATTGTTCATATACTTTTGTAATGTTTAAATTTTAACAAAAATGTGTTTGCATGTAGTTAAAAGTTGTAAAAAAAAAAAAAGAACATAAATCCAATAGTATGAAAGACAACCAAAAACCTGACTAGTAAAAAAAAGTCCCCTCTTCCCCTCCACCACAAAATTAGAAAAATGTTCACTTCATATCAAAAGAGCTTTAATTTATAATAAGCTCTCAAGTAAGAAAAATATTTAAGAAATCTATAAAAAAAATGGGCAAAGGATATGAATAAACAGCTTACGGATGACAGAATATTAGCCAATAAATGCAATGGGAAAAATGTTCATCATTACTAAAAATTAAATTACCACAAGTCATCAGTTTTTTACCCATCACCATAAAAAGTTTTTAACGATAAAAATAGGGTTAAGATTTACTGAACCTGGAACATATGTAACTGCAGAATTGGGGGAAGTAGGAGAAGCATCTGGAAAAATAAAAGAATAAATTTGATTCTATTAATTCACCAGCTTTATCAATACTATAGAAGTATTTTAGACTTTTTTGAAATGATTCATTATGAATAAAAATGACAAATGTGGATACGGCTCCAAACTTTGCAATTTTACTTCTGGGAATTTAACCCAAATATATATTTGCATTGGACTGCTAGCCACAAGGTCCATAGTTAAACCCACCAACAGTGGCTCTGAGGGAAAAGATGAAGCTGTCTGCTCTCGTAAATATTAACCATCTCAGAAGCTGTAAATAGGGTCGCTATGAGTTAGAATCAACGTGATGGCAGTGGGTGTATATTTGCACAAGTACGTAAAGATAATGTTCACTGTACCTTTGTATAAAAGAATCCTACCAAGTTGTATGCCTGTAAGTCGATTCTGACAACAGCCCTAAAACAGACTAGAACTGCCCCCATGGGATTTCCTAGGCTGGAGTCATGGTGTGGCACTGTAAACCAAAAGAGGTGGACAGTTCAAACCCACCAGCTGCTTTTTAGAAACCCTAAATAGGGCTGCTATGAGTGGAGACAACTCAACAGCATTCAATAACAACAAAGATGACAATCTTTAGGGAAGCACATTTCCTGGTCTTTTCTCCTGCAGTGCCACTGGGTGGGTCTGAACCACCGACCTCTCAGTGAGCAGCTGAGTGCTTAGCCAAAGGTAGTATTATCAGGTAAATCTGTTGTTGTGTGTCATTGAATCAGTTCCAATTTACAGCGATCCTATATAGAGTTTCTGAGGCTGTAAATCTTCACTGGAGCAGAAAGTCTCATCTTCCTCCCACTACAGGGGCTGGTGGGCTCAAACTGTGGACCTTGTAGTTAGCAGTACAGTGCTTAGCCTACAGTACCAATAGTGCTCCTCGTGTAGATAATGTTTTTAAGTGCCGTTGAGTTAGTTTGAACTCAAAGTGGCCCTGTATAGGGTTTCCAAAGGCTTTAGGTCTTTGAGGGAGCAAAAGCCTTATCTTTCTCCTTAGGAGCGGCTTTTGGGCTTGAACCGTGGACCTTGTGGTCCAGTGCTAGTATCTTAAAACAACAAAACACCTTTAAAGTGGGATCATACTACATAATCTGCAGTTTACTCTTTTTCACTTAATTTTTCAGACATCGTTTCTTATGAACACAATTAGAGCTACCCAGTGTGTGGCGCTGTAGAGGGAACAGCATTGAAATCAGGAAGATAAGCTCCTGTCAAGTCAGATAACCGCGCAAGTCTTAGGCCAAATAGTTGATGAACACTCTCTACAAGAAATCCTCCATTTCATTTCAGTAAAGAAGGGCTTTCCCTGCCTTTTCGATTACCATGAGACTTACTTTCTGTTGCCAAAGAAAACTACTTTGTAATGAGAAAAAGAATAATGAATTGTATGAGGAGGGAAGAAGGAAAGAAGTATCGAAATTGTTTTGGAGACATTAAAACATCCCTGGCTTCAATGCTCCGATTTAAAAGGGCTGGTCCACAGCCATGGACCAGGGAGAGACCTAGTAAAGAAGCCAACAGACCACCCTTGAAACACATAATTAAAAGGGCAAAGTTGAAGGCACAAATAATACACATGTTAAAAAAAGAGAGTAATCATGGAAGTTCCTTTTCAGAGGTATTTGTTCGAATAGTGATATAGATCATATTAACTCATTTTAAGAGCTTCCTATATGCTCAGTTCTGGTGTGGCGCTGTGGGCTAATGCGTCAGATTGCAAAGTCGTTTGAACTGTAAGGTCGGTGGTTCAAGCTCATCAGCTGCTCCTTGGAAACCCTATATAGGGTCACTATGGGTTGGAATCTACTTGACGGCACTTAACAACAACAACAACATATGCTCTCATAAAGATTACCCATTGCAGAAGCAGGCAAGTCGATTCCGACTCCTGATGACCCTATGAGAGTAGAATTATCTCAGCAGGCCTTCCAAAGCTGTAAATCTTTATGGAAACAAAATGATCACATCTCTCCTTTGAAGCAGCTCAGTAAGCAGGTAAATGCTTTAACTACTGGGCCACTCATGCTCCTCTGTAAAGATTGTTGCTGTGTTGTTAAGTGCCGTGGAGTCAGTTCTGGCTCATAGTGACCCTGTATAAGATTTCCGAGGAGTGGCTGGTGAGCTTGAACCACCGACCTTGCAGTTTAAAGCAACCTTGTGGTCCAGCACACTAACCCTCAGCGCCACACCACCACCCTAGGAAACAATGGGGGGCAGTTTACACAGTAGTGTATGGTCACTGTGTGGTCATTATAGATTCCTGATGTCAGGTAAGCATTGGACCACTACCTGTAAGGTCAACAGTTCAAACCCACCAGCCTCTCCAGGGAAACGCTATACAGGGTCAAAACTGATGACAACATATGGTCACTGTGAGTCGGAATTAATTAGACGGCACGCAATACCAACAATCACCCAATGAGGAAGATACTAAAAGCATTTTACGTGTGAGAAAACACATTAGCAGTTTACTCAGTTACTAAATGCACGTATGTGGGGAAATTTTCTTTCTCATTTCATTACTAAAAGTGATTGTTATAAAGTGCTGCCGAGTTGGTTTCAACTCATGGTGACCCTGTACAGGGTTTCTGAGGTGTGGCTGATGCATTTGAACCACCGAACCTGCAGCTAGCAAGCAGTCCAATGCGTATACTGTAGGATCACACTGAAAGTGATGAATGAATGAAAATCATGAAGAATGTCAAGGTTTGATTTTTTTTTAAAAAGGCAGGAAGGTACTGAACCTGAATGATTGAAAAGTGTAGATGCTGTTGTACTAGGAAAAGTTGACATTGAAGTAGTCGACTCTACAAAACAAAATCATAATGTAGCCTGGATCAAATACTTGGGAGTTACTGCTGACATTCTTACCAAGAATTTAAGAAATTTAAAAATATATAAGCAGGAAATTATTAGATCGGAATGACTGAAATTTGGAGGTTTTGTAGTGGGAGGACTTGGCACTACAAAACAAAACAAAACAATGCAGATTGGATCAAACACTTGGGAGTTAATTGCTCACATTTTCACCATGAATTTAAGGAATTTAAATATAGACATTGTTGTGTTACAGCGGGACATTACTAGACATGAATGACTGAAATTTGGAGGTTTTGTAGTGGGAGGACTTGGCACTGCAGACTGGATCAAGCACTTGGAAGTAACTGTATCTTAGTCTATTTTTATGAGTTTTTCATGACCTTCACTCTTCTTCATTTAGATACAAATGTCCATGCTTCAAAAGTGAAAACTTGCTGCTATCTACTTTGTATATGTAAAAACATCTAACAAAATTTACAGACTAGTGTAATGTACACCTAACACGCCCCTATGAAAACACAAAATCACAACAGAATTCCATGTGAAGTTTGTATCATGTATCTGGCATGGGAATGAGAAGAGACCAAATTAAATACTAAAGTTGTGTCTTTTCAGTGCTTCTGTGCCACTGAGACTTAGTATTCAAGAAATAACACTGAAAAATGGAACAAAAAGGAGAAAGTCAATCTTCTTACCTCTAACACACTGTGGAAGTGGGGGGGTCCATAAATTAGTTTCTTCACAGACAGTTGTTCTGTTTCCCGTCATGGTAAAACCTTCCTGGCATTGAAATGTAACCTTTGCGTTGTAGTAAAATTTTGAGGCACGTCCCTCAATTATGTCTCCATTCTCGACGATTGGAAACACACATTTGACCACTGAAAAGTAAAGAAGCCACAGAATTACTTGGAAAGCTGACTGAAGGCCCAGAAAAAGTAGCATTGAAGTAGTAATTTCCAGTGGGGAAAAAAGATACAAGAAATGGGAAGCAAGATGTTGGAAAATGACTTTATGTGTTTAAAATGGAAAAATAAAAATAAAAAAATTAGCAGGTACACAGATACATAAAAATCTAAACTCTTCCCTCCCCATCAAAACATGGTTGTTGTAGTTGATTTGCTTTCCTAATTTTTTTTTTTTTTCCTAAAGTTTTATGACACAAAATTCAGAGAAGCTACAAAAGAAACTTTGATACTGTTTACCTCAAGGTGGTTTTTTTGTTTTGTTTTGTTGTTTGTTTTAAAGGTCATGCTAAGCCTAATAAAAACCTCCTACTTTTTAGGGAAGGCTTTCCTGATAAGCTATTGTTCTTGTTGTCACGTGTCATTTAGTTAGAGCCAACTCAAAGGGACTCTGTGCACAACAGAATGAAACGCTGCCCAGTCATGCGCCACCTTCACAATTGTTATATGTGAGCCCATTGTTGCTGCTACTGTATCGACCAATCTCATTAGAGGGCCTTACTCTTTTTCTCTGACCCCATTTACTTTATCAAGCATGATGCAGTTTTCCAGGGTCTGGTTGCTCTTAATAACATGTCCAAAGTTGGCGAGACTTAACATCCTCCTCACTTTTAAGGAGTGTTCTGGCTGTCCTTCCAAGACAGATTAGTTTATTCTTCTGGAAGTCCATGGAACTTTCTTTGCCAACACTGTCATTCAAATGTATCAATTCTTTTCCAGTTTTCTTCATTCATTGTCCAGCTCTAGCATGCATATGAGGTGATTGAAATTACTATGGCTTGGGTCAGGTGCACCCTAGTCTTCAAAGTGATATCTTTAACATGTTTTATCTTTAACATTATCTTTAGCATTTAAAAAGAGCTCTTTTCCAGCAGATCAGCCCAATGCAATACGTCATTGTTATTGCTTGGCTTCCGCTTCCATAGGCATTGGTTGTGGATCTCAGTAAAAATAAATTCTTGACAACTTCCATGGTTTCACCATTTATCACGATGTTGTGCTTATTGGTTCAGTTGTTTGTTCTTTACATTGAGTTGTAATCCATCCTGAAGGCTGTGATCTTTTATTTTCATCAGCAAATGTTTCAAGTCCTCTGCACTTTCAGCAAGAAAGGCTGTGTCATTACATATCTCCGGGTTGATAATAAGCCTTCCTGAAATCTTGATGCTGTGCTCTTCCAGCTTCTGGGATCACTGCCTGAGCATTCAGATTAAATAACTATGGTGAAAGGATACAACCCTGATGCACATTCTTCCAGATTTTATATGGTTCAGTACCCCCTTTGTTCCAACTAACGACTGTCTATTGGTCTAGATACAGGTTCAGCATGAGAACAATTAAGTGTTACTGGTATTCCCATTCTTCTCAATATTATCTGTAATGTGTTATTATCACACAATCAGATGCCTTTTGATAGTCAATAAAACACAAGTAAACATCTTTCTGGTATTCTCTGCTTTCATCTGGCGTCAGCAGTGGTAGCCATTAATCCACGTCCTTTTCTGAATCCAGGTGAATTTCCAGCAGCTCCCTGTCAATGTGCTGCTACCAGTATGTTTGAATTATCTTTAGCAAAATTTTACTTGTATGTGAGATTAATGACTTTGTTGGATTCTTTCCACATTTTGTAGGGTCCCCTTCTTTGAAATGGGTACAAATATGAATTCCTTCTAGTTGACTGGCCAGGTATCTATGTCTTCCAAATTTCTTGGCATAGACTAGCGAGAGCTTCCTACACTGCATCAGTTTGTTGAAATATTTCAATTGATATTCTGTCAATTCCTGGAAACCTGAGGTTTTTTTTTGTTGTTGTTTTTAAATAATACCTTCAGTGCAGCCTGGACTTCTTCCTTTAAGTGATTCTTGACCACATGCTACCTCCTCAAATGGCTAATTCTTTTTGGCACAATGACTCTGTATATTCCTTCCATCTTGTTTTGATGCTTCGCTCATCATTCAATACTTTACCAATTGTTGTTGAGTACTATCGAGTTCATTTCAATTCACAGCGACCCTGTATATAGTGTTTCTGAAGAGCAGCTGGTGGGTTTGAACTGCTGATCTTGTGGCTCCAAGTCCAGTGTGTAAAACTGTACAATATTGCAATTTAGGTTTGAAGTTTTTCAGTTCTTTCGGCTTGAGAGATGCCGAGTGTGTTCTTTCCTTTTTCCAGGCCTACACATTTGTTGTACTACTTTACTTTGTCTTCTTAGGCAGTCATTTAACACTTTCTGTTTAGCTCTTTTACTTCATAATTCCTTCCATTCACTTTAGCAACTCTGCGTTCAAGTTTCCCAGTCTATTCTGACATCTGCTTTGGTCTTTTCTGCTTTTTTCATGACCTTTTGCTTTCTCCATGTATCATATTCTTGATGTCATCCCATAACTTGCCTGGGCTTCAGTCACTAGTATTCAGTACATCAAATCTGTTCTTGAGATGGTCTCAAATTCAAAAGTGGAGTTCAAATTACAAAGTTGAAAAGATGTTAACCAGGCAAAAATACACAAAAACAAAGTTCTCAAGAAGAACTAACATATATAGACTAGGATGTTTATGGACTAGAAAAAAAACATTGGACTTGAGGTAGTTGTTTTCCAGAGTTCCTGACCACAACCCAGAGTTAAAGAAGCATGTTTTACATTTCAAACCACTATGCATGCACATGGAGTTTTGGTGTGGTGCTGTGGGATGAGCACTGGACTACTACTTGTAAGGTCGGCAGTTCAAACCCACCAGCCGCTCCTAGGAAACCCTCTGAATTGGAACAGATTTAACAGTACATAACAACAACTTACATGCACACAGGCCTGAAATAAAAGTTAAAAGTCAATATTTTGCCTTCACACCTGTATACCCTATCATTTCCCGTTCTGCTCTATTTTGTGAAAAGTATAATGCTGGCTGGCCCAGACATACTAAATTAATTGAACCTTTAATGGGATTGGGGAAATTTCTTTGGGAAAAAAACAACACATCGGGCCGGGGACAGTGAGTACAAGAGAACACTGTATGTAGTCAAATCTGACCAGAAGGAAAGATCCAGAATAAAGCATAGCCTCTTAATGACATGTATGTTCAACTGTTTGATCGTTTCCCAATACGTCTACAAGGCTCTTTCTCTTACTCTTGAAAACTTACCATATGGAGTTCTTATGACCTGTCCTGTCTTCAGGTTTACAGTTCTGTAAAGGTAATCTGCTGCTAACTGCAACTAATGATTAATTTTAAACTAGGACTATTTGATATTATTTACATTAAAATTCATCCTTTTAAGTGTACAGATGTATGCAATTTGACAAATACAAATAATCAAGTAACACCCACAAAGAAGATATAGACAAGTTCCATTGACAAAAAAGATTCCCTCATGTCCCTTGTGCCATCAACCACTGACTGAGTGGTACCCTACTACTCAACCATTGATGAGTTTTCTATTTTTATTCCTATAGTATTGCCTTTTCCAGATTATTATATAAATGGAACATAGTTTTCAAATACGGCTTATTTTCCTTACCATAATACATTTGATATTCACACTGTGGCATGAATCAATAGTTCCTTCTATTGTATGACAGAGGTTGTTTATCTCTTTACTAGTTGAAGAATATTTAGGTTGTTTCTAGTTTGGGGAGAAATTATTAATAAAGTTGCTATGCACAGTCACATATAGATTTCTGTATTTTAATTTCACCGACTTTATAAAAAATTGCCAACTGTGTCCCAACAGGCTATGCCAATTTGCATTTCCACCAGCAGTGGACGAGTGTCTATTACTCTGTATCCTTGTTAATACCTGGTATTGTCAATTTTCTGAAAAAATGTTCAACCATTCTAACATGTGTTTAGTGGTATTCTCATTGAAGTCTTAACTTGAATTTCTGTAATTATTAATAATATTGAACATAGTTTCATGTACTTATGTGTCATACATGTATCTTCTCTGGGGGAATGTCTATTCAAATCTTTTGTTCTTTTAAAATATTAAATTGTCTCCTTATTGAGTTTTGAGTGTTTTTGCCATAGCATGAATACAAAGTCATGATCAGATATGCATTCTGCAAACATTTTCTCTCAGTCTGTGGCGGATCTTTTCATTATTTAAAGAATGTCTGTTGCAGAAGAGAAGTTTTCAATTTTGAAAAAAGTCCAATCTGTAATGCATTCAGGGCTGTGTGCCATTCCAATTAACATTTTAAAACATTTGAGGAATGCACTGGAGTAGGACATGCTCATGCCCATCATAAGAACCCACCTTCCAGGATGTGAAATTAATTCGCACCAGTGAGTACATAGCCTGGTATTCTTCCTTGAAAAAAAGACAACTGGATCCATGAGGTAAATGGAAATGGGGAAGGTGCAGCAATGCAGAAATGAAATCAATCTAGACATAGTCCTCTTGTACTGGTGAGGCGCAAAATGCCAAGAAGAACTATTATGTCTGTCACCAGAATGCCACTCAGAACTATTATGTCTGTCAACAAAAGAGAGTGGCTATGGGGCAGATTCCCCCAGGGGAAGGCCTCACACGTAGCTAGCAAGTTGGACTGCTGCCAGTAGCCCCGGGTAGCTACAAATAGATCCTCATAGGAACAGAAAATCACTTTCAACCAGACTTTGCTTACTCAGTAGTATATGCAAATGCTCAAACCACTATAAAAAAGAATCAGAAGAGAAGATACGACAACAATTGCAACTGCTGAAGTGCATTTCTTTATACCAAGGACACACTTCTATCCTCAGAATAATGGTTTGATAGAGAGTTGGAATCAGCAGTTACAATACTGCTTGTGGAAAACGGAGTAGGGGAGAGAAATAGGCATGAGTATGTGCTCACATTCAACATGAGCCAACACCAAGGGAGCATCTATCTCCACTACATAGATTCCCCTGCTTTACTGGTAAACCTGGAGAGTAGGGGGTAAGGATGCTGGTATGCTTAGATATTTCTTCCCTACGTTACTCCAATGTTGATCTCCAACCCCTCATTCACCTCAACCTTCTTTTTCCCTGCCTGATGCAGTGGGGTCCCAGGACCAAGGCTGCAATGAAAATCAAAAATCGATACATGGCTTTATCTCTGGACCCTTGATTCTGTTCCACTGATAACATGCGTCTATCCCTTCGCCAATACCACGTATGCTTCATTATATATTTGACAGTAAGTCTTGAATTTCAAAAGTGGGAATCTCCCAACTTCTTTCTTTTGTGGGTGTGCTAGATGTTTTGTTTATTCTGCAGACAAGATTCCAGAATGCCCGGAAGCAGAGTTTTAGGTTGAGAAATCAATCTCTGTGGAGTGGTTACTTCATAACTGTACTCCACAATGACTTTCCTGCACATTAAGCAACCATTTTTCTCTAAAGTACCCAGAGTGAGATTAGAATACATATGGCCTATTTTTCTAACATCATCATACATTTCTGCCCAAATCTTTAAGAACTAGTGGAACTTCCATGTGATCAGCTACCTCCTTTGCCACTCAGAGCCTCAACAACAACAAAAACAAATTTGCAGCTGGTTCTGGGACCACAGCTTGTAAAGATAAGTCCATCCTTTTCCACGTGATTCTGAATACCTAATGATCTCCATTGCTCGTTTTGTTTTTTAGCAAGAGAGTGTGTTGTAACTTTGCTTCCAACCCGATTTCATGAACCAGGAGAGGAGGGCCTGCATAGATGATGAGAAATCCAAGTCCTTTCTTCTTATACTCTTGTTCCTTCAGACTCTCTTCCACAGCCAGACTAAAATAAATTCAGTTCACCCAGATTACCTCCAAGGCAGAGCCATTGGGTCATATCGTTCCTCCATTTAAAAAAAATTTTTTTTTTTTGCATTGACAGCTGGAATCAGGACAAATGACAACATCTTGTCTACACTCTACTGGGTCTTTTCCTATTAGATTTGCAATGGTGACCTTATTCTGGCTCACCTCATGACATCTACAGCTATCACCATCTCCTTTGCTCCCTTGACCAGGATATCACCGGAGACTTTTTTGAAGCCATATTTAGACTGAGGTAATTCATTCCCTTCTCTTCCTAGTTTTTTGAGATACTTTATCATGAAAGGATGATGAATTGTGTCAAATTCTTTCTTTGCCTCGATTAAAGTGATCATATTGTCTCTTTATAGTCTCTACATATTATAAATTATACTGATTAATTTTTATGTTAAATCAATCTTGAACTCATGAGTTAAATCCTAATTGCTTATATTATTCTTTTATATAGGATCAAATTTGATTTACAAAGTCCTTGCATGGTTCAAATGGTTAACAGCTGAAATGTTGTAAGGTTCAAGGGTTGACATCAAAAACTCAACCACTAAACATCCTATGGAGCACAGTTCTACTCTGACACACATGGAGTCACATCAATTTGCACCAAGTGGATTTGATTTCTAATATTTTATTGGGAAGTTCTGGCTCTATCCTTATTCAAGAGTATTGTCCATAATTTTCACATAATGTTTTTGTCTGGTTTTGGTATCAGGGTAATAACACCATCTTCAAAAATGAGCTAAGAAGTGTTCCCTCCTCCTGTATTTTCTTGACGAGTTTGCATAGAATTCCTATTGTTTATTCCTTCAGTTTTTGTAGAATCAGCCCCTTGAAGCCATATCTAGGCTTGGGGTTCTCTTTGGGATAAAGCTTTAGCATACAAATTCTATTTCTTCACTAGATTTAGGACAATTCACATTATTTATATTTGAGTACATTTTGGTATTTAGTGTCTTTCAAGGAATCTCTCAGCTTCATCTGAATGACAGACTTAGAGTGACAAAGGAGTTCATAATATTCCCTTTTTATCTTTTCATTGCCTGCAGGATATTTAATGAAAGTCCTCTTTCTCATTCCTGATAAGGGCAATTTATGTCTTGGCTTTATACTTTGTATTCTGACTGTAAGTATATCCATTTTATTGATCTGCAAGAACCAGCTTTTGATTTTATTAGTTTTCTCTACTTTTTTTTGTCTTTTCAGTTTCATTGGATTTTACTCTACCTTTATTATTTCCTTCCATCTGCTTGCTTTGGATTTAGGTTTATTTAGAAATGGACAAAACTGACTTGAGACTTTTTGTTTTCCAATATGAGCATTTCATGTGATAAATGTCTCAGTAAACAATGCTTTAGCTCTATCCGCAAATTTTGATGTTTTATATTTATTTTTATTCAAAATATTTTCTAATTTCCCATCTGAGTTCCTCTTTGATAAATAAGTTTTTTATAAGTATACTACGTAATTCCCAAAGATTGAGGATTTTTCAGAAATCTCTATTAATGATTTTCACTTTCATTCCATTTTGATCTGAGTATTAAATGATTGCAGTTTTCTGAAATTTGCATTATGGCCTGGAAAATGCCCTATCTTTGCAGATATTCCATGTGTACTCAAAGAGTTTACATTTTGTTATTATTCCCTTCTTTCAGTGGTTACATTGTCTTCTGATAACTCTCCAGAGCCTTACACATCTAGGCTTTCTGTATTTTCTCCATAGTTTATCACTGTTGTCAGTGAGACATTTATTCTATTAACAAGGTACTATACCCATTACCCAGAGAAGAGAAAACCTTAATTTTAAGGCAGCATGTTTGGGATTTTTGTTTCCCTCCAATGCAAAAAAAAAAAAAAAAAAATCCTAACACACATTTATACACAATAGTTCACAATGTACAAATTCAAACGCAAAGAATACTGGAAGTGGTGGTTTCCTTCAATTAGAACTATTATCAACGCTGCTTGACCTATATTAAATTCAACAGGAAACTAATTTTGTAAGAAGAAAACGCACATATATAGTTTGACTTTCTTTTTTCAAATGTAAGTGAAATTCTATACAGACTATTTTCAGGCTATTTACGAGTGGAGAATGATATAAGTATCAAGAGCATTACCTTTACACTGAGGAGGCTCACTACTCCATTCCCCGGTGGTAGTACAAAACAGTTTTTCTGCTCCAACAAGTGAATATGGATCTGGTGCATGTGCCTTACATTTATAACGCACTGCTTCACTATATTCATAGACCTCCTTTCCATAGTTGCTGTATTCTCCATTTTGTATGTCTTTAGGTGGTATACACTTAACCACTTAAAAAAGGGGAAAGAGGACATTAGTCATACATGTATATACACATATATACATCAAATAGGAAATGAAAGGCAAAAAGGCAAAGGACTAAGTTATCATTAGCTGAATTTGATGAACTGCCTTCAATAAATTCATCAACATACAATTTCTGCAAGCCAGTTGTGAATCCGATAGCCAATCAGAAGAGCGTTTCTATTAGAATATGCATTATCCCAATTCAAAATGTTAGTTTGAATAAGCTATCAGAATAAAACCCATTTTCTTAAGAAGGTCTGGAATGCCTGTATTTACCTGTCATTAATCATTATAGAATCTGATATTTGAATTTGAGTTTGTAAGTAAATATAGAAATGAATTCCAATTGAGAAAAAAAATGCTTTATAATTTACAAATAAGTTAATGGTTCACAATAATACTAATAAATTACTGGCTTTTTTCACTTCATTCTTGTGATGTCCAGGAGCTCTGGTTGTATAGTGGTTAGGAATCAGGCTGCTAGCCATTCTGCGGGATAAAGATGAGGCTTTCTACTCCTGTAAAGGTTTACATCCTCAGAATCCCTATGTAGGGTTGCTAAGAGTTAGAACTGACTCCACGGCACACCACCAACCACCACCACCACCACTAGTTGTGTAAATATTGCAACAGATTGAATGCAGAAGTAAATACAAGCACCCTGATGTCTTCTCTTAAACCAGATATTGAAGACATTTTCAAAACATTGTAAAAGAATGCCGCTAGTCTCGCTATCTTTTCATTTTTGAAAAGCTGTATTTTTCATACAAATATATGACATATGTCAACATGTATTACATTTACTATTTCCAAAAAATGAATAAATAAATTTTTGAACTTCACACTTTTAACTCCAGTATAATGAATATCAACAGATGTAAAAGGAAAGTTCGGGGGGGGCGCTTGAATTTAAAAATGTAAATGGGTCCACCAGAGGTCAAAAAGCTTGAGAATTACTGATCTAAATGTTAAAAACAGAAATTACTTACCGTCGCATACTGGAAGATTACTATTGCTCCAATCAACTTGGTTTGTCTCAAGAAGCTCACAATATATAGTTTTTTGCCCAATTAATCTATAACTACAGGAGAAAAAAAAAAAGATAATTGTTTTCTATAGCAGTTAACAACATGTACATAATAAATAATACAGGGATTTTTTTTGTTTTGTTTTAATATGCTTGTTTTTCTACAGTGCAGTCATTTCAGGAAGAGGTTTCATAAATGCCATATAGTAAATGTACTAGCTAAATCTACAATTTAATTTCATAAACAGTATCTTCATTTGAATACATACATGTCAAAGGTCAAGGTGTCAAGCTACATTAGCATTCTCATGAATCATGTTACATATTCAATTCTGTGCCTTTTAGTGCATTCAGTTCTGCACAATGAGAACATGGATCAAAGAACAAAGATCAGGCTCTAGAGCAGACTGCTTGGATTGGAGTCCCAGTTCCACATTTGAACAAGTCAATAACTTTTTAGTAATGCAGTAAGTAACTAAGGACTACCTCTCTCTAAAATCTTCTCAGATGGTTCAAGCTCGCAATAATCTCTTTCCTTCTGGACTCTCAGTTTGTCATAGATAATTCTACACGTTGGGCACTTCTCATTTGCTATTTTGCTTTGAGAACTTTCAGGATCTATAGTATTTCTCAATGAGGTTTTACAACTTTCTCTGCCTTAAACTTGTAGCATTGCTCCAAGTGTCTTTGAGGCTCTCGCCTAAGGAGTCCTGGCATGGTGCTGTGGGTTAATGCACTGGACTGCAAGGTTGGTTTGAACAGCTCCTCGGAAACCCTATACAGGTTTGTAACTGACTCAATGGCACTTCACAACAACACTCCCTGGATATTCCAGGATTTTTATCAAGTCAAAAAAAAATCATCAGTGAAACTGCCAGCACATATTCACAGCTGACTTCCCGAGGGTCACTCATTTTTTCCATCTGATAGTAAAGTACATTTATGAGTTCTCTCGAAGTACATTTTTCATGAATGTCCAATATTCCTAATATGTATATTATTAAAGGTGCTCTGGTGGCATGGCAGGATAAGCATTGTACTGCTAACTGCAAGGTTGGTGGCTCAAACCCGCCAAGCCATTCTGCAAGAGAAAGATAAGACTGTCCACCCCTGTCCCGTAAAGACTGACAGCCTTGGAAAGCCAGTGTAGGGTCACTGTGAGTCGGAACCGACTACATGGCAGTGAGTTTGAAAGGACACTGAGTGCTCAGTGTCTGTTTTTGTGAGAAGCTTTACTCCTTGACAACAGTCTCTAAGAGAAGGTTTTCCTACTAAGAGATCTCTTGATTCGGATGACAGTCAAGGTTAATCAGTTCAGTTTGGGTCTAATAACACAGTGTACACAGTTATAGTCTGGATATAAGAACATCTTTGATTAGCAATTCTACCTTCTACTTCTGTTAAGGTCTACTTCAAATCTAAGAGTTGGCATTTAAAAATAGGGTTACATGCACCTGGCTGTTAAACACAATGCAACCAATGATTTTAGTGCTTTCAATAGACTTACTGTTTGTTAAACAGTATGAGATACTATATAGTTTTGCTTCCTTCATTCAATTTTCTATTTAATATCATCTTCCCAGTCTCTCTGAAAATGCAAAGAGGCATCTGAATAAGCACAATTTTTCAGCAAAATGGACTAAGAACGTCTAAGAAGAGAAGCAAAATGAAAATGAAATGAATAACATTTGTCTCATTTCCTCTAAGGAGCAACTTACCCCTCGTTACAAGCAAATTCAACCTGTGAGCCAAACTCCAAGGTTTTATTTACATGGATAACTTGGCCATTCTTGGGTTCTCCTGGATTGGGACATGATTTTCCTAAAAGACAATAAGTTTAAAATTTGGTTTTCATGACAGCTTCAAAACATTATTTGAGTCAAAAATCAAAATTCTACATTGCTCTTTTGAATTAAAGGGAAATGCTATTTTGTTGACTTCACTGTTAACAAGAACAAACTCAGATTCACATGTAGCCAGGAAACCCATTGCCAAGAAGAAGATTCCCTGAAGATTGCTGAACGTTTGAAAAGAATGCATTGCTTTTTAAAACCTAGTTTCACAAGAAAATCTTCATTGCAATACTGGAATGTACATGTAAAAATGTGAGAAAAGTCTCAAGAGTTAGTAAAGCATACAAGAAAACAAAAACAGTGTGGTTTACTTACTTGTACAAGCTTCTTCGATAACTGACCATGACTTATCAGCCTTACAAATAGTAGTTGTGCCAGCGGCAGGCTTCAGCATGTATCCTAAGCGACACTCATACTCTACTGTCGCACCAACAGCATAACTCTCTTGAATGGTACCCTTGAGCTTCATAGAGTCATATCTGCCTGGAGGACCACAGCCAGCATCTAGAGAAAATGAAATGAGAACAAGAAAATGAAGTTTTGATATGGAATATGCCAGTCGAGAACTATGGTTTGACAACAGGTTGAGTAAATTCAAAGATACTTAGCAAGACTGTAAAGGCTGGGCAGTGCTATTAGCCAAGTTTTAGTAATGGTGGAGGAGTGTGCTTTGCTTGCTTTAAATAACATCCTATTAGCTTTCTGATGGAGTCCTGGTATGGTGCTGTATGATAAACACCAGACTGCTAATCTCACGGCCATGGTTCAAACCCATAAGCTTCTTCTTGGAAACCCTCTACAGAGTTGCTATGAGCTGTAACAGATTTGACGGTACTTAACAACGGCAACAGCTTTCTGATAAACTGAATTTTCATTTGACAGTTGTAAAAATGGCACGGAGGATGTGAATGTAGTTTTACGGACTCCAAAAGTTCTTGGTTCAAGCTTACCAGCTACTCCTGGGAAATCCTATACAGGGTTGCTGAGAGGTGGAACCGACTTGAAAGCACTTAGGAACAACAGCAAAAGTTCTGGGTGGGACTCAGATTTCCTACCTAAGGACCCATATCCTATATATGTTGTTGTTGTTATGTGCGGTGAAGTCAGTTACAACTCATAGCGACCCTGTACATAGGCTGGGGGGGAAAAAAAACCACACACGCAGTCTATTTTACAATACTAGATAAGAGAAAGAGTAAAGATTCCACTTTTCTTATGCATATGGGCCGTAGGCAGAGTCGATCCAGTAGGACCCGGCCCCATCAGCCATCAGACTACTCTAGAAGCTGCTTTTCTCCCCTAGACTGCAGCATAACATCTACATTTTTTAAATCTTTACAGTAATCATCTTAGAATCAAAAGTTCTACTTCTATGCTCCTTTGGTTTTTTTTTTTTTTTTAGTTTTTATTGTGAATTGAGTGATGGTTTACATGGAGCACATCGGTTTTACACTGGTCCTATCCTGTTTCGTTTCATTAAAATGATTCATGCATCATCATTCAACAGTATTTTCTTCTATTCCCTCTGTTTTTATTGTGCCTTGGTTAGAGGTAATGCTATGTGGGATACTCTGACAGTAAATAAGCATGTCTGTAAGCCACAGATGGTAGTTTTGCCACAAGCATTGCATTCAGGGAAGGAACAATCAATATTCAGAGTGTATCTATTCTTATAAGAACAGAACGTTGCTCCTTCCACGATGGATGCAATTCAACGTGATCAACCTGCCACCAGGTGGTTGGCAGATCACTCTGGGTAATGGTGCCATTTCAGGAACTTCATGTTGGTCTCTAATAAATTACTTAGTGAGTGGAAATCCACATTGTTGAGCCCATGCATAACTTTCATCCCTGTACCACAGCCACTGTGCACATGATACTACGGGACAACAAGTGGTTGGGGAAAGAGACTTACTGGTATTCAGATAACAGGTGATTCTATCCACTTTATTAAAAAAACAAACGAACAAAACCCCCTCCTCTACTGAGGTCACAAGGAGCTCTGGTAGCATAGTGGTTACGAGTCGGGCTGCTAACCTCAAGCTCTGCAGTTGGAAACTACCAGCAGTTCCATGGGAGAAAGATGAGGCTTTCTGCTCCCGTAAAGATTTACAGCCTTGGAAACCCTGTACAGGGTCGCTAGGAGTCAGAACTGACTCCATGGCACACCTCCACTGAGGTCACATTTTTGTGAGCATTCACGAGACACAATTGTCACCGTGTTTTCAGTCCATTCAGTGATGTCTAGCCACACACTTCTCCCCTAACCTCCTTGTCACCAACTTCCAGTCATGTTTCTTTCTAGTTCCTGACCATCCTGCAAAACCACTGGCCATATTTGGCCATTTGTACTTTCAAACTGAAGTGCAGTACATTTCTTGATGTTTGGAAAACTATGAGATTTTCCTTTACCAGTGTTCTTCAGAAAAGTCCCAGAAAGAGACTGGAGTGCTTGCAGCATTCCCCATCGGGGTGGTACCTACATATCACAGAGGACTTATGCAAACTTGGCCTGAGTTTCTCTCTTCCTTAGTCAACTGATAATAGGGAGTTCCCCCTTCAGGCCGTAGACTGGAAGAAAAAAAGTAATGTAGAAGTGGGGCGTGCTTCATATAACTGCTGTGTGCTGCTGAGTCAATTTCAACTCACAGTGACAGTACCTAAGAGAGCACAACTATCCCATAGGGTTTCCTAGACTGCAGTCCTTATGGAAGCAGAACACCAAGTCTTTTCTCCTATGTCTGGCTACTATCACAAGACCCTTAGAAATTTCTCTAAAGTAGAAGGTCCCTAAGGAGCTCTGGTAGTGCCGTGATTACAAATTGGGCTGCTGATCCCAAGGTCGATAGTTCAAAAGTACGAGCTGTTCTGCAACAGAAAGATGATGCTTTCTGCTCCCATAAAGATTTATAGCCTCAGAAACCCTGTACAGGGTTGCTGAGTCGGAACTGACACCACCAGAAGACCCTTGAATTTTTGTCAGATTTATTTCCCACCTTCTCACATGCAACATCTTAACAATAAGTCTAGAGATTTCCAGTTTGGGGGCAGGAGAAGCAGAGACAGGCAGTGAAGGCTCCTTGGCGGAGATGTGAAAAAATACAGAGAAGGCACCTTGCCGGAACAGTTACAGAGCTTTAGATCTAATATAAAGTGCAGGGGGAGCAGTTTCGGGGGCCCACCAGTGGAGAAGTCTAACTGTGGCGGGAATACACAGAGATTTCCGAATCCATCGGGACCCTTCCTGTAGGACCCTCAGCCTGGGCTGAGATCACAGGGCGGGCCCACAGCCAGGCTGACACAGTGCTAAAGCCAAGGAGCAACTTGTGAAAAAAGAGGTGTAATGGCTTTTTTCACTGTTTTTTCCTCTTCTTCCCTGTTGCACCCTCTAAAGCCCAGCCCGGACACCTTCAGGAGGGTGGGAGTGCACCCCAAAAGGGTCCAGTGTTGCGCCCACAGGGTACAATTTCGCCACGGCACAAAAAGGAAATCCCTGAAAGCCCCAGCCGTCCCCCAAGCTAATTTTTGGCTGCTTCTTATGACGTCTGACTCGGATTTAGCACTAAAGTTGACTCTTACCTGGGTGGGACCCTTACCTAACAAGAGACAGCAGGTCTGGCCATACAGCCAAGCCTTATTTGTACCTTGTAAAACCCCAACATAAAAGGCAAGAGTCAACACCAACTACTATATGGAAGAATGCTGCCATTTTGAGAATCATGCTGTGCATACTCAGATACCTAACTGATATTCAGAGAAAATAATTGTGTACAATCTTTCCTCCATTCATTTCTCATTATCTATCTGCGCACCTCCATTGTGGCGACTAGAGGAGGGGCCTGAGTGAGTGGACACTCCCCACCACCACCACTGAAGGTTTCTACTGTGCATGCACTCTGACCTGTACAGCAAAGGCTACTGGACTGTCTGCTAGGGTTTTGTTTTTGTGTGTTGGTTTTTGTCTGTGCTTTTATGGTTTTTCTGTTTTGGGTCCTTTTGAACTTACTTTATTCGTGGGGGTGGGAGCTTTCTGTCCCTACGTTACCCAAGACGAGAGAGCAATCATGGCCATATAGCCAAGCTACAAGCATACCCCATAATATCCCACCATCCAGACAGGAGCCAATACCAGCTGCTAGGCATTACACAGAGAGCCAATGCTTGTTAAGATAGCTTGCAGTTGAGTAATAAGAGACGTGGCACACCAAGGTTCACAGCAGCACTATTTACAATAGCAAAAAGATGGAGACAACCAAAGTGCCCATCAACTGAAGATTGGATAAACAAACTGTGGTACATACACACAATGGAGTACTATGCTACCTTGAAAAATAACAAGGAAGCTGCATGCCACTTCCTAACATGGATGAACCTTAAGAACACTATGTTGAGTGAAATTATTCAATCACAAAAGGAAAAATACTGCATAGGTCCACTACTGTAAAAGACTAAGAAAAAGATCCTATACTATTCCACTAAAGTGGATGATTAACTGGATGCTAGGGCGTAGGTGTTAAGGACGGGAGGGGAAGGTGGGGCACAGGGCAGGGAATAGACACGGGATAGTTTGGGTGTTGGGGAGGGGGGCAATATACAAATAGGGAGAGGGAAATGGAAGAACAAAGCAGACGGGAGAACAATTAGACAAGTAGGAATGAGCTAAATGGGACAGAGGTAAAAAATGTTGTAGGCACAGCCTTGGAACAACAGGGCTCTGGGTTACACAGACTGGGACATGGTTGGAATGGGGAAAAGGGGGGAATAATGGTAAGATGCTTGGCTGATTCTTGAACCTTGGATTTGCATGCATTATATTATAAAACAGACACAGCAGAGTATAGAAAGGAATAGCCAGAAATATCACCACAGAAAGCTTATAAGTCCGTCTTCTGCCTAAAACTGATTGGAATATCTAAAATGGGGCTACAATGTATCCAGTAAAGGAGGTTTCCTGAGAAGCCTCTGCATTACACAAGACTATAGATGTAAACCTGAAACACAATCCAGACCTTCAGAGACGGAAAACTGTCCTCTTGAAAGGACATGCAGACCAGCCTGGAACAACCAGAAAAACAGAAGACACATCTCGAGAGAAATATCTACTGGAAAAATACAAAACAAGAAAGGCAGTCTGATTGTTACCACAAGAACAAGCAAGTCCCTTGCCTAGGAGACATTAAGGCAAGTGGTTGAGTCCTCTCAGTGCAAATCCTCTCCAAGACCAAGATGCAGTGGAAATACACACTCTGATTGGTGACCACGCACGTTACCCATAAGGAGAAGCAACCGATGAACATCAATGAAGCGGCGAGCTAAGTCCTACATCGTTTGGCAGACTACTGGGAATCCGGGTGGAGACTTGGTCGGCCAGCAGCGAAGCAGGACCCGGGGACTCATGGGCTCAGAGTCAGAGACACAGCCACAGAGGACTAGACTGGGAAGCAAAGCAATCAGCTGATAAGAAGAGGGCGGACAGACGCAAGAACACCCACACTTGCAGATGATACCCACTTGACCTGGCTTCAATGACTGGATGAACAGAGCTTAACCTGAAGAAGAAAGAAGAGGGGGGGGGGAAAAGAAAGGGAAGAAAAAAGCATCATCTGATACAACTTGATAAACCTGACCTACACCTATAAATGCAGTACCTCAAAAGAGTAAACAAATCCCTACTCCAAGTACCACCCCCTCCGCACAAAGAGTAGATAGGGATGGGCAACTTGAACATTGGCTACCCAAAATGGGGGGGAGGGATACAAAGGTAAGAAGTGATTGGCATGCAAGCTTTCAAGAGGTAACCTAGATCAACAGGGTAGGGAGGATGGTAGAGTCTCCAGTGAGTAGTACCCAACCTGTCTAGGAAAGGCTGATGAAAATAAATGCAGATGGGTCTCTTGTGATGCAAGGGAAAATAATTCATATCAGGACTGATTGTGAGGACTGGAAATGTAAAGGTGGATATTTTATAGCAAGGAGGGGAGTGATTAACCTTTCAGTCTAGGAGCAGAGAGCCCTGGGACCATCACTGGAGAAGAGCGGAGAGCGAGACCCCACCCAGAGAAGCAGTGAGGCCTGAGATGGAGACAGAGAGGATGACATGAAGAGATGGGAGGGGCTGAAGACTTGGGATCCAGAGAGGGAAAGGGGCTGTGTGCTTAGCATCGGGGGTTGGGGGGAAGGGGGACTTGCAGGGTATACCCTTTGGTTGGTTGATGACGGGATGGTAACTATGGCAATAAAACGATGTATGCTAGAATGAATGTCAACTAATGTTCCCCCATGTAAACTATCAGACAATAAAAAAAAATAATAATTTAAAAAAAGAGAGGCGTGAAAACGGAAGCCTATATCTCCAGATCTCATCCACCAGGAGACACTCAGTAAGTTTAACAACACAGCAACATACATTCGTTTAATCACTGAAAACACCTCAACTATTGAAAATGTCCAAGAAAAAAACAACAAAAAAACTCAGCACATATCCAGAAACAGAAAAGAGTAACTGAGACAAATGAGCTGGAGGCTGACGCAGACTTCCTATTAGAAGAGCAGGCTTTGGATCTGCCTGAGAAGAAATTCAGAAGAATGATATGGAGACAAATCCAAATGCTTCACAGAGGGGTGGAGGAAAATAAGAAGCCAGGCAAGTGCAACAGGAGCAATCACACAAGATAGATATAGTATTGGAAACAATTCAAAACCTGCAAAAAAAGGTGCAGATGATTAATAAAAATTAGACATGGGCAATACCCTGAAAGGACAAAGGAGTAGAATTGAAGAGATTGAAGCCAGAACCAGTGAGCAGGAAGACAAATCTTTCAATACTGCTAAGATAGAAGAGCAAGCAGAAAAAAGGATAAAAAGTCTGAAGAGAGTTTACCATTCATGTTGGAAAACATGAAGAGGAAAAACTAAAAAATTATTGGCATTCTGGAACAGGAAGAATCACAGACGTCCACATAGGTGATAGTTGAGGATCTTCTGGAAGATAATTTCCCTAACATCTTGAAGTATGAGAAGATAAGCATTCAAGAAGCTGAATGAAGACCAGGAAGGATAGACCCCAAAAGAAAATCACCAAGAGAGAACAAACAAGATGGCGGATAGGGTGGAAGTGTAGTAAGGAGTTCCGCCAGCAACAACACAGAATACCCAATGAAGCAGGCTCAGGGAATGGTCCCAGAACTCTGAAACACACATAAAGGAATATTTAAAAGGTTGGAAGGCTTACAGCTGGGGGAATTTGTGGCAGAAGCAAGCAATCTATTGCTTTCTAGTTCGGGATGCTCAGCTGCTCCAGGAACTGCCATCTGGGGTGAGACCAAGCAGGGGAAGGATCAGAGCAGCCAGACACATGACAGAATAGCAGAGATAAAGGTGTGGACATTCTTTTCTTTTGGTATCTGTTCGTTGGTCCCTTGCGATCTTGAGCACGGCCATTCTGGTGACTATAGGGGTCCCTGAGCTAGCGGACACCCTATCCCCACCCTTGGAGGGTTCTACTACGCATGCGCACAGATCTCCTCAAAATTTAAAGAGATAGTTTCCAATTAAAGCCAAAGGGCCACAGCCGGCCCTGAACTGTTTATAACTAGAAAAAAGGCCTGAACAGGGATTGTGGACTGGGACAAGCAGACAAAAAAAGGAAACAGGCTGAAAATTAAATCCTAAATTACATCAAAAACAGCGGCATCTCAAAATTTCTCAAGAAGAAGAGTGAAAAAGGAAGCCCATTTCCTGATCATGTCTACCTGGAGGTAATCAGAAAGCATAATACCAAAATACACACCCATCTAAGTATTAACGCCACAGATAACCCCTGAAAATGCCCAAAAAACAGAAGAAGATGACCATATCTGCACATGTCCAGAAATGAGATAAAGTAACTGAGGCAAATGAGCTGGAAGTAGATCTACACTCCATACTGGAAGATAGGCAGGCTTTGGAAATGGCGGAGAAGGAATTCAGAAAATGATTATAAAATATATCAAAACACTTATACAATGGAGGTGAGAAAAATAATGAAGAAGTCAGGAAAGTGCTACAGGAACAATCAAATAGGATAAATACAGCATTGGAAACAATTCAAAACCTACAGAAAGAGGTCCAAATGATTAATAATAGAATATCAGAAGTGGACAATACACTGAAAGGGCAAAGGAGTAGAAATGAAGAGCTAGAAGCCAAAACTAGTGAGCTAGAAGATAAATCTCTCAATATTACTAAGACAGAAGAACAAACACAAAGAAAGATAAAAAAAAATCTGGAAAAGGCCTAAGATTCATGTTGGATAACATAAACTGGAATAACGAATTATTGGCATTCCATAACAGGAAAAATCACACAAGTCCACAGAGGAGATAGTTGAAAAGCTTCCGGAAGAAAATTTTCCTAACATCCTGTAAAGTGAAAAGATAAGCATTCAAGAAGCTCAATGAACCCCAGGATGGATACACCTTAAAAGATAATCACCAAGACATATAATAATCAAACTATCCAAAATCAAAGATAAAGACAGCATCTTTAAAGCAGCTAGGGAAAAGAGAAATATAACATATAAAGGCAAGAAAATCAGATTAAGCTTGGATTTCTCAAAAGAAACCATGCAGGCAAGAAGGCAATGGGGAGACATATATAAAACCCTGAAAGAAAAAAACTGCCACCCAAGAATCCCCTACCCAGCAAAGCTGTGAATCAAATACGATGGTGTAATCAAAACATTCCAGGATAAACAGAAGCTAAGGGATTTTGCCAAAGCCAACTCTGCTATGCAAAACATCCTAAAGGAAGTTCTGTGGACTGAGAACCAACAAGAACACACAACTACAGAATGACGTACATGGCAGCATCAACCTGAACTCAGTTGACACATGGAAGAGTCAAGAACAGAATAAATTTTAAGAACAGAGGATCTGGGAGGTCAGTCTATGATCAAAACAATTACAATGTGAAAGAAGGTAAACACACAGAAGAACAGAGATCCAGGTGGTGGGAAGGTCAGGTAGATTACTGGATAAAATAGACTGTCTTAAATGGAGGAAAGAACTAATGGAATATAAGGTAACCACAATGGGGTTGGTGTTGGGGGTTTAGTTTGGGTGTTGGGGAGGGCAATCTAAGAAGTGGGGAGGAGGGAGAAGTACGAGATAGATAGAAGAGCACTGAGACAAGTTTGCATGGCCTAGTGGGACAGAGGTAAATAGTGATGCATACCTAACCTTGGAACAACACGGCTCTGGGATACAAGGATCTAGGTATAGCTTGAAGAGGGTAAATAATACTAAAATCCTTGACTGCCTTATGAATATTAGTTTCCCTTGTCTACTATTGTAAAATAGACACATGAGTCGGATAGAAAGGAATGTTGAGAACTTTCCCTTGTCTACTATTGTAAAATAGACACATGAGTCGGATAGAAAGGAATGTTGGGAAACATGATTAGAGAAAACTTGTAAGCCCACATTCAGCCTATAACTGATTGGAATACCTAAAAGGGGTTCTACAACTTGCCCAGTGAAATAGGCCTCATGCAAAGCCTTTACAGAGTATAGGACCTTAGGTGGAATCCTGAGTCCGATCCAGAACCTTATAAGGTGAGACATTCCCACTAGAAAGGACAAGCAGACTGGAACAGCTACAGTGACAGAAGATACATCTTCATGATGAACCTGACCTATAATCAGAGCGGTAGTTACTCTAAATACCAACAGAGAGGGAAAGAGTCTTCACATCAAGCGTCAATGCTATCCCCTCTGTGCACAGGGTAGATAGGGATGGGCAACTTAGACATTGGCTACCTAAAATGAGGGGGCAATAAAGGCATGAAGTGACTGGCTTACAAGGGTGCAAGAGGGAGTTTAGTTTAAGAATATGGGGGAGGGGACTTCTGGTTTGCCACAGCGGTCAGAAGGCATGGATGAGTGAGGCTCGGTTCGGGGGAGGGGAACTCACAAAAGAAAACTTCCTGTGGCAAACCCACACCCTTACAGCCACAATAAGTCTCAGTACTTCAAAATCTTAAACTAGCTTTTTTTTTTTAAAAAAAAAATCACCGTACTGAGGAACCACTGGCTTTTTAAACTTGTACCCACTGCTACGTGCAGCACAGCCCCAACTCCTTTGAGCTTGGGAGGCGGGGCTGGAACCAACCGAAAGCAGTGCTTCCAGTGATTATTGAACAGGGGGAGCCACTGGAGACAAGGGGAAGAGAAAGTGAGAGTCATCTGCCCCACCGTGTAATTTTGGCACTTGCAGTGGGCAGAGAATCATCAGTCAACAAAGAGAGGAGGAAAAAACTGCGATTGTCTGATGTCATTCGGGCAAGGACTGTGTCCACCCGGCCGAGTGACCTCTACGCCGCCCAACTGAACCTCGCTCACCCGCCCCATTGCCCCCTCAATCCCCGCACCCCCGCCTTCCTGGACCCAGACCACACCGGACTGTGAGCATCCACCGGAGAGTGCCCTAACCCTTGGAGTGCACACACACCCTGCTGACACCGCCCACACGCCATAACAGGCTAAAGCCCCACACTGGACGCCCAAATCCCACCCCCCTGCCCGCACTGCTTGCAGTACCTTGTGCTAGCTGCGCACAACCTGATTGCACACTACCCAACCCCGCCCACCAGGCTCCCCCCACAGGATTGTAACCCCGCCTCAGACAGCCCGCCCGCACCCTGCTGACCCCGCCCACACACCATAACAAGCTAGAGCCCCACCCAGCCTCCTAGAACCCCTGTGGGATCCACCCTGCTTATTGAACTGCAAGGTCAGTGGTTCAAGCTCACCAGCTGCTCCTCGGGAACCCTATCTGGGTCTCCCTTTTACAGCTGGTGTAGCAGGAGTCCCAGCGTGGCTCTGAGGGCTGGGGCGCCACTACTGAGCCTTTTGAACTTCAGGATCGGTGGTTTAAGCCCACCAACTGCTCCTCAGAAACCCTATACAGGGTTGTTACGGGTCGCAATCGACTCGACAGCGCCTAATAACCAGCAGGGGAGAGCAGAGTGACCGAAATAGAGTTAGGACATTAAAGACATACCTACATTAAGCCACATATTTTCTTCTTATTGTTGTTGGTTTTTTTTTTTTTTTTAATACTAATTATTTTTCTCTTTCTTTTTTCATTTTTTCTTCTTCTTTTTCTCCTCTGCCCAACTCCCTCTTTTTTGTGAGTGGAGAACACGGTATTGAGTCTTGTTTTAGCTGGTGCTATATCATTTTCTTCTGGTTTTATTATATATATATTTTTTTTCTTTTCTTTTCTTTTCCCTCTCTTTTTCTTCTCACCCTCTCCTCCCCTTCTCTGTGATTAGAGACTGCTGTATTAAGCCTTGATCTTGCCGGTCCTGCATTATTTTCTTCTGGGTTTTATTTTTCTTTTCTCTATTTTTCCTTTTTCCCTTTTTCCTCTTCCTCCCATTTTTGTTTTTGCTTTTGATTCTGACTTTGTTTTCCACCCGGCTGCTGTTGTTTGGCTGTTTCAAGCCTCCCTTCTGCTATTGGAGGACTCTTTGTCTCCCTACATTACACGAGAAGAGTCAGCAACTGCTGCCAAATAGCCAAGTTGCAATCACACCATATAAAACACCAAAACCCAGGCAATAACCAAAACCAGTTGCCAGATAACAAGGAAACAGGCAGCACCTCTGAAAGTTACTCTGAGTCAAGCAATAAGAAGAGTGAAGAGAGAAGATCACACCCTGACCACATCTTCTTGGAAGAAACCAGAAAGCATAAAAAAAAAGTACCAAAATATTTGGGCCACAGATAAACATCAAACATGTCCAAGAAGCAAAAACAGATGACCATATCAGCACATGTCCAGAAAAAAAATAAAATATCTGAGACAAAGGACCCAGAAGTAGATCTGGACTCCATTCTGGAAAGAGGGCAGGCCCTGGAAATGCCTGAGAAAGAATTCAGAAAAATAATTATAAAATGTTTCAAAACACTTTACAATGGAGTTGAGAAAATTAAGGAAGAAGTCAGGAAAGTGCTACAAGAGCAATCAAACAAGATATATACAG
>NW_006408527.1:13858100-13859581 GCF_000296735.1 Chrysochloris asiatica
AAGAAATGCTCACGATCACTAGCCATTAGAGAGATGCAAATCAAAACAACAATGAGATATCATCTCACACCAACAATAACAGCAAATATGAAAAAAGTAGAAGACAATAAATGCTGGTGGGGATGTGGAGAGACTGGGACACTCTTGCATTGCTGGTGGGACTACAAAATGGTCCAACCTCTCTAGAAAGCAACATGGCGTTTCCTCAGAAGGTTGAAAATATAAATACCTTATGTTCCAGTAATTCCTCTACTTGGTATTTACCCACAAGAAAAACGAGCCACAACACAAGATATATGCACACCAATGTTTAAAGCAGCATTATTTACAATAGTGAAAAGATGGAGACAGCCAAAGTGCCCATCACCTGAAAAATGGATAAACAAATTGTGGTACATATACACAATGGAATAGTATGCTACACTGAAGAATAACAAGGAAGCGGCAAGCCACCGCATAACATGGATGAACCTTGAGGACATTATGCTGAGTGAAATTAGTCCTTCACAAAAAGAGAAATACTGCACGGGACCACTACTGTAAAAGAACAAGAAAAAGAAATTATACTAAAGGGGGTAGGGGGAAGTTTTTGTTGGTTGCTGGGAAATTGGTGGTGGGTGAGGGGAAGGGAGGAGGGTGGAGCACAGGGCGGGGATTGGACTCAAGTGAGCTTGGGTGCTGGGGAGGGGGAGCAATATACAGGGAGGGAGAGGGAAGTGGAGAAACGGGTCATATGGGAGAACAATTGGGCATGTTTGAATGGGCCAAATGGGACAGAGATAAAGGATGATATATGCACAGCCTTGAAACTCCAGGGCTCTGAGATACAGGGATTGAGTCATGGTTGGAATGGGCGGGGAATCGTGTTAAGATGCTTGGCTGTTTTTTGAATCTTGGTTTTCCTTGCATTATAATATAGAGTAGACACTGGAGGGGGAGCGAAAGGAATACTCAGAAACATCACACTAGAAGGCTTGTAAGTCCGTCTTCTGCCTTTAACTGATTGGAATACCTAAAATGGGACTACAGTGTACCCAGTGAACGAGGCTTCCTGCGGAGCCTTTGCAATACATAAAACTATAGGTAGAAACCAGAACCATGTCCAGATCACCAGAGATAAGAAATCTCCACTTGAAAGGACGAGCGGACCAGCCTGGAGCATTAAGAAGAACAAAAGATACTTCTCGAATGAAAGACCTACAGGAAAAATACTAAACAATGGAGGTAGATGGACTGTTACTATAGGAACAAACGAGTCGCTTCCCTAGGAGACACCAGGACAGTTGGTCGGGTCCTCTCAATTCAGGCTCCCTTCCAAGACTGAGACTCGGTGGAAATGCACGCTCGGATTGGTGACCACACACATCACCGATGGGGAGAAGTGGGGTAAAGGCAGCAATGAAGCAGCGAGCTAAGCCTTACAATATTCAGTGGGCTTCTGTGGACCCGGTTGGGACCTGGTTGGCAAGCAGTGTGAGGAG
>NW_006408527.1:13860651-13866861 GCF_000296735.1 Chrysochloris asiatica
TAAGATTCAATAGTGAATAATTGTTATCATGACTGATTGCGACTATCACAATTATAAAGGTAGAAGTTTTGTAACAAAAAAAGGGGAGTGGTTAAACTTACTGTCCAGAAACAGAGGACCCTAGGACCATCAAGAGAGGAACACACAAGCAGAGTATGGAACCTTATCCAGAGAAGCAGCAGCGCCAGAGATGGAGGCAGAGATGGGGGCATGAAGATGGGGAGTGGCTGAGGACTCTAGATTCATGGACTAAGAAGAGAAGGACTAAGAGCTGATGGCCAGCAGTAGACTTGCAGAATGTGCCCTTTGGAGATGTAAATTATTATATATGCCTCAGTGGAGTTTTTTGTTTATTTGTTTTTTGAAAAAGCTAAAGTGGATAGAGAGAAATACTGTTAACTGATGGTACATGGAGGGGCTTATAATCAATGTAATGAAACAAGATATATGATTTGTTGAATGTAAAATATGTGATGATATGCCCTGTAAACTTTCACTCAATCCACAATAAAAACCTTAATAAAAAAAAAAAAAATCACCAAGACATGTCATAATCAAACTCTCCAAAATCAAAGACAAAGAGAATCTTAAAAGCAACCAGGGAAAAGAGAAGTGTTACTTACAAAGGCAAGCAAATCCGATTAAGCTCTTACCTCTCAAAAGAAACCATGCAGGCCAGAAGGCAACGGGGAGACATATCTAAAACTCTAAAAGAAAAAAAAAAAAAAAACTACCAACCAAGAATCTTCTACTCAGGAAAGCTATCAATCAAATACGAGGGTGCAATCAAAACATTCCAGCATAAACAGAAACTAAGATACTTTGTCAAAGCCAACCCAGGACTTTCAAAATATACTAAAGGAGTTCTTCAGACTGAAAACCAACAAGAACAGATAACAACCAGAGACTGACAGACGTGGCAACACCACCCAGAACTCAGTTGACAGAAGCAGAATCCAGAACAGAACAAAATTACAACAATGAATTCAGAGGACCTGGGAGGTCAATCAAAGATCAAAACAATAACAATGTCAAATAAGGGAAAATGTAGGAACAGAGATCCAGGTGGTGAGGTGAGATAGACTGCAGGATATAATAAACTATCTGAAATGGAAGGAAAAGTTAGTAGACTATAGAGTAACCTCAAAGAAAGTTAATACTTCACAACATACCACGAAAATGAAGATCCAAGTAGAACAAGGAAACATTAAAACTAAGGAGAAACTGACAAGAAATAGCACAAAAAACATGAACTTAGCACAAGAAGGCATGCACAACAAAGGAATGAACAGCACCAAAAAAATAAAAATAAATACAATGACAGCAATCAATTCATACCTACCAATAATTACAATGAATGTCAATGGATTAAATGCACCAGTGAAGAGAGAGTGGCAGAATGGATAAGAAAACAAAACCCTTCAATATGCTGCCTGCAAGAGACACACCTTACACACAACAAAACAAAACAAAAACAGACTAAAAGTTAAAGGATGGAAAAAATACATACCAAGCTAATTGCAATGAAAAATGAGGAGTGGCAATACTAATCTCTGATAACATAAACTTTAAGGTAAAAACGAGCATAAGAGATAAAGACGGATGCTGTATCTCGTGATTAAAGGGTCAATCGAGCAAGATGACGTAACCATAATAAATACCTACGTTCCCAATGAAAGAGCACCAAGATATATAAAGCATGCCCTACCAGAATTGAAAAAATAGACAAATCTACAATTATAGTGGGAGATTTTAATATGCCACATCTGAAAAGGGATAGAACAACCAAAAAGAAACTCAACAAATATACAGAGGAACTAAACAACACAATCAACCAAGTGGGCCTCATAGATGTGTACAGAGCATTCAACCCAACAACAGCACAATACACATTCTTTTCCAGTGCACATGGAACATTCTCCAGAACTGACCATGTGTTAGGTCACAAAGCAAGCCTCCATAAATTTACAAACATTACAAAACAACAATAAGTCTAGAATACTTGATACTTTGTGTGTGCCTGAGAGAGAGATTTGGTTGAAGGTTTACAGAGCAAATCAGTTTTCCATTCAGCAATTCATACACATTTTGTTTCATACCATTGACTGCAATCTTAACGATGCAGTATCACTCATACCACTTCTCCCCCTGTGTTCCCCATTTCCATCCGGCCTTCATTCCTATCCCTTCCTGCCTTCAGTACTTTATGCTTGGGCTAATGCTGCCCTTTTGATCTCAAATGGTTGATTGTTCTAAGGTGTACATACCTCTCTGGTGTCACATTTACCTTATAGACTTATTACTGACTGAAAATTTAGCCACATAGGTGAGCTCAGCTGTAGGCAAGGATCAGTTTCAGGAGCTCCACCAGTCTCCATAAGATCAGTATAAGACTGATCTTTCTCATGACTTTTAGTTTTGTTCCACATATTCCTCTTTGTCCAGAACCTTCTAGAGCAGTCAGTAGTGGTGGGCAGGAACCATGTAAATCCTTGTGGTCTCAAGGTTGTGGAGGCTGAGATTTTTGTGGCCCTTTAATCCTTTGGATTGTTTCCATACATCTTTTTCTTCAGTCTTCTTTACTTCAGATGGGTATAGACCAATGTTTGTACCTTACATTGCCACTCACAAGCTTTTAAGATATCACTTATTATTCACCAAGTTGGGATGTAGAATATCTTCTTTGTGGACCATGTTGTGCCAATTGACCTTGATGTCCGCTGAAGCTATGGTCCTAGTTGCTACATTTTGCTCAGTAGGTCCAATCAGCATGATATCATCACTGTAATGGACCAGTGTGATATCTCATGGAAGGAAAAAGTGAGGTAGGTGCTTTCCGACTATGTGCCAAACAGTTGATATAACATGGAGGTAATACAGTGAAGACCCATTTGTTCGCCTTGCCAGATTAAAGTCAATTGCTTCTGGTGGTCTTTTCTAACAAGTGTTGAGAAAAAAATCATTTGCTGGATCAAACAGCTACATGTCAGTTATCATTGCTCAAGGTATGGGATTGTATCTGGAAAAGAAGTTGCAATTGGAGTCACTAGCTGGTTAAGTTTATGATACTCCATTCTCATTCTCCGAGTACCATGTATTTTTCTGCACAGACCAAAGAGGTGAATTCCATGGAAATGCAGGCCAAACAGGCAAAGTGAATGGCCACGT
The DNA here is from genome assembly GCF_000296735.1 of Chrysochloris asiatica. Lineage (NCBI taxonomy): Eukaryota > Metazoa > Chordata > Mammalia > Afrosoricida > Chrysochloridae > Chrysochloris > Chrysochloris asiatica. Next base: position 13,863,820 of record NW_006408527.1, read on the forward strand.
AGGAGAACTCATTAACCCTGTAGTCATGTACTCGATGATGCAATCCTTGCTTCCAGATTACTATAACCACTCCTCACATATGACACAGTTAGGGTCTAAAGACCAGGTGGTTATGCAAATGCAGTGTTATGCAAATATTACAGTACTTTCTTATCTGTCACTTTCTGCAATCTCCCTACAAACACAGTAATGAGAACCCTGCAAGTAACAGCCTACCATTGGGCAATGGTTTCCACCCTTTCCAGGTTCACAGGGTACTTCCGCTCCCTCCTCCCCTATAGCCTGTGCTCCCAAGGAACCCATTCAGAGTGGAGAGCTGTTCTCCCGCAGCCTCAGACCCTTTCCACCCACCTCCTGCTGAACTCACCCTGCCATTCCTTCATGCCAAGCTTCAGTTGGAATAGCTTCTGTAAGCCCCAACTGAGAATCCCAACCAGATGTGACTGCTTCTGTGAACACTACCAGGTGACTCTAGCCTGCCTGGCCTAGGACACTCACTTGTCCCCCTGTTACAGATGGTGCTGTCCTTGGTGCCCGCTCCTACTACCTCACCTCCCAGCTCCTTCTGCCCTCCACTCATTCTGCCTACAGCCCAACATCAGCCTGCAGGATAGATCACTATGGCCATAAATATAAAAGGCCAGACAATGTGCATAAGTGAGGAGTAGGCTATTTTTCTAGGTAGGGGGTGACTCCCAATGGCTTTTTCTTTTCTTCCTCCCCCTTAATAGCAGCTCTTACCTTACAGGTTAGGAAACCCATGTCCGTGTGAGGATGATGCCAGTTAGGCATCCCAGAACAGGGGAAATAACCACAGGGTGGATTAGGGGGCCTACTGTGGCATGTGGTTCCATTAGGAGGAGACTGAGAGAAAGATTACCAGTAGACAGTTTTGGCAAAGTGGTGGGATGCTTTCTCAAGGGGATGAACTTTCTCAAGGGGAAGCAGTTTGGGGTCTGAGAAATGAGGCTGTGTTTAGGCAATTCAAGTTAAATTTATGTTCACTTGATCTAGAACTCTTCTAATTATACAAAGCAAGTAAGAAGTTAGCTGACTTTTCATCTATTTCACGTCTAGGAACACAATGACCAACACTATAGGTCCCTGCAAGCCATACTATTCTGATGACTGCTTTGACTCTGCAGCCTTTTATATCACTATGCCCACCTTTCCTTTAGTAATTAGTGCTGTCATTCGGCCCTTGCCACCCTAGGAACCGATTTATTTAGGTCTCCCAATTCAGTCATGGCAGTTCCCACTGTAATATCAGACCTATGAGAAGCATGATCACAGTCTCTTCAAGGACATTGAGGGCTTTCCTCACAGTTCTGTTCTTCTCAGTTGTGATGTTGAGTTCCCTGGACACTCCTAGAGGGGGTGGGTACGTCTCATATGGTAAATTCATTCTAACATTCCAATCCTTCAGATATCTTCTTCTATAGTATTACAAAGGTGGTTCTGACATTTCAAATCGATTTAGTGTAAGTCACTGGATTATATAAAGAAGAACATGGCATCAAGATTGGAGGAAGGCTCATTAACAACCTGTGATATGCAGATGATACAACTTAGTCTGCTGAAAGTGAAGAGGACTTAAAATAGTTACTGATAAAGAGCAAAGACCACAGCCTTCCTTAGCTATGGGTTATACCTCAATGTAAAGAAAACAAACATCCTCACCACTGGACAAGTAAATAACACGATAAATGGAGAAAAGAGTGACGCTGTCAAAGTCTTCATTTTGCTTGGCTAGACTGTCAACACTCCTTGAAACAAGAGTCAAGAAATCAAACGATGTACTGCATTAGGCAAATCTGCTACACAAGACCTCTTTAAAGTGTTCAAGAGCAAAGTTTGAGGACTAAGCCATGGTATTTTTAATAGCTTCATATGCAAGTGTAAGTTGGACAGTGAATAAGGAAGACTGTAGAAGAATTGATGCATTTGAGTTATGGTGATGGAAAAGAATATTAAAAGTACTGTGGACTGCTAGAAGAACAAACAAATCTGTGTTGGAAGAAGTACAACCAGAATACACGTTAGAAGCCAGGATGGTGAGACAGTGTCCCTCATGCTTCAGACATGTCATCAAGAGGGACCATTACCTAGAGAAGGAAATTCTGCTACTTTGAGTCAAAGCCAGCTGGATGGCACCTAAAAACAAGTTTCACTGGTTTTGCTTCTTTACAGAACTAAGCCTAAGGTACTTCCTGTGGGTCAAACTTTGTACCTCACCTTTTGGGTCCTACTAGAACTTGATTCTGAAGTCCTGGTGTAGGATAAGCTCTTGACCTTGAGGTCTGTTTGAACTGCAAGGTCGGTGGTTCAAACTCACCAGCCGCTCAGAAACCCTATACGGGGTCGCTATGAGTTGGAACTGACTCAAGGGCATACAACACCAGCAGGACTTGATTCTAGTTTTAACTCTACAAGAACAGAGTGGGGAATGGGTGGGTCCTGAAGAAAACCAGGAGTATCTTATAAGGGAACTACCACAGGGAAGAGCATTAATAGATTCTGTAGGTTAAGGGGTTGATTTTCTCAGAGGGCGGGAAACAGCACTACTTCTACTGGAAAAGACTCTACAAAACTCAGAGTTTCAGTGTTCCTAATTTTATCAGTCCTGGTGTGTGGCACTGTGGGTTAATGTGCCAGACTGCAAAGCCGTTTGAACTGCATGGTCGGTGGCTCAAGCTCAGCAGCTGCTCCTCAGAAACCCTACACAGGGTAGCTATGGGTTGGAATCAACTCGATGGCACTTAACAACAATTTTATCAGTATCTGCCTGTTTAATGCTATCATTCACACCTTTTGCTGAGTTTTTCATTTCAGTTAGTCATTTTCAATTTCAATATTGTTTTATGGTTTCCATCTTTGTTTATAGTCTTGTCGAGAAGACAAAATTTCGCCTTCTCAATGAGAACGAAAACACAACATACCAAAATCTCTGGGACACGGCGAAAGCGGTGCTGAGAGGACAATTTATAGCAATAAACGCACACACCCAAAAAGAAGAAAAAACTAAAATTAACACATTAACAC
>NW_006408527.1:13871443-13901955 GCF_000296735.1 Chrysochloris asiatica
TGAAACAAGCTATATGAATGGTTGAATGTGAAGCTGATGATGTGCCCTGTAAACTTTCACTCAATCCAAAATAAAAACATTAAAAAAAAAAAAATTGTCTTCTCAATTTTTTTTTAGTTGTCTGTGTTTTCCTTTTATTATTGGAGCTTAATATTATTGTGTTGTATTCTTCTATTCATTGTTCAGGACTCCTGGGAAACCCTATACAGGGTCACTCTGAGTTGGAACCAATTGGACGGCACTTGATGGCACTTAACAACAACACTCACTATTCAATACCACTCCCTTTCTCTTGTTCATTTGGACAATCTGTCATTTGCATTCTCTTAATCTTTTTCTTTTTTTAAGCTTTTTATTGTGAATGAGTAAAGGTTTACAGAACAAATCATTAGTTTCATATTTATCTTAATATTTCTTGTGCTCTTTTGTTGATGTGTGGCATTAGGGTTTTGCTTGACATTAGCTTTCTCAGCTCTCCTCAGTAACTGGTATGTACAGCCAGCACTGTTTTCTAGAGGAAATCCTTAGGTGGGGCAAGTCTTCAACCCTTCTTTCTTCCGCCACTGTCTTTCTCTACTGCGGACTAAGTTTTTGTTGCTCAGCAGCTCTCCATCAGAACTGAGCGCTCACACTCATCCATCTGTCCATTGCATGGCACAGTTTTGAGCTCTTCAGTTGACTCCCTCTTGATTTGCTGTACTTCACCATCTTTTGTGACACTCTTGCAACTATTTGTGGAGCTCTGCACTCTCTAATAATCAATGGAATACCCAAAAGTGTTCTGTTTCCATTCAAAGTCTTTTCTCCTACTGTGTGAGGGGCCTGTTGTCTCCCTCCGCAGACGGGGAGATTCCAACAGGGAGGAGGGAGGACAGTGCGTGCCTAAACGGTCCAGCAAGGAGATCTGTTTTGTCAAGTCTGGCTGCATGATCTCTACAGGGTCAGGTTTTCTGGAACCTGTATGAAGTCCCTCTGGATCTGCTAGATGGCTCCAGGGGGGACTGGTGCTGGTATAGACAGAGTTCACACACTCCTGACCCTGGCAGGGAGAGGTCTGGAGACCACGCAGGGAGCGTTTTCCCTACCTTTCAGTTCTCTTTTCTGACTAGGTCCCTCAGCTGGTCTCTCTAACTATCCTCTGTCCACCTTCACAGGGTTCTGCCTTGCCTGGTAGAGAATTTTTGTTGTCTTTCTTTGAGGTTTTGTGGGGGAGGTTGGAAACTCACTCTTCCCATACTCCCATCTTTATCCATACAAGCTATTTTTAAACCTCCTTTGTTTCCTCAAAATACAGACTCTGTCACCGAGACCTGTCCATTTTATTTCTCAGTCATTTCTAGACTTAAAAAATCACATTACTTTCCAAGTCATGAGATAGCTTATTCAATTCACCCCAACTGTCCTTTCCACGGTATTGTTCACTCTCTCTTTGCTCCCTCCGGGCCTTCCAGGATACCACATGACCCAGGTTTTCAACTTGTCCAGTGACAACTCTTCCTTCTCTGACTGATGGGACATGACATTCCCAATGGGTCTGTTCCAGGACTTCTTGGTATTTAATTTTTCAACAATATCTCTCTGCCTGAGTATATCAACTCTGTGACTTTATTACCACAGAAAAGCCGGTGCCTCTCAGTTCTCTCTCTTCATTCTAGATCTCTAGGCAGGATCCCAAGTCTATATATTCAACTGCCTCCCACATATCTCTATTTGGAATGTGTCGTTGTTGTTGTTAAGTGCCGTTGAGTCAATTCTGACTCATAACAACCCTGTGTAGGGTTTCCGAGGAGCCGCTGGTGAGTTTGAACCAATGACCTTACCTTTTAAAATGACCTGGCGGTTCAGTACTTATCTTATGAATCATGGGTATCACAAATAACTTAATGAGTTCTGCACAGTCACACTGGCCCAGAAAACATATTATATCGCTTCCACCTGCTAAAGCCTGTTTGGTCTCTATTTCTAACCTTTACTTCGATTCTAACTGAAGCCAGTAATGTTTCTTAGTGGGATCGCCACAATGCTGGTCTCCTTCCCTACCCTTTCACCTTCTATCCAATTCATTTTTCACACTGTTGCTAGAGTCCCAGGGGCTTCCAAGACAGAGCTGTTAAATGGCTCCAGAATGCTTTCAAGGTAGGGCATTGGCTTCCTTAATATGATAAAAGGCTCTTAAAGTCCTTTAGTTCCAGGATCCTACATCCTCCTGAAAACTAGCTTCAAAGCCAGACTCAAGTACTTGTAGTGCTTGCAAAGGTCCAACTCTCTTTGGCATGCTAGGAGGCCTGGTGTGATACTGTAGGTGCAGTTAGCACTGGACTGCTAACTGCAAGTTCAGCAGTTACGATAAAATCAATTCAAAAAATGTTAAGTCAGGCATTAAAAGAGTATAATCTTTTTTTTTAAAAAATTGCAAATACCTCTGAAGCAAATGGTGAATGAAGAACGTGTTTTTAATCTAAGAGTACTTGGAACCAGATTCAGTTCTGGCACTAGGTTGTCAGAAAAGCAACAGTGAATGAATGACACGTGGTCCTCAAAAAGGTGGTAGTCTTGTGGGGATTATAAGAAGTTGAGCAATGAAAAGTAAATTAGGGTATAAAGGAAGAGTTAACCCAATTTTTTGATTGAGAAATTACCAAGAAACTTCAAGGAAGAAGGGGCACCTAAGATAAAACTGCTGGTGAGTGGGTTGGGAAGAATGACAGGGTCTGTGGTCAAAGCTGAGGTAAAACCATACATGGAAGAAAGCCTGATGTTAAGTGACAGGGAGTCGCGTTATGACTCATAAGGCCCTATATAGAGTCACCAGGGAGTGGCTGGTGGGTTTCAACTGCCAATCTTGCAGTTAGAAACCTAGTGCTTTTCCTACAGCACCACACCAGGTCTCCTGCCTGCATCTCTCAGGTAACTGTCACATGCTTTTGTGTTTGATAGATACATGGCCGACTCCATATTCTGGATTCAAAGCTTCTGTGTCTCATGTGGCCAGGTGACCATATAACACACCCAGCACAATATGTCCCTTATGGTAGCCATTTGAATGAGCACTGGTGTTGGTACAGGATAAGCACTGGACTGCTAACTTCAATGTAGGCAGTTCAAACCCGCCAATGAAACTTCCAGCTCCTATGAAGATTTACAGACTCTGAAACCCTACACAAGGTCACTAATGAGTCACAATAGATTAGACAGCAGTGGATTTTCTAGTGGTGGTGTTGGTGGTTATGTGCCGTGGAGTTGGTTCCGACTCATAGAGACCCTGTACAGGGTTTCCGAGGCTGTAAATCTTTACGGGAGCAGAAGGCCTCATCTTTCTCCCACGGAACAGCTGGTAGTTTCGAACTGCTGACCTTGCGGTTCACAGCCCAATTCGTAACCACTACGCTACCAGAGCTCCTGGATTTTCTAGTAGCTATTCAAAAAAATTTTGTACTCAAAGTATTGTGACTATCAAACATGTAACAATGGTGAAGAACAAACTATAATGAATCTCATGTTGAAAATAATCATCCTTGAGCTTTATGAATTTGAAAAAGAAATTTGGCCACAGTCATAATTCCCTTTGTTGTTTATTTTCTGGGAGTCTGTTAACTTAGCAGATGATCAGACAGGACTACACTGTCTCTCTCTTCACATTGTAATGTGCAGAGTAAGAAAACTAAGAATCTATTACGTAAGCACTTACTGATCGTGGCTTAATTTAGAAAGCAAAGGTCTAATATAGGCAAGAGAGATCACAAACAACAGTAATTACAGGTTCCATCCAAATAAGCATCCGCACAATGGCTCCACTGATTGGCCCTGGATTGAGAACAAGGTTAGCGATAGGTGGCCACCAGCCACACCATGGGAGAAAGATGGGGTTTTCTACTCCCACAACTATTTACAGCTTAGAAAACCCTACAGAGAGTCACTATGAGTCAGAATCAATTTGACACTTACCAAAAACTTCCAGAGGAAGAGCAAATATTAACTGAATATTTGGCTGATAACTGAAAGGCTGGGAGTCTCAGTCCACCCCCGAGGCACCTTGGAAGAAATACCTGGTGATCTACTACAGAAAACCCAGTCACTGAAAACTCCGTGGAACACAGTTCTACTCTGACGCACATGGGGCCACCATGAGTCAGAGACTAGAGGAAAGAGGCTGCTTCTGAAATTTGACAAAGTTTTCGTCTTCCAGCTTGTCTATTTGGCAAGTCACTTTGTTATGGCAGGCCCCAAATGCCCAGCACTGCCTGCTTATACACCTCTTTCCTCCCGAGAGGGCCAACTGCTCCAAAAATGAAACGCTGCATCATCTCCTTGCCTCGCACTGTGACTTCCAAAAAATTGTAGCCTAACTTTAAGTTTTACCTCTTGGCCTTCACCAATTTCCCGACTCTCTTAGTGTTAGCATTGTCACCTTCCATGTTATACATTGTTTTCTCTCCTTCCCTCGATTTCAAGCAGCAGTCATAGTCTCCTTCAGCTTCTAGTTTTACAGCTACTCTAAATAGAATTTTTTTTAAAAATTTCTTTTGTTTCCTTCTTACCACCACTACTTCCTACCTTCCTTAACCCCTCAGCACTGGAAATGAATTTAAGGATCAGTGTGGCGCTGTAAAACAGCAAAAGGGAAGGTTAGAGTACTGGGAGCCCTGACTAGTCTCTATAAGCAAGGGAAGACAGCCTTCCTGGCCTCAGCTGCCCCTGCCCTTGATAATTAGATACCAGATTGGGATGATGTTGTTAACCACCTCCGAGTCTGCTCTGACCCACAGTAGGCATAGGGTTTCAAGGTGCAGCTGGTGAGCCTGAACTGCTGACCTTACTGTTCAAACCAACTTTGCAGTCCGGCACATTAACCCACAGCACCACACCAGGATTCCAACCACCGAGCAGCCATTCTAAACATGACTCCCTCCTGGAGGGCAAGAGGAATTCCTTTCTTTCTGGGCTCTTAGCCCCTGCCAAACACATTTGCTGATATTAAACAGTTAACCCACTCACCCATCAATTCTGATTCATAGAGATCCTACATAATAGAGTTTCTGAGGCTGTAAGTCTTTATAGGAAAAGAAAGCCTGTTCTTTCTCCCATTGAGCGGCTGGTGGATTCCAACTACTGACCTTGCAGTTAACAAGCCAATACATAACCCACTACACTACCAGGGCTCCTTAATAGTTATAAACAACAACAACAACAAAAAAATCAAACCAGTTGTTAAGTCAATTCCAACTCATGGCAACCCCATGTGTGCTGCACTCCATAGGGTCTTCAAGAATTTAGACGCAGATTGCCAGGCACCTCTGGATAGGTTTGAACTTCCAACCTTTTGGTTTGTAGACACGCATGTGAATGTTTGTACCACTCAGATACTCCCTTTAACATTTGTAAAAGAGTGTTAATATCAAGGAAATAAAATTAGGTATTTGAAACCTTAAGTCTGATAAGAAAATACAAGATTGCTAGCTTTTGAGAAGAGACAGAGAATATAGGAGAGTTTTGGCAGGATGACCAAAAGTTAGTGGTTAGGCAAATGGGAGATAGGGTGGTCAGAAAAGGCACTTCTGAGGAGATGACTTCCAGCTGAGTTTGTAGGCGTGTAGGGCGTTAATTATACAGAGAGGTAACAGGAGTGTGTTTTAAGGCAGAAGAAGGAACATTAAGTGCAGATGGGCAGTTTGGTCCATTTGATGAGCAGAAAATTGATTCCTGCTTCCAGTCATTTGTTAAATGCTGTCATGTAAAATGCTGCGCCTTTCTTCACAGCACTTCATTTGGTTTAAATATACTCATTAGTATTATGTTTTGGATAATATCAATCACCCTCTAAATTTTATAAATATTTACTGGTCTCCTACTATGTCCTGACACTGGGGAGATAACAGTGAACAAAACAAAGTTGCTACTTATATTTTCATGTGTAAACAAATAATGAAATATGGATCATGAAAACGGAAACAGTTTCTGTTATATCTTCAAGACCAGCCCCGTAAAAGGCAAATATTTGTTGAATAAATCCTGTTAAGAAACGCAGCATACAAAGTGTATACGCAATAGCCAGTTGCTGTCGAGTGGATGGACTCATAATGACTCCTGGATCGTTAAAGTAGAACTGTGCGCCACAAGGTTTTCAGTGGCTACAGATTATCAGGCCTTTCTTCCAAGGTACCTCCTGGTGAAGAGGTACCTTGAACCTCCAACCTTTCAGTTGGCAGCCTAGGGCAGTTAACCATTTGCACCATCTAAGAACTCCATATAAGTAACAGGATCCTATATATAACATGGTCCTCGAAACACATGTGCACAGAATGACTAGAAGGAAATACACCAAAATATTTTAAAAACATTGTCCTTTGATTAGTGGTTGGTGGTTTCCTAGGAGCAGCTGGTGGTTTTGAACTACCGACCTTGTAGTCAAACCCACTAATGGAGATGGCTCTGTAGAATATGCACTGGATTTGGAACCACACAGCAGTTCAAGCCCACCAGCCATTCAGCAGCAAAGATAAGGCCTTCTGCTCTCGCAAAGATTTGAAGCCTATGAAGCCCTACTACATACGGTCGCTATGAGTTGGAACCCACACAACAGCACGAAACAACAATACATACAAAGTTAAGTGCTGCCAAGTTGGTTTTGCCTCATAGCAACCCTGTATAATAGTTTCCGAGGTGATACAGCAAAGTTCATGGAAAATTGCCATTAACTCTTCATTTCATTTGTCCACAAACTTTCTGAAGCAGGAGTCCTGGTGGCACTGTAGGATAAGCACTGGACTGCTAACCATGAAGTTGCCAATTCAAGCCTACAAACTGTTCTGTGAAGATGAACGTGTTTGCTCCTGTAAAGACTTGCAGCCGTGGAAACCCTATATAGAGTCGGAATCAACTCAATGGCAGTGGGTTTGGTTATTTATTTACCACTTTTTAGGTGCTTATCCCACGCAACTGAAATATGAAAAAAGCTTCGTGGGCTAGGCCTTCAACTTTAGCTTAAGAGCTGTAGGGGCCCAACAGATTGTCATTATTTATTTTTTCTGAAGAACATGGTGTGGTGCAGCATTGGTCTGCGACCTACAAGGTCAAAAGTTCAAATCTACCAGCTGCTCTTTGGAAATCCTACACAGGGTTGCTATGAGTTGAAACTAACTTGAAGGCACTTAACAACAACACATTTCTTAGGTGTGGTACAGTGAATTTATTTAATATGCCTCTTTTAGCCATTGTGTTTGTGACTCCCACCAAATGATTGGGTAGGAACATGCACGCAAACAGTGTGTAAGGGACTCAAATGCTGGGATTTGTTAGTTTTGCCATCCCACTAGGTTTCAAAGGAGTCACCTCAGAAGCAGGACCAAAGGACCCCAGCACCATCAAGAAAGAAGAGCCATGAGCTTAGCTTAACAATAAAGGCAGCAGATGGGGTTGCAGCTTGGAGAGACAGAGTAGCTAAAGGCTTCCAAGTCCCATTGATGTAGTAAAGCTGTGGGCTATGGGTAAGAGGCTGGAGTCCTGGTGTGGCACTGTGAGTTAATTCGCGGAACTACAAGGTCAGTTTAAGCCACCAGGTCAGCGGTTCAAGCTCACCAGCAGCTCCTTAGAAACCCTACACAAGATCACTATGCATCGGAACCAACTGGACAGCACTTAACAACAATGGGCAAGAGGCTGGACTGCACATGTGCTGTTTGGCAATTTACATACTAGCCAAAGGAGTTTCATAATACTTTGCAGTCTAGGGGCCAAACTGCTGAAAGGCCAAAGATAAGAGCAAGCAAGGCGTGACTGCAGTATGGCAGAGAAGAGGGGCACCTGATTGGAAAGCTACTGCTTCCTGAAGTTGTTTTCAGTTGCTCAAATGTACCCTGCGATCTTCCTCATGGAAACCCTTCATTGTGAGTGCTGATTGAGTTTTGTGTGTCTGCTACAATAAATTATCGAATTCAGATGTGAAGCACAGAGTGCGGTGGGGGGATGGCAGGATGAAGTTGTAGAGCGCAATTCCCTAACTCGCAGGAATCAGTAGTTAGGGCTGATTTTGAGTCTGATCTCCTCCTCCCTGTGAAGTCTGAGGAAGTCAGACATGGCCTCCACACCCTTCTTGTATTGTGTTGTTGTTAAGTAGTTAGGGCTGATTTTGAGTCTGATTCTCCTTCCCCCTGTGAAGTGTGAGGAAGTCAGACATGGCCTCCACACCCTTCTTGCATTGTGTTGTTGTTAAGTACCGTAGAGTGGGTTCCGACTCATAGTGACCCTGAACAGGGTTTCCGAGGCTGTAAATCTTTACGGGAGCAGAAAACCTCGTCTTTCTCCCGAGGAACCGCTGGTAGTTTTGAACTGCTGACCTTTATGTTAGCAGCCCGATTCGTAACCACTATGCTACCAGAGTTCCTTTTAGGATACTAATTTCTAACTAGATTTGGCTACCATAGGTTGAAACAGTCCCTCAAATGACACAACCTAACGAAAGATGAAGGAAAACAATGCTCAAAAACCACAAGGTTATAATAGAATGTGATACTGTCTAAATTGGGTGGGAGCAGGAAGACAACCCCATGGCAAAAAAAGAATAAACAAACAAACAATTGAAGCAGCAATCTGCAAAACTAAAGCACTCCTCTGCGGAGGCCACGGGCAACAAACAAGAGGCCTGTTTCCAGAGGGTTCATAAACCTAGGCACCCAACGCCTGCATTTACCCCAAGCACAAAAGGAGTAACAATGTTCTTCCCCAGCCCGTGCTTACCCCAGACCAAACAAATGGTAGGTTACACCTTGCAGCACAGACGATACCGCTGTGTAGGAACGCCCTCGAGCCCCAAGCACACTCTGGGCATAACCGAGTCGGGGCTCCCCCAGCCCAGCGCGCACCGACTGCACAGGGCGCTCCTCGTGTGTACTGCAGGGACACTAGCAAATCTCACTCACCAAGTAACCTCAAAGCAAGGTCCTAGCCGGAGCACCCTGTCCGCTCCCCTTCCAGGCATGGCTAAGATCAAGCTTTGGCTGCCACAGCAAGGTTCCAGTAGGTAGACAGCGGGTGTCGCCCTGCCGCCCCGCCCCGCACAGCTACCGAAGGAAGGCTCCTGTAACCACCATAGTAGACAGTACCTCGGCAGAGAAAACAGCTTCCGCCCCAATACTGCCCAAGTCATCACCTCAGGCGCACACTCTCTCCTGAGTCTTACCGGTGTAAGTAATTAGTAACATCACAGATAGCAGGGACGGCACAAAGAAGCACCAGGAAATAAAGGGACGCTGGCGGCGGCAGGCAGGCGATGTGCACGGCACTGTAGTCATTTTCACATTCGGAAACCTGCGAGTCTGCAAAGCAGAGGTAACCCCCTGAGCCTGACTATTAAACGCAACAAACACCACAGTCACAAAGCTTCAAGGATCGGCAGGTGGGTGTGGCTTGGTCCTACGGAGCGGAAGTGACTTGCTGGGGCCGCCGAAGCCAATCCGGGAGCTCGAAGCCAGGGGATTCGGCTGTCAGAGTTACGAATCGGGCTGCGAACCTCAAGCTCAGGAGCTAGAAACCACCAGCTGTTCCGCGGGAGAAGATGAGTCGTTCTGCTTCCGTAAAGATTTACAGCCTCGGAAACCCACCCTGTACTGGGTCGCTATGAGTGCGTCGCGGATTGGCTATCAGCTTCTCTCGGGGCGTAGCTTTTCTCTTACCACACCCTCGATACCAACTAGGAAGCTCTGCTGTAACTCTACGTAAATAGAGTAGACCGCCCTGCCAGGATGGGTGGGTCGGAAGTAGGGTAATCATTGTGCCTTTCTGGGAACGTTGGTTCGAAGTATAAAGCTCAATGACCTAAAAATAATCATAGAAACCCCGAGTGCAGGAAGCGTGACCCTGTGGCACCACCATTCTTCAGAGCTCAGTTGGGGCACTCCATGTTGTCGGGACTGAGTCCATATTCAATATTTGGCTTTATTAAGTGTTTGAATTTTCCCTTACTTAAGTTTCTTCTACTAAATCTCCTGACTAGCTAGTTTTTAAAATTACAAAGTCATTTGATCACTACATCTCCAACCCTGAATGTAAATTACTCTTCTTTTTTGCCTTTGAAAGGCCTCTGGGGAAGGCAAATTGTTAACAGCCATTATTATGTTGAGCCTCAATTTCACCCGGTTCTTGCTCTTGAGCAACTAAATGTTTTAGTGAAGGTGAAATATACACTCATTAAAAATGTAAGGACAGGGTGTTGTTAAGTGTCATTCAGTCGGTTCCGATTCATTGTGACCCTGTATTGGGTTTCCAAGGAGAGCTGGTGGGCTTGAACTAAGAACCTTGTGATTTGCAGTCCAGTGCTTACACTGCAGCGCCACAACAGGACAAGGTACATTGCCAAATTCCTAGAAGTGGTTACAAATTGGGCTGCTAACCTCAAAAGAGTCAGCTGTTGGAAACTACCAGCTGTTCCACGGGAGAAAGATGAGTCTTTCTGCTCCCGTAAAGATTTACAACCTCGGAAACCCTGTCCAGGGTCGCTATGAGTCGGAACGGACTCCACGGCACATAACAACAACAATGAATGCCTTAGGGTTGGGATGGAATGGGTCAGAGGGAGAACTTTTCAAGCGAGACAATTTCACCAACAAGGCTTAAACATTAAGAATGAGTAAGATACATTGTTAGAGTTCTGAGTAAGCCTGTGTAAATGGTAAAATAAAATAAAAGTAGCCTTGCTGGTATTTTAAAAGCAGACAAAAGAGTTGACTTTTCTTATCAGATTGGCAAAGAATAAAAATACCAATCAGTGTGAGTGAGCGTGTTGAGGGAGAGGACATGGTATGACTCTCTCTCGGTGGAAATAGAAAATTTATCACAGTGGCGTCACTAACTAACCTTGGCATTACCCTGTCCTAGGCAGGCGGGCGGGGCCTAATCCTCCTCTGCCTAAAGAACCACATCACAGCTTTCTATAGGTGAAACGGGGGATGGGGAGCAAAAGGGGTGAGAGGATGACACTATCCTAGTGGTGCCTTGGTGACCTCACCCCCTGAAGCACCAGTTCACCCATCTCAAAACCTGGGTTCATTGTGATGTCACCCTTCTGGCATTGTTAGGGGTAGGGGTTGTAGCCGCCCCCCCCCCCCCACTGATTTAGCAGTATGTAAGAATTCTGGTAGCGTAGTGGTTACGAATTGGGCTGCGAACCTTAAAGCCAGCAGTTCGAAACTACCAGCCACTCGACGGGTGAAAGATGAGGCGTTCTGCTCCCGTAAGGATTTACTGCCTTGGAAACCCTGAACAGGGTCGCTATGGGTCGGAACCGACCTGACGGCACTTAACAACAAGAGTCCCGGTGTGGCGGTGTGGGTTAATGCGCCAGACTGCAAAGCCGTTTGAACTGTAAAGTTGGAGGTTCAAGCTCACCAGCTGCTCCTCGGAAACCCTGTACAGGATCTCTGTGAGTCGGAATCGACTCGACAGCACTTAACAACAACAACAAAATATCTTAAGGAGCCCTGGTTAGGTGCTGTAAGATAAGCACTCGACCACAAGGTCAGTTTGAACTGCAAGATTGGCAATTCAAATCCCCCAGCCTCTACTTGGAAACCCTGTATAGGGTCGCTATGAGTTGGAATCAACTCAACAGCACTTAGCAACAACATGTCTTAAAATGAACATGACTTTTGAACCACCAGTTTCACTTAGTTGATCCCCTAAAGTAACATCAGAACTATGGGCAAAGATCTGTAATTTGGAGGGGGGGGGGATGTAACTCACAAGTGTCTAACAAGAATGCTAAGGGATTGATACAATGGAATTCTATGCAGTAAGTATTGTAAAACAGTATTAATATGGGAAACTGATAGACTCATACAGGGAAAAAGCGACTCCTAGTTAATATACAAGGAATTCTGGTAGAAGGAGTTCTGGTAGCGTAGTGGTTACGAATTGGACTGCGAACCGCAAGGTCAGCAGTTCGAAACTACCAGCTGCTCTGCGGGAGAAAGATGAGGCTTTCTGCTCCCGTAAAGATTTACAGCCTCGGAAACCCTGTTCAGGGTCGCTATGGGTCGGAACTGACTCGACGGCACTTAACAACAACAACAGTGGTTACGAATCGGGCTGCTAACCTCAAAGGTAGGCAGCTCGAAACTACCAGCCGTTCTGCGGGAGAAACATGAGGCTTTCTGCTTCCGTAAAGATTTACAGCCTCGGAAACCCTGTGCAGGGTCACTATGAGTCGGAACCGACTCCACGGTACTTAACAACAACAACAACAACAATACAACTCTATATCCAAGATGCACTGAAGAATTTCCTGGGTTCACCAAACCATGGAATTTCCTCTTCTTGCCAAGTTAAAAAAAGTTTTTTTTGACAGAGCACTTAGTGTTGTTGTTGTGAAGTGCCATCGAGTCGGTTCCGACCCATAGCGACCCTGCATAGGGTTTCCGAGGAGGAGCAACTGGTGAGCTTGAACCGCAGACCTTACAGTTGAAACGGCTTTGCAGTCTGGCGCGTTAGCCCACAGCGCCACACCAGGACTCCCACTTAGCGTGAAGGCAGTTTAAAAATGAACACCTAAGATTTTGAACTTTAAGATCCTGATATTCCATGATGACAATTAAAGGAGGTATAATTAAAATAAGGAAATACTGAATAGAAAACTTAGATGAGGGGCCCCTATCATTTCTGTTTATAGTTGTGAATGTGATATGACAGAAATGTTTGTGGCTCAATGTTGCATTTATTTGAGAAAGCAGACAATCTGTTTATTAAAAATGTTTTGTTTCTAGACTTGAAAGTAGAATATTCCTCCCCCTACCCCTTTATGAGAAAATGAAAAAGATAGGAAAAAAAAAAAAAGAGTGACTAGTATTTGGTTTCCTAGGTTCAGGTGCTAAATTAGAATCAAGAGTAATATTTTACTGGAACCATCTTTCAGTCAGTGCAATTTTCTGTTTTGGGTTCCTCAAGCAATTCTTAATGTAATTGCAGCTTTCTACATTGATTTAACTTATTTTGACTTTAACTTATTGTTTGATTTTAACTTACTGCTTCCTATTTTTCTGGATAAATTCCATGACACAGAAATAAGAGTTTTCTCACATTATCTTTAGTGCCCACATAGTTCTAGGTTTGCAGTAGGTGCTCCAGAGATACTTGTTAAATACTGAATGAAATAAACAGGTATTGATACAAAGTACCTTTACCAGGAGTCTGTTGTTTCTACCATATGAATTTACCAAATGCTGGAAATGTTCTGAGAGATTTTAGTAATTTCAGAAAACCAGGAAACAAATGGGCTCAAACTTAGCAATTGTGAGGATGACACAGAAGGGAGTGGGCACTATTTCATTCTGTTGTACATAGAGTTGCTGTGAGCTGGAACCAACTCTAGGGCACTTAAAAACAGGAAACAAATGGATCCATGCTGACACACTTGGCCGCTAACCAAAAGATTAACGGTTAGAACCCACCAGCTTATATAGAAAAAGATATGGCAATCTGTTTCTGTAAAGATTTACAGCCTGGGAAACCCCGATGGGACAGTTCTAGTTTGTCCTATAGGCTAGCTATGAGTCAGAATTAACTCAACAGCAGTGGGTTGTTGGTAGGAAACAAATCTGGATTTATCTTGAAAGGGAATGAGCTGCAACTGTTTGTTTGCACAGAAAAGTTTCTTAACTTAGCGATTGCAGGCTGACTTAGTCTTCAGATCATTTTAGTGACTGAGCCCACATGGAAAGTGTTAACTGTGAACTGAGGCTCTGCCTGTCATAGAGCTCCAAAGAGTCAAGGTTGTAAGTGAAGTAAAGGAATAAACATTTGTCCAATTGCCAAAGGGAAAAAGGAGGAGAGACTGAAATGTATGCACATTCGTGGGTCAGGTTTTGAACAATTGGTAGTTCTCCTTTAAGTCTTCAGGAATGGTGGTGAGGTGAAGGGTACGTCGTTATACAGAGGTCAATTTATCCTTTAAAAATAAAACATGATCTGAAATGATTCTTTACCTCCTAATGTAGTATGTATTTGCATTATGCTTTTCAGACATGGGTATAGCAGCATAAATAGGCCCCTGAATATTCTCAGAAATGGCTTTGCACTGTCCTAGTGAATTACTTTTGAAGTTATTTGTGAAAACCTGACAGGGAAGGAGGAAAAAGCCATCATTTTGGTCTTAACCCTGAACATCTATGCTACTTCTTTTTGAGCCAACTAAGCACCTGTCAACTAATTGTTGGGTTCTTCCAACTTCCTTTGTCAAACTGCCAAAGGAAGAAAGCAGGAAAGACTGAAATGTATGCACATTTGTGGGCCAGGTTTTGAACTATGTTGTTAAGTCTCCTTTAAGGTTTCAGGAATGGCAGTGAGTTGAAGGGTACGTGATTACGCAGAGGTTGTACTCTGAAGTATAGTGTTTGTTCCTATACTTCACTCATAGCCTTGACTCATATGAGTTCTGTCCCTGAAAGCTATTTAGCTGGAAAGTGCTTCATCTTCAGCAGTGTCTGATTCTCTTTCCTGTTTCCAGAAAGGTAATCACTACGATAGGTGATATACTGTATAGGAATTGTGAAACAAAGTACACAGAAACTAGGCATTCCTTAGAAGGAACCCATATACATTTTGTTTCCTCTTGGCTTTTGAAGTCTTTTAACAAGTAAATATATTATAAACCATATTCTCATACTCATGAAGAAAGAAATTTCTATTTCCATTTAAACATTAATGGACTTACACCTCACACTGAGCTATAAAGGCAAAACTAACAACTAAAATGTGAATGTTAGCAATAGGACTAGCTTTGCAGAGCAACTGGTTCTGTCTCTTGATTTTCAAATGAGAAAGGTAAGGCAGGTTAAGCAGAATTGCTCAATAATACAAATGAATTTAGACAACATAGGATTTTACTCACTGTTGTTGCTAAGTTGTTAAGTGCGATTGAGTCAGTTCCAGCTCATAGAGACCCTGTACAGGGTTTCTGAGGAGTGGCTGGTGGGTTTAAACCACAGACCTTGCAGTTCAAACTGACCTTGCAGTCCAGTGCTTATCCTACAGCGCCACACAAGGACTCCAGTATATATAGTACTTCCCACAGATAACTGATGTAGTAGGGGGAAAAAATCTCATGAATGTATTGCGATTTAAGTCGCACACAGTTTGCACCACACATACAAGAAACCCCCCCCCACATGTATTAGATATATTCATCATCAGACAGCTGTTAAGTCATATTGCTCTACTATTGTTTTTCAGTGTTGTCAAGTCGGTTCTGACCCATAGCAACCCTGTATAGGGATTCTGAGGAGCAACTGGTGAGCTTGAACTGCCAAGCTTACCGTTCAGTGCATTAGCCCACAGCGCCACACCAGGACTACGTTGTATAAAAAGAATGATCTACACTACATTGTAGAAAAAGGTTGAATGTAGAGTTTGTGTGTGTGTGTGCATGTGATGGGGAATTTTAAGATAGGTCAATTCTCTAGCATTTCATTTCTAATTCTCCTTAATTGTTAAAAACTCAATAATAATCACAAAGTGTTTTTAAAAAAAAAACAAAAAAAAAAAAACACCTGGCTAAACAATCACCCCACTATTAAGCAGCTTCTCAGATATTCATATGCTATTTGTCTTTCTTTTTTGATGGCCTATGTCATTTGCTCATTTTTTGGTAGTTTTTATTGCTTGCTAAGGGCTGTCAAATTGGTCCCAACTCATAGTGATGCAGAATAGGGATTCCAAGGAGCAGCTGATGGGTCTGACCTGCCCACCTTGTGGTTTGCAGTCTCTTTAGTAGAGGAACTATCCCTTGTCCATAATAGAAATTACACCGCCCCAGGTTGTCAGTTGATGTTGCTTATGCTATTTTTATTTTGCCATCTTGCATGATTTCAAATTCAAGCTATGTTCAGTTCTGGTGTGATGCTGTGGATTAATGCACTGGACTGCAAATTCAGTTTGAATCTCAAGGTCGGCAGTTCAAGCTCACCAGCTGCTTCGCAGAAACCCTATTTAGGGTTGCTATGAGTCAGAACCATCTTGACAACATTCAATAAAAACATGTCCAATTAATAACTTTTTCTTTTATTACAAGGTGCATTTAATATCCGTGTTTGTACAGTCCTCAGTAAGACTGTCTACAGCATTAACCACTAGTGGAAGAACACACCATTGATTGAAACCATTAAGTTAAGCTCAATCAAGTAACAGAGCCCAAATGAAATATTTACGTGAATGAACTACTTGCACTGACATCTATCCGTTGGTTCTTTCACGACTGTTCAAAGTTGGCTCTTAACAAACCCTTTAAAAGCAAATCACCTCATTCAAAGTTTTGACCCTGAAGTTCAACAACAAATCATCAAGTCCACAGTCTTATTGACAAAACTAATATACAGTGTCTCGAAGTCACTATGCTCGAGAGTAAGAGCAATGCATATTATAGTTCATTGGAATTATACATGTTCAATTCGTGATTTTAAGTAGGTTTTCATTCCTCTAAACTGTCTGAAGACACAGTGTGCCACAGACTTAAGACTTGTGCTTCTCCCTCTATTTTCTTCAAACAGAAACATTTCTCAAGTGTCTAAAATTCCTAGAAGGGATTTTCGGAAGTAGACACTTCTTTAAAATAGTTCGAAGCCATCAGGCCTCTGAAGCAAGGGGAGGGGAAGACAAAAAAGTTGAAATACAAGGTTCATCTGATAAGTTTTACAATAACCATTACAAGATGGACAGTGTAAGAATGTGGCTTTTTTGGCTCAAAAAGTCTGTGTCTTGGTGTGGAACGAGTACTTGGCCGTCCCACCACAGCTTTCTCGTAGTGGGACTGTCAGGGAAGTCTTGACTGGGGAGTAGGATTTGTTTACCTATCAGGCGTAAACTTCCGGGCACTCAGTTCATTTTGGCCTTGTTCCAGTTCACCTTTCATTTTCAGGAAAAACAAGTTGATCGCCGGGTCCACCATGGTGGATCTCAGCTGGGCAACGGTCGGCTGAACTTGCTTGAGAGACTGGATTTGAGTAGTACATTCTTGCATCTATTGTTCCTTGGTTCCTAGTCTCATTACAAGGATGTTTTCCCTGCCTGTAGACTCTTGCTATTGTTGCTTTAGTTTTTCTTCAGACACTCTTAAGCCATAACATCATTAGAGTTAAGATCTGTGTATTTGCCCTTCAAAGCTTGTACATATGCTTCATGCGTAAAATCAACTAATCTCATGCCATAACTTTGAAGTCTGTTTCACTCAGTAGAACCTTTTAGGGAAGAGGTTCTTCGTTGGTCATCTTGAATCACGCCTCGCTGTACCTGCCCGCCGGTGCCGCCCTCGGGAGGAAAGGCGACCAACAACAGCCCAAGCTGACTGAGGTCAGCCTGGAGACGCCGGCGGCAGAGCTCACTCTTCCTGCCCCCGCCCCAGGGGAGTCTCCGGGCGGAAGCTGGCGCCGAGAGCCCGGAAGGGGAGGGGGGGTGCTATGCGACTGGAAACTCTAGTTCATTTTTAACGTAGGTATCACAGCAAATGTGGCAGAAGATACTTTGAAGGCAATTATAAATATTAAAACACAAATTGCACAGAAGTTAGTAGTAGTCACACACAAATCTATTATTAAATATCTGGAAAGATTCTGATCTTTTCCTAGTGATCATTAATATGGTCCAAGACATTGTACCAGACAAATCTTTGATCTGTAAATAACTGGACATATTAAAGACACCAGAGCCACTTATTTAGAAAGTGCCAATGCATGTTTCTTAACCTTATCAGGTTAAGATAAGTATCATATCTAAGTAACATATCTCATAAGGTTAAGAAAAGTTGGAAAAAAGTTAAGAAAGGTTAAGAAAAATTAACGTCTTCTTAGGTTCAACTCAGGTGGTTCCAAATCATAGTGATCCTATGCACAACTGAACAAAACACTGCCAGGTCAAAACATAATTATGTTTGAGCCCATTGTTGATGCCACTGAGTCAATCCATCTGGTTGGAGGGTTTCCTCTTTGCTGACCCTCTACTTTTCCAAGTATGATGCCCTTCTCCAGGGACTGGTCCTTCCTGAGAATATGCCCCAAGTAGGAGAGACAGAGTCTCACCATCTTCCCTTTTAAGACACATTCTGGCTGTACTTCTTCCAAGACAGATTTGTTTGTTCTACCATTCCATTGCATTTGCACTCTTCTTCGCCATCACCATCCATTCTTCTACAGTCTTCCTTATTCATTGCCCAACTTTTACATACAAATGAGGTGATTGAAAATACCATAACCTGGGTCACGTGCATTTTAGTGCTCAAACTGACAGCTTTGCTGTTGAACACTTTTAAAGAGGTCTTGGGTAGCAGATCAGCCTAATACATTTGATTTCTCGATTGCTGCTTACATGAGCATTGTTTGTGGATCCAAGAAAATTGAAATCTTTGATAGCTGCAAGCTTGTCTCTATTTATTATGCTGTTATGTAATGGCCCAATTGTGAGGATTTTTGCTTTGTTTACAGTGAGGTGCGATTCATACAGGACTCTGTAATCCTTGATCTTCATCTGTAAGTATTTTAAGTCCTCTTCGCTTTCAGCAAGTAAGGTTTTGTCATCTGCATATTGCATGCAGGTTGTTAGAGAATCTTCCTCCAATATTGATGCCATGCTCTTCTTCATATAATCCTGTTTCTCAGATTATTTGCTCATCATTAGATTGACTAAATTTGGTGAAAGGATACAACTCTAACACATACCTTGCCTGATTTAAACCATTCAGTATCCCCTTCTTTTGTTCAAATGACTGCCTGTTGGTCTAGGTACAGGTTCCTTATGAGCACAACAACAAAAAATCATACTTTCCTCTCTGCCAGTAAGCAGTATTGTCTCTAAACCACTTTAAAGTCACCCGAAAAAATTCAAGATGGTTGTGCCAAGTCTGGCCAGCTGGCACAGGTCACCTCTTTGGCTCCCTTTTTTATTTTTTTACATAATCTCTGTGTTTTTCAATTCATTTTGTCCATCTGTCAACAAACTTTTGTATTCCCTTATTAAAAATGTTGTAGGCTGAGCTTCAAGCCATGAATGCACTGCTATCTTCATTTTCATCAGAGGTGAATCTTCACTCTTGAAGGGCTGCTTTCAGGGAACCTAACAGGTGAAAGTCTGATGAAGCAAGATCGTGAAGATAGGGAGGATGCTTTAACACCTCAACAAGTTGCTGAGTGGCAACAGTTTGGACAGAGGTGTGTTGACATACATTGTCATGCAAGATCACAATACCCTTGGATGGCAGTTCTCTGTGTTTAATGGGAGTTTAAGCTTCAGCTTTTCCATGAATATCTCACTGTAAGGAATACTGTTGATTGTTAAAGCTTTTCCCCAATAGTGTTCCAATATTGGCCTTGGAGCATCCCAGAACACTATAAGCATCAATTTTCCAGCTGTTGGTTGATTTTGGAACTTTTCCTTGGACAATGGCTGAGGATGTTTCCAGTCCATACTCTGCCATTTACTCTCAGACTCATAGTGATGAATCTATGTCTCATCACCAGTAACGATTTCTTTAAAGAAACTATTATCTTCCTTCGAGTTTTGGTCCTAATTTTGTTTGCAAATGTCCAAACACTTCTCTTTATGCTCTTCTGAGAGTTGTTTCAGTACCCATCTCGCACAAACTTTCCGAAACCCAAATCTGTGGTAAATTTTCTTGGTAGACAGAATCATGGCTGGTTTGCCAATGATTTGCCACATAATCTGCTGTCAGTTGTCTATTTGACAGAATCATTTCATGTCCACACTCAATGATGTCATCAACCTTGGACATGGATGATGTTTTCAGATAGCCAGACTGTGGATGATTTTTGACTCATCCTCATATATGATGTTGTTGTTGTTAAGTGCCATGGAGTCGGTTCCAACTCATAACGACCCTGTACAGGGTTTTCGAGGCTGTAAATCTTTACGGGAGCAGAAAGTCTCATCTTTTTCCCGCGGAACAGCTGGTAGTTTCGAACTGATGACCCTGAGGTTAGCAGCCAGATTCGTAACCACTATGCTGCCAGAGCTCCTAGGGTTTCAAAAAGTTTGTTGGGAAATGAAATGAAAAAGATAATGGAATTTTTCCACAAACTTTTTAATGCCTCCTGATATGTAACTTGTTTTTCATTTAGATATTTAAAAGCATATTGTTGCAAAGTCACTTCAAAAAATTTTATGAGTGTCGGCTCTTATTCTGTTGAAAAGAATCAACTCCTTTCTAACCAACATTTAATTGGAAGTATTGTCCAGATTTGTAATACTTTGTCAAGGAAGGACACTGAAATAACAGGGTATTTTTATTTGGACGAGGATATACTTAACAACTGAGCTATCTAGAATGTATAATGGTTGTTGTTGTTGCTAAGTTCCATCGAGTCAGTTCCAACTTCTAGCTACCCTGTATATGGTTTGAGGAGCAACTGGTAGCATCCATAAATTATAATTTCATTAAAAAAAAGTTTATTGCCCTCTGTTGTAGTTGCTATGAAGAGCACAAGAAAGAATGGTGTAAACCTGACACATTCAGTAGATTAGGGAGATTAATTAACAGCTTGATCTTATGTTATTGCTTGTACTCTCAGAGTTGAGAGCGAAAAAGAAAGAGCTACACTCCAGAAAAGATACGGGTTATTCATAACATGCAACCATTTCCTTGAGTCCTTTCTTCTCAACTATCCTGTGGCATGTGCCAGTAATTGGGAACTGTTGTTGTTGTTGTTAAGTGCTGTCGAGTTGATTCTGACCCACTGCGACCCTGAATAGGGTTTCCAAGAAGCAGCTGGTGAGCTTGAACCACCGACCTTGCAGTTCAAATGACTTTGCAGTCTGATGCATTAACCCACAGCACCATGCCAGGTAGTCCTGGTTAAATCACCTTGAGAAAACCTCTTCCTCAAATTACAGTTAAAACTGAGAGAGTGTAATATATAATCCAAGATAAATAATTCTCAAACGTAACAATATTAACCACAGTTTTTGTTGTTGTTATTGTTGTTAAGTGCTGTGGAGTTGGTTCCAACACATAGCGACCCTGTGTAGGGTTTACGAGAAGCAGCTGGTGAGCTTGAACCACCAACCTTGCAGTCCAGAATATTTACCCACAGTGCCACACCAGGACTCCCGCTAGTGTAAGTTATTACAGGTAACTTTTCTATTCTTTAAATAATTTCAGTTTTCAATAAATACCACACATTATTTTTACAAGAAAAGAGTTTATTTTAAAAATGCTATACTCAGGACGTGCTGTGAGTTCCAGAGACATCACTTTGGGCTGGAGTTGTTCAGGGTTGCTTCTTGTTGGATGAATGAAGTCTGAACTAGTTTAGTAGAACTTAAATAGGAAGAAAGGTGGAAAAGTATTTTAGGCAAGTAAATGGACAGGAATGATACATTAAGCACACCTGTGGATAATTCTTAACACATGAACTCTTGTAAAGCCCATCATCACCCTCACTGCCAGTAGTTATTTTGCCTTTTTATATTTGGTATCAGCATAGTTGACATATATCAGTGTTGCATGACTTTCCATCAGAGCACCCCATGTGTAAAGGAAACTAAATGCCTAAGAGTGATGTGGAACACCATGAAGAGGAATAACTTATAGGTAGCTGGAATTCCAGAACACAAAAACACAACAAACAACACAGGTCGATGTGTTGTTGGAAGAAAACTTTCCTAACATCATGAAAGATAAGAAGATAAGCATACAAGAAGCAGAACAAATCCCAAACAGGATAGATCCCAGAAGACAGTCATCAAGACATATCATAATCAAGCTTTCCAAAACCAAAGACAAGGAAAAAATCCAGAGAGCAGCTTGGGGAAAACAAAAAGTGACCGACAAAGGAGAACCAATAAGACTAAGCTTGGATTTCCCAGCAGAAACCATGCAGGTAAGAAAGCAATGGGATGACATAACAAGACAATGAAGGAAAAAAAAAAAAAAAAGGTGCCAAACAGAGATCATATATCCTTTAAAGTTGTTCCTCAAATATGATGGCAAAATTAGAACATTTCCAGATAAACAGAAATGAAAGGAATTTGCAACAATAAGCCCTACTCTACAAAAAATACTAAAAGATGCTCTTTGAACTGAGAACCAACAACAGAAGACAACAATCTGAAATTAACATACATGACAACACCACCCAGAACTCAATTCAGATATGTTGTTGTTGTTAAGTGCTGTTGAGTCGGTTCCGACCCATAGCGACCCTGTATAGGTTTCCAAGGAGCAGCTGGTGAGCTTGAACTGCCAACCTGTGGTTCAAATGGCTTTGCAGTCTGATGTATTAGCCCACAGAGCCACACCAGGACTCCGATACAGATATAGAAGTATTTAAAGTCAAACAAACTTACAAGGAAACTACACATTTAATTTATAATGAAGTCAACTTTAAAGCAAAAAAGAGGGAATGGTGTAATTACAGAACTTCCAAATGGCGATTAATTCAAGTAGATTTCAAGATAAAATAGACTGTTTAAAAGAGGAAGAAAAAAATAATAAATTATAGGGTAAACTCAAAGAAATGAATATACCTACATATCAAAATAAAAATGAGAAAAATCAGAAAGATTTAGTAAGCATCAACATAACAGAAATGAAGAAAATGGAAAGACAACCCACAAACAAAATGAATTCAGTGCAGAAATTATATGGAGGACAGACACCAGCAGCACTACACACAGCAAAATGACAATAATCAGCTCATATCTAACAATTATTACTCTGAAAGTAAATGGATTAAGTGTACCAGTCAAGAGACAAAGAGTAGCAGAATGGATAAGGAAACAGGATCCTTCAATATGCTGTCTATAAGACACACATTTTACACACAAATGCATAAATAGGCTAAAAATTAAAGGATAGAAAAAACAATATGTCAAGCTATTGGCAATAAAAAATAAGCAGGAGTGGCAGTATTAATTACTGATAAAGTAGACTTTAAAGGGAAAAGCAGCATAAGAGACAAAAAAGGACATTATATTATGATTAAAGGGTCAATTGAACAAGAGGCCATAACCATAATAAATACCTATACCCCCAATGAATGAATATAAACTTCATGAACTTTATGATGCTGTGGGTTAATGCACTGGATTGCAAGGTTGGTTTGAACCACAGATTGGCGGTTCAAGCTCACCAACCACTCCTTGGAAACCCTATAGAGGGTCAGAACCAACTCAACAGCACTTAATAACAACAATAGAACTGAAGAAAGAAACATACAACTCTACAATCACAAGAGATTTTAATACAGTAGTTTTAATGAAGGACAGAACAACTAGAGAGAAACTCAACAAAGACACAGAGGAACTAAACAACACAACCAGCCACAGAGCACTCAACCTAACAACAGCACAGTATATAATGTATATGGAACATTCTCCAGACTAGACCATGGGTTAGGCTACAAAGCAAATCCCATAAATTTTAAAATGTCCAAGTAATACAAATCTTCTCAAATCACAATGCTATAAAACTAGACATTAACAACAGGAAGATTAAGGGGGGAAAAATTAAATACCTGGAAACTGAATAACACCCTGCTTAAAAGACACCGAGTAACAGATTAAATAAAAAATGAAATAAAACAATTCCTTGAGTCAAATGAGAACCCAAACAAAATTTACCAAAACCTTGGGTATACAAAAAAAGCAGTGCTCAGAGGACAATCTCTAGTAATAAATGCACACATCCACAAAGAAGAAATAACAAAAATCAGCACCTTACCCCTATGTCTCCAACAATTAGAAAAATAGCAGCAAAGTAAGCCTACTGCCACCAGAAGAAGGGAAACAATAAAGGTTAGAGCAGAAATAAATAGAAAACAGAAAAACAATAGAAAGAATCAACAAGACAAGAAGTTGGTTCTTTGAAAGGACTAATAAAATTGACAAACATTGGCAAATCTAACAAAAGAATAAAGGAGAAGACGCAAATAAAATGAATAAGAGATGATATGGGTGATACCACAACAGAACCAATGAAAATAAAGTTAATCACAGAGAACTATGAAGAATTATATACCAACAAATTTGAAAATCTAGAAGAAATGTGTTGGGAGCAGCTGAGCCGAAGATCCCTGACTTCGGTGTAGTTTAAACCAAAGGATTGCAACTGCACAGCTGTAGTCCAGAAACGCGGGCTGTATCACCAAGTTAAGCTGCCCCCTGAGGAACTTGCAGGGCTGCCTCAAGGGACACAGAACTTTCAAGGTCTTTCCTTGTATTTAGCTATGTCCTGTGCCTCAGCCTGCACAATATTCTAGCCGCCCTAATCAGTGTTCCAGCTAGCTACCACAAGTTACAGTTTTTCTGATAAAGTTCTGCTTACTGTTGGCTCCTTCAGTACAAGATGTTCTTGTACTCCTTACTCTCTCTCAAGCACCTCCCCTTGAGCTGTGTATAAAATAAATTCGCTGCCTTGGTCTGTGCTGCAGTATCTCCATCAGAGTGCTGCATCCCACCTCATCCCAACTTTACTTATTTCACTTGTGTCTGTGTCTTCCTTTTATTTCTAATCTCCCATTGCCTCTACTCTGGTTTAATTTCTCCATGTGGGTCATGGAGTATAGCTGATTGTTGGACGTGGCAAAATGGACAAATTTCTATAAACACAAACCTACTTAAACTAACACAGAGAGAAAACATGAATAGTCCTATAACAAGAGAAGAAATTGATCAAGACATTAAAAAACTCTCAACTACAAAATGTCCAAGACCAGATGACTTTATTGGTGAATGCTACCAAACATTCAGAGAACCACTGACACTAATTCTACTCAAACTATTCTGAAATATTGAAAAGGATGGAAAATTACCAAATTCATTTCATGAAGCAAGCATAACTCTGATACCAAAACCAGGCAAAGATATCACTAAAAAAAATTATCAACCAATATTTCATCAATGTAGATGCAAAATTTCTAAACAAAATCCAACAGAATCTAAATAGAATCCAACAATATGTACACAAAAAATATATATATCATGACCAAGCTGAATTCAAACCTATGCAAGGATGGTTCAGTATTAGAAAAGCAAATCAGTGTAATCCACCACAAAAATAAAGCAAAGGAAAAAAGTCACATGATCATATCAATTGATGCAAAAAAGGCATGTGACAAAATTCAACACTCATTCCGGATAAAAACACTCAACAAAGTAGGAATAGAAGGGAAATTACTCAGTGTAATTAAAGGCATATACAAAACCAACTGCCAACATCTCTCTCAATGAAGTCATTCCCATTATAAACAGGAACCAGATAAGGTTGTCATTTATCACCACTCCCATTCAATATTGTGCTGAAAATCTTTGTCAGAGCTATATAATGTAAAGACAAGAAATTAAAGGCAACCACATTGACAAAGAATAATTAGAACTCTCTCTATTTACAGATGATATGATCCTATAATTAGAAAATCCTCAAGACTCAGCAAGAAAATTATTGGAACTCATAAGTAGATTTGACACAGTAGCAGAGTACAAGATCAACATACAATCTGTTGTATTCCTTTGCACTAATAAAGAGAGCTCTGAAAAGGCAATCAGGGAGGTGGGGCTTGATGGCAGCTAGGGTAGAGGTGCAGTGAGGTTCGCCATCAGCAGTACCACAGAATTCCAGGCAAAGCAGATTCAGGGCTAAGCTCCAAAACTCACAACCACATAGGTAACAATATTTTAAAAGTTTGAAGGCTTGTAGCTAGTGGAACTTGAAGCGGAAGTAAGAAATTGCATACTTTTGAATCTACTGGGCTCGGTGTCCTGGAGCCGAAAACTTGGGCAAGACCAAACAGAAAGACCAAGCAGGGGAGCAGACACACCACAGACAAACGCCAAGGGAACCTTGGAGCAAGGGTGGACAATACACTTTGTTGGTTTTGCTTTGTTCTGATTTTTTTTTTTTTTTTTTTTGGTATCTGTTCATTGCGCCCCCACTGTTTTGTGCAAATCCATTCTAGTGACTAAAGGGGGTGCCTGATCGAGTGGACACCCCCCACCCTCACCACTGGTGGGTTCTTCTGCCACGCATGTGCAGATACTTTCAGCCTAAGAGCCTGCCCTGAACTGTTTTTTTTTTTTTTAATACGGAAAAAGCCAGAACAAGGCGTTTGGAGAGGAAAAGAGAGTTTTAAAACAAAACAGGTTGAAAATTAAATTAAATCCTCAGGTATAGCATAACAACTAACAGTGGCATCTTGAAATCTATCACACAGCTTTGAAGCCAAGAAGCTGAAAGAGGACATTAAAGTCATACTCATATTAGGCTACAGATTTTTCTTCCTTCCCTCTTCTCCCTTTTCTGTGATTATAGACTACAGTATCCAGTCTAGTTTTTGTTGTTGTTGTTGTTTTTCCTTAGGTTTTTTTTTTTTCTGTTATGTTTTATGCTCCCCCTTCTACTTTTGGGGGACTCATTCTCTCCCCATATTGCCCAAGAAGAAACAGCAGGTGCCGCCATATAGTCAAGCTACAATCACATTCTAGAAAACACCAAAATCCAGGCAAGAATCAATATCAACTGCCACACATCAGGGAGGCAGACAACACCTTTGAAAGTAACTCTGAGTTAAGCAATAAGAAGAGTGAAAAGGGAAGCCCACATCCTGATCACATCTACCTGGAGGCAATTCAGAAGGCACAAAACACACAATTAAGTATTGAGGCCACAGATAAGCACTAAACATGTCCATAAAGCAAAAGCAGATGACCATATCAGCACATG
The DNA here is from genome assembly GCF_000296735.1 of Chrysochloris asiatica. NCBI lineage: Eukaryota > Metazoa > Chordata > Mammalia > Afrosoricida > Chrysochloridae > Chrysochloris > Chrysochloris asiatica. Next base: position 13,898,148 of record NW_006408527.1, read on the forward strand.
TGCAGAAACAGGACAAAATGTCTGAGACAAATGACCTACACGTAGACCTGGACTTCATTCTGGAAAGAGGGCAAGCCTTGCAAATGCATAAGAAGGAATTCAGAAAAATGATTATAAAATGTTTCAAAACACTTTACAATGGAGTTAAGAAAAATAAGGAAGTCAGGAAAGTGCTACAGGAACAATCAAATAAGATAGCTATAGCATTGGAAATAATCCAAAACCTACAAAAAGAGGTCCAAATGATCAATAATAGAATATCAGAAATAGACAATACACTGAAAGGGCAAAGGAGTAGAATAGAAGAGATGGAAGGCAAAACCAGTGAGCTGGAAGACAAACTCTCAATACCACTAAGAAAGAAGAACAAACACAAAAAAGAATAAAAAATCTGAAGAAGGTCTAAGACTCATGTTGGTCAACATGAAGAGGAATAACATAAGAATTATTGGCATTCCAGAATAAGAAGAATCACACAAGTCCACAGAGGAAATAGTTGAAGAACTGCTGGAAGAAATTTTCTCTAACATCCTGAAAAGTGAAAAGATAAATATTCAAGAAGCTTAACAAACCTCAGGAAGCATAGATACCAAAAGAAAATCACTGAGACATATCATAATCAAGCTCTTCAAAATCAAAGTAAGGAGACATTCCTGCAAGCAGTGAGGGAAAACAGAAGTGTTACATACAAAGGCAAGCAAGTCAGATTAAGCTCCGATCTCTCAGCAGAGACCATGCAAGCAAGAAGGCAATGGGAGACATATACAAAACCCTGAAAGAATAAAACTGCCAGCCAAGAATCCTTTATTCAGCAAAGCTATCAATCAAATACAACAGTGTAATCAAAACATTCCAAGATAAACAGAAGCTAAGGGATGTTTCCAAAGCCAATACTGCACTACAAAACATCCTAAAGGGAGTTCTGTGGACTGAGAACCAACAAGAACAGACAACAACCAAAGACTGACATACATGGCAGCACCTCCCAGAACTAAATCGACAGAAGAAAGAGTTGAGAACAGAACAAAACTATAAGAACAAACTCAGAGAATCTGGGAGATCAGTCTATGATCAAAACAATTACAATGTAAAAGAAGGTAAACACGTAGGAACAGAAATCCAGATGGTGAGAAGGTCAGGTAGATTACAGGATCATATAGACTGCACTGAATCGAGGGAAAAGTTAATGGACTATAAGGTATTCTCAAAGAAAATTAACACTTCACAACATACCAAGAATATGAAAATCCAAGAACATGGAAACAATAAAACTATGAGGAAACTCACAAAAAGAATACAAAAAGCTTGAACTCAGCAAAGTACAACACACAGAACAAAGAAACCAGCAACACCACAAAAAAACAAACATAATGGCAGTAATTAATCCAAACCTATCGATAAATACACTGAATGTAAATGGACTAAATGTACCAGTTAAGAGAGATATAGTGGAAGAATGGATAAGAAAACAAGATCCTTCAATAGGCTGTCTGCAAGAGACACACCCCACACACAGAGACAAAAACAGATTAAAAGTCAAAGGATGGAAAAAAATATACCAAGCTAATTGCAACCAAAAACGAATAGGAGTGGCCATACTAATCTCTGATAAAATAAACTTTAAGGCAAAACCCAGCATAATAGATAAAGATGGATATTATCTCATGATTAAAGGGACAATTGAACAAGATGACATAACTATAATAAATCTCTATGCTCCCAATGAAAGAGCTCCAAAATATATAAAGCAAACTCTAATAAGGTTTGAAGAAAGAAACAGACAAATCTATAATAATAATAAGTGATTTTAATATACCACTTTCAAAAAATGGATAGAACAACCAGAAAGAAACTTGAGAAAGACAAAGAAAAACTTAACAACACAATCAGCCAACTGGACATCGTAGATATATACAGAGCATTGAACCCAACAACAGCACAATACACATTCTTTCAAGTGCACATGGAACATTCTCCAGAATAGACCAAGTCTTAGGCCACAAAACAAACCTGCATAAATTTACAAATATCAAAATACTACAAAGCATCTTTTCAGACCACAATGCTATCAAATTAGAAATCAACAATAGGAAGACCAAGGAAATAAAGTCAAATACATGGAAACTGAATAACACCTGCAGAAAAGTGACTGGGTAGTAGAAGAAATTAAATGTGAACTCACAAAGTTCCTAGAAACAAATGAAAATGAAAACACATCATACCAAACTCCTTGGGACACGGTGAAAGCAGTGCTGAGAGGACAATATATTGCAATAAATGTACACATCCAAAAAGAAGAAAGAACCAAAATTAACACATTAACACAGCATCTACAACAATTAGAAACAGACAAACAGAGGGAACCTACAGCCACCAAAAGAAAAGAAATAATAAAGATTAAAGCAGACATAAATGAGATAGAAAGTACATAAACTATAGAAAGAATCTACAGGACAAGAAGCTGATTCTTTGAAAAAATTAACAAAATCGACAGACTATTGGCAAACCTAACAACAGAAAAGAGGGAGAAGATACAAATAACATGCATTAGAAACCACATGGATGATGTCACAACAGAATCAAAGGAAATCAAAAGGATTAAAACAGAATACTATGAAAAGTTGTACACCAACATATTTGAAACTTAGAAGAGATGGATACATTTTTAGAAAAACACGACCTACCTAAAATTACACACAGTGAAGTAGAAAACCTGAACAGACCCATAACAAAAGAAGAAAATGATCAGGTCATCAAACATCTCCAAACCAAAAGGAGTCCAGGCCCACACAGCTTCACTGGTGAGTTCTACCAAACATTCAGGGAAGAGCTGTCACCAGTTCTACTCAAATTATTCCAGAATACAGAAGAGAATGGAAAACTTCCCAATACATTTCATGAAGCAAGCAAAACCCTCATACCAAAACTAGGGAAAGAAGTCACTAAGAAAGAAAATTATAGACCACTATCCCTCATGAACATAGATGCAAAAATTCTCAACAAAATCCTAGCCAACAGAATCCAGCAGTATATCAAAAAGATAATAAATACATCATGATCAAGTGGCATTCATATCAGGTATACAAGGATGGTTCAACATTAGAAAAATTATCAATGTAATCCACCATATAAATAAGAAAAACGAAAAGAACTACATAATCATACTGACTGATACAGAAAAGGCATTTGACAAAATCCAACATCCATTCCTGATAAAAATACTCAACAAAGTAGAAATTGAATGGAAATTCCTCAACATAATTAAGAGCATATATACAAAACCAACAGCCTACATTACTCTCAATGAAGAGAAACTGAAAGCCTTTCTGCTGCAAACAGGAACCAGACAGGGATGCTCTTTGTCACCACTCCTATTCAATATTGTGCTGGAAGTCTCAGCAAGAGTTATATGGCAAGACAGGGAAATTAAAAGGCATCCAAATTGGCAAAGAAGAAATAACATTCTCTATCTGCAGATGATATGATCTTATACACAGAAAACTCCAAAGACTCAGTAAAACAGCTACTAGAACTCATTGGAAGATTCAGCAAAGTGGCAGGATATAAGATCAGCAAACAAACATCAGTTGGATTCCTCTATACCAAAAATGACAGTGCTGAAAAGGACATTAAGAAAGCAATAACATTTATTATAGCTGCCCAAAGGATTAAATCTGCTGCACAGGAACTTTTTAAAGTGTTGAAGAGCAGAGATGTCAGCTTGAGGATTAAGGTGTGCCTGACCCAAGCCATGGTATTTTCAATAACCTCATATGGATGCAAAACCTAGACAGTGAATAAGGAAGAT
>NW_006408527.1:13906248-13939404 GCF_000296735.1 Chrysochloris asiatica
CAAAACAGCTTGGTACTGGTACAATGAAAGATACACTGATCAATGGAACAGAATCGAGAATCCAGAAATTAACCCATCTACATTCAGCCAACTGATTTTTGACAAAGTACCTAAATGTATTGCATTGGGAGGGGATAGTCTCTTCAACAGATAGTTCTGGCAGAACTGGATAGTGATATGCAAAAGATTTAAACAAGACCTTCACCTCACACCTTATACAAAAACCAACTCAACATGGATTAAAGACCTAAATGTGAATCCCAGATTTATGAAGGCCATTAATGAAAAAATAGGGACAAATGTGAGGGCACTAATTCAGGTAATACACAGACTACCAAACATTTTGAAAAGTATACAAACAAAAGTAGACAAAATAGATGAGTGGGACGTACTAAAAATTAAAAATTTACGTGCATCAAAAGACTTCACCAGAAGAGTAAAAAGGGAACCCACATAATGGGAAAATTTTTTTTGCAATGACACATCAGACAAGGGACTCATTTCTAAAATATATAGAAGACTACAACATGTCTACAAGAAAAAGATAAATAAGCCAATTAAAAAATGGGTGCAGGACATGAACAGACACTTCACCAAGGAGGAGATCCAGGCAGCCAACAAACATATGAAGAAATATTCATGATCACTAGCCATCAGAGAGATGCAAATCAAAACAACAATGAGCTATCATCTCACACCAACAATAACAGCAAAGATCAAAAAAGTAGAGGACAATAAATGCTGGTGAGGATGCAGAGAGACTGGGACCCTCCTATATAGTTGGTGGGATTGCAAAATGGTCCAACCTCTTTGGAAAGCAATATGGTGCTTCCTCAGAAGGTTGGAAATAGAAATACCTTATGATCCAGCAATTCCTCTCCTTGGTATTTACCCACAAGAAATATGAGCCATAACACAAGTAGATATATGCATACCAATGTTCATAGAAGCACTATTTACAGTAGTAAATAATGATGTATGCACAACCTTGGAACAACAGGGCTCTGGGATACAGGGATTGAGGTATGGTTTGAATGGGTAAAAGAGGGCAATAATGTTAAGATGCTTGACTGTCTTTTGAATCTTGGTTTCCCTTGACTACCATTGTGAAATAGACACTTGGGGTTGGGGAGAGAAAGGAATAGCCAGAAACATCACAATCGAAAGCTTGTAAGACCGTCTTCAGCCTATAACTAATTGGAATACCTTAAAGGAGGCTAGAAGTTGCCCAGTCAAAGAGGCTTCCTGTGGAGCCTTTGCATTGCATAAGACCATAGGTGGAATCCAGAACCCTATCCAGAATCATGTGAAGTGGGAAATTTCCACTGGAAAGGATGAGTAGACCAGCCTGGAGTGGCCAGAAGAACAGAAGCTACTTTGTGAAAGAAAGACCGGCAGGAAAAATCCGAAACAATAACGGTAGTCTGATTGATTACTACAAGAACAGGTAAGCTGTTCACCCGGGAGCCATCAAGGCAAGTGGTTGGGTCCTCTCAGAGCAAACTCCCTTCCAAGAGTAAGACTCAAGGGCAATACATGAGCAGGCATGTAGTCTGGCTGGTGACCACATTGGTCATATAAGGGAACGAGGGGGAAAAACAGCAGTGAAGTTGAGAACTAAGTCACCACATTCAATAGACTTCTGTGAACCCGGGTGGAGACCTGCATGGCCAGCAGTATGGCAAGGCCTGGGGACTCCTGGGCCCAGAGACAGCAACATGGCCACACAGGACTAGAGCGGAGAGTGAAGTGTCCGGTAAGGGGAGGCACAAAATACCCATACTTGCAGATAGTACCCACTTGACCTGGCTTCGATGGCTGGATGATCAGAACTCAACTAGAAGAAGAAAGAAGAGGGGGGATTAAAAAAAGAGTAACCCACTACAATTTGCTGTAGTTTACCTATATTTATGGATGTAGTAGCTCAAAAAAATGGAACCATTCTTTACAGTGAGGCTCATTCCCATCCCCTCAGTACACAGGGTTGACAGGATGGGCAACTTAGACATTGGCTACCCAAAATGGGGGGAGGGGGGCTATAAAGGCAAGAAGTGACTGGCTTACAAGCTTTCAAGAGGGAGCCTAGTTCCTGATGGGGCAGGGGTAGGTAGACTCTCCACTGAATGATTTCCACTCTGTTGGGACCAGGCTGGTGAAAGGAAATGGGGATAAGACTCTTGTGGTACAATAGTGAATAATTGCCATCAGGAGTGACTGTGAGGGTCAGAAATGTAGCGATAGATCTTTTTTTTGACAAAAAGTGGGGAATGATTGATTTTGCAGTCCAGGAGCGGAGGTCCCTAGAACCATCAAGTGAGAAGAGCGGAGAGCAGAACCCTACCCAGAGAGGCAGAGATGCCAGGGATGGAGACAGAGATGATGATGTGGACAGATGGAGCGGCTGGGGACACTGGAATCAGGGAGGGAGAGGGGCTATGTGCTTACAGCCAGGGTGGGGGCAGGCTTTTGGGGGGTACCCTTTGGTTATTTGATGATGCACAGAGTGGATTGTAATCATTGCAATGAAAGGAAATACAATAGAATGAATGTAAAACTGATGTTCTCCCATGTCAACCCACATAATTAACAATAAAAACTTAAAAAAAAAAAAAAAAACCCAAAACAAAGAACCAATGGTTTTTAAGAAAGATGTCCATGCTGCACTGAAGTCATTAGCAAAAAAACAAGTCTCCAGGTATAGAGTACTAACTGAAATGCTACAGTACATGTGCAGTGCTAGAAGCAATCACTATTCTATGCCAAGAAATTTAGATGACAACCTCTAGGCTAACCTATTAGAAAACACCCATATCTGTGACCATTCCCCCCGCCCCCAAATGCTAACATTACTACATATTATAATTAATATCACATACAAGTAAAATTTTGCTGGAAATAAATAAAGAATGGTTGCAGCAGTACATTGAGGTGTCAGAAACTGAAACAGGATTTAGAAGAGGCTGTGAAGCAAGAAATATCATTGCTGATGTCTGATGGATCTTGGCTGAAAACAGAGAATATCAGGACTATCCAAAGGCATTCAAGTGTGTGACTCCTAACAAACTAGAGATAACATTGCTAAGAATGGGAATTTCAGAATACTTCATTGGGCTTATATGGAACCTTTACATAGACCAAGAGGTAGTCATTCAAATAGAACAAGGGGTTACTGCTTGGTTTAAAATCAGAAAAGGTGTGCGTCAGGGTTGCTTACTTTAATCATACTTATTCAGTATGTCAACTGGCCAAACAATCCAAGAACCTGGACTATATGAAGAAAAATGTAGTATAAGGATTGGAGGAAGGCTCATTATCAATCTGTGATATGCCGATGGCATAGCCTTACTTGCTGAAAGTAAAGAGGACTTGAAGCACTTGTTCACAAAGAGAAAAGAATATAGCCTTCAGTATGGATTACAATTCAATGCAAAAGAAAAATAAATCATTAACCACTGGAGCAATAAACAAGATCATGATAAATGGAGAAAAGATTGAAGTTGTTAAGGATTTCATTTTACTGAGATTCACCTCAATGCTCACGGAAACAGCAGTCAAGAAATCAAAGGACGTATTGCATTAGGCAAATCTGCTGCACAAGACCTTTGTGAAGTGTTAAAGAGCAAAGGTATCACTTTGAGGACTAAGGTGCACCTGATCAAAGTATGGTATTTTCAACAATCTCATATGCATATGAAAGATGAACTATGAGTAAGGAAGACCAGAGAAGAATAGATGAATTTGAATTATGGTGTTGGTAAAGAATATTTAAACTACCGTGGACTGCCAGAAAAACAAACAAATCTGTTTTAAAAGAATCACAACCTGAAATCTTAGAAGAGAGGATGGTGAGATTTCATCTCTCTTACTTTGGTCCTGTTATCAGGAGGGACCAAACTCTGAAAAGGACATCATACTTGGTAGATGGTCATCGAACAAGAGGAAGGCCCACGATGAGATGGATTGTAATAGTGATTGCAGCAACGGACCCAAACATAACAATAATTGTAAGGGTGACAGGACCGAGCAATGTTTTGTTTTGTTGTGCACAGGGTCACTATATGAGTCAGAGGTGAGTTGAGGGTACCTAGTAACAATAGTTGTTGTTGTTAAACACCATCGAGTCGGTTCCGACTCATAGTGATCCTGTGTAGGGTTTCTCAGGCTTTAAATCTTTTATGATATCTTGGTGTGGTGCTGAAGGATAAATGCTGGACCACAAGGTTGGTTTGAACCATAAGGCTGGTGGTTCAAACTCACCAGTCTCTCCTTGGAAATCCCATACAAGGTCACTATGAGCTGGAACCGACTTGATGGCACTTGAAAACAACTTCCTTTTAAAGGAGAACTGGTAGCATAGTGGATTATGAGCTGGTCTGCTGAGCTGCTAACTGCAAGGTCAGCAGTTCAAATCTATCAGTTGCTTCATGGTAGAAAGATAAGATGTTTTGCTGCAATAAAGATATACAGCCTCGGAAACCCCATACAGGGTCTCCATGAGTTGGAACCAACTTTGTTCTGTGGCACACACTACAGTCCCTTTTATGCTTTGACATCACACCCTTCCCTAGGCTCTCTCATCGACGCTTTCATTTAAATCTTGACTGTTTTCTCAGAGTTCCTTTCCTCATGTGGACTCTTAGGCTTCTTGCTTCAGAACTCCGTTTTTCTTTATCATGGAGAACCTTTCATCTGGCCCTTGTTTACACTGGCTGCTCAGAAGTCATAACATTTCCTACCAATGAGATTCGTCTGGGCACTGTCAGAAACAATCGTGCAAAATGCCTTAGACAAGAATTTTGCCTCTTCTGTAGAAAGCAGACTCAAAAACATTTGTTAGCAAATTACCTTCCTTTATATATTCTTTCTCATATCAATATGCATTGATCTAAGCTGGCATTGTATTTCTACATATGAGAGAAAGATGAAGTTTTCTGCTGCCAAACAGATTTGTTGTTGTTGTTAAATGCCATCTAGTCGGTTCCAACCCATAGCGACCCAGTATAGGATTTGAACTTCCAACCTTGTGGTTAGCAGTGTGTGCTTATCCTATGTTGTTGTTAAGTGTCATTGAGTCGGTAGCAACCCATAGCGACTCTGTATAGTGTTTCCGAGGAGAGACTGGTGAACCTGAACCGCTGACCTTGTGGTGCAAACTGACTTGGCAGTCCAGCACATTAACCCAAAGCACCACATCTTATCCTATGTTGTTGTTGTTAAGTGCCATCGAGTCAGTTCTGACCCACAGCGACCATGTGTAGGGTTTCTGAGGAGCAGCTGGCAAGCTTGAACTGCCTACCTTGCAGTTCAAACTGGCTTTGCAATCCAGTGCATTAACACACAATGCTACACCAGGACTCCTAAAAAGGGACTGTTGTTGTTAAGTACCGTGGAGTTGGTTCTGACTCATAGTGAGCCTGCACAGGGTTTCTGAGGCTGTACATCTTTACGGGAGCAGAAAGCCTCATCTTTCTCCCGCAGAACAGCTGGTAGTTTCGAACTGCTGACCTTGAGGTTAGCAGCCTAATTTGTAACCAGTGAGAAAGTCTTCATGCTATCAATTATAATCAACTCCAAAGCACATAGCAACAACAACATAATACAATTGAGGAGTCAGCAAATTCTTCCTGTTAAGGGTCAGGTGGTAAATATTTGCACCCTAGTGAGTCTTTGGGTCTCTGTGGCCACTAAATACTCAATCCTGGTGTAATGATGGAAGCAGTCACAGACACTAAATAAAAATGGATGTGACTATGTCCCAGTAAAACTTTATTTACAAAACCACTGAATTTGTCCCACAGGTCATATAGTTTGCAGACCCTTGGTATAGCTGGTTAGTTTTTAGTTCCATGGTGTTTTGGATTGTGGCATAATTTTCCTGTTCATCCCAAAAAATTCAATAACCACTGTGGTGAGGCTACCCTGATGGGTGGAATGAAGGGGTAGTATGGTAAGCACAGTAATGGAGGGCAGAAAGAAGACAGCATTCATTACAGACCAGCTGAGGTGGAAAGTTATTTCAGTGAAAGCTGGACATCAGAGGAAGAGTAATTCATCAGTCTCCACAGGATCCTTCTGAGACTCTTGGGGACATCTGCACATTTAAGAAGATCTAGAGGAGCCCTGGTGAGACAGGGCTGTGGGTTAACACACCAGACTGCAAAGCCGTTTGAATTGCAAGGTCAGTGGTTCAAGTTCCTTGGAAACCCTATATAGGGGTGCTATGGGTCCGAACAGACTCAACAGCACTTAACAACAACAAGAGGACTTAGAACAATGCCAGGTGACAGATGTCAGGGTTCCAAAGGAAAGAGAAGAGCTGGCCATTTCTTGAAGGTGTATAGTATCCGTAGAGATATATAGGAATGCTCTGAAAACATTGTGTGCACACAGCACAGGCAGACGCATCACCCCAAATACCTGGAAATAATATTCCAAGGAAAGAAAAAGCAGTTTCTACAACCACAAATACGCAAGAGAATATTTCTTCATATATATTTACGTGTGCTGCAAATATAGCCATGAATATAGTAGAGCATACAGGGGGTAGGATGAAGAAACCTTCTGAGCCATAACCAAACACCTAGAGGGAATGAGTTTCTGGGGCTGGGTCACAGAACCATAGTCTCTGTATGTTATACCACAATCAATTGGCATAACATAGTCCATAAAGACAATGTTCTACATTCTACTTTGATGAGTAGGTCTGGGGCCTTAAAAGGTGCATGTCTCGCCATCTGGGGCAAAGGAGAGTGAAGGAAGTTAAAGACACAAGGAAGCAATTAGTCCAAAGGACTAATGGATCATGGTAGTCCATAGGTCTAATAGACCCCAGCCTCCACAAATGAGCCTGAGACCAGAACTAGATGTTGCCTGTCTACCACGGCTGACCAATCTGAAAAGGATCACAAGAGAAGGTTCTGGATAGAGTGGAAGAAAAATGTGGTACAAAACTCAAAAATCATAAAAAAGATGAGGATTATTGGTCTGACAGAGACTGGTAGAATCCCTGAGACTTTGGTCCTTAGACACCCTTCGGGTCTGGACATGAACTCATCACCCTGTGGTTCAACTCTCAGTCAAATGACAGACACTGTACAATAATAAAGAAAAGAAAACACTCAGTACAACAATCAACCATCTGAGAACCCAAAGAGCAGAATTTGCCCAGTGATAAAACTCAGAAACAAGGAAGGAAAGAAAAATGAAGGGAACAGCAAACAGGGAGGAAGTAGGAAGAGCGTTAACACTGTAGGAATACCAATCAATGCCACAAAATGAAATGTGAGTTGTTGCATGGACAACCATGTGCTCTGTAAACTTACACCAAATTACAATACAAGTAATTGATTAATTAATTGGGGGAGAAGGGTGTCTTCTAGCTCCTGAATATTATTATTATTTTGGTTATCAATGACTCAATGGATGTACGGCAGTATAATATTCAAACCTGATTTTCCATTTTTGATATACAAGTTGTTGACAAGAGTTTGAATTCAATCTGTGTATTAGGTACCTGTTATCTTCCTGATTCGGTTGAAGAGTGTGAGGATGAACAGAGCTGCATCTCTGAAGATTAAAATGGATAACGTCTTCTTTATTTTTTTCATTTGTATTATAGCTAATTGGCAGGGGAGAGAAAACAAATAAGGAAATATCTTAATCATACAAGTTTCTGTTTTGAGAGAAGAAATGAATACAATTTACCGCAAACTCCTGATACCATCACAAGACATGTAGCAGGAAAAAATGCACCCATATCCTACCTTTTACTGCTAAGTAAAAACTTGGATTAGGAAATAGTACTAACATCTTCCTATATATCAGAAGACTCTAAACTGTTTAGAGATAAGTGTCCATACCTTAACAGCACATTTCACTATTGTAAGATTGTGACACTTAGACTTCACTGTAATCTTACACTGTGGCTTCCTATTCCTCTGGATTGGAAATATTTGTTCTGTGTTCCATACACACAGAAGAGCTGTCATGATGGCATAAGAACTGAGAGTATTTAATTATGTCTTAATTTCAATAACTATCACATGTAAATAATCCCTGTAACATTCTCTGGCACTTACCCAAAGTAAGGCATTCAGTTAAGTGAGGTAGCAACAATTATCCTTATTTTATAGGCAAGGAAAATGAAGTATCTTACTCACCTCACATCTAGTAAGTGACTGAACACAGGTCTTATGCACAGCCCGTGCTTTGAACACACATGCTACACTGCTTCTTTGGGGAGTCATTTAATAAGTCCTTCTTTTAACATAAGTGATAAAGAATACGGTACTTTTAGATTTAAATATACATTGGGACCATAAAAAACTGTAGATACTGGAAGACTGTGCAGGTCAGAAACCTGCCAGAGAAGGAAAACGAAAATATTTTCCACTAAAATAATCAATAGAAAAGTAGAAAAACTATATACTGTCCAAGGTTGGAAACATGTAAGACCTAGAAAGCCAAGACAATTTCAACAAGTTCTGGCTTCCACAGGTCTCACTATATTAGGGATTTAAGGAAGAAAGCACAAGCGTTGACTCACTTCACCTCCAACAGTTAATTGCTCACCATTCAGTTATTCATTTCATGGTAATCAGAATGACGACAGCACTGGAAACTAAGAGGAAGACTGAGTCAGGGGTCAAAGCTTTCACAGGATGGGGAAGGGCTGATTTGAGATTCATGGACTGGAAGAGGAGAGGGTTGTACAGCAAGATGTGACAAGCTTCAAAGGAGTGGTGATCAAGTGTTAGAGGGTAGTGTTCTGTAAGTAGTCTTGGGGTGAAAACATTGACCCTCACTTCCCAGCCCCAGTGAGTCATTTGGAATGAATGAAATCCCAGTTGGTTAATGGTGGTTAATGTGAACATGGGGAAATGCAGGGAGTCTTTACAGAGGGTGGTCCAAGTATGTCATTCCAAGTATCGTTCCATTGAAATTAAAACGTTTGATCTGACTACAGATAAGAAGCCTGTTTTATACAGATAGGGGCACCAATTACAACCGTAAAGAAGAGGTAAGTAAAATGAACTGTGTATGAAGAGATCTATGCAGTAGTATGCCTCAGTGATCAACGCATGGTTCAGCTTGATTTGTTGTTGTTGTTAAGTGTCGTCGAGTTGGTTCCAACCCCTAGTAACCCTGTACAGGGTTTCTGAGGAATAGCTGGTGCGCTTGAACCGCCCACCTTGTGGTTCAAACCGACTTTGCAGTTTAGCACATTAACCCACAGTGCCACACCTCGCAAATTATGGATGTAGTAAATACACAGTGAAATATCAAAATGTGCAGATAACAACTTATATTGTTCACTAGTAAAATGTCAAGTCAATGAGGTAAATCACAGAAAGAACTTGTGAGCCTGTGTGAATGGACAGGAAAGTCTTCACTACTGACTATATGGACAGATGCCTTTACAGAAATATCTAAATTTTTCTTATAAGCTAATAACTCAATGTAGAGTCAAAAAAAGAGATACTACATATAGTTTTCTAGAGAGATACTAGCTCTACATACTACAATAGTTAAAACAGACCCAGTAAGATATAGAAATCAACAAAAACAATATATTAAGAAAAAAAAAAAAAAAAAAGAAAGGAAATGTTATTGTAGCTTTGTACTATATGCAGTTCTGGATACTGAATTCCAGCGACACAGAATTGGATTCCGAAGGGGGCAACAAAAATTACCAAATGAATATGCATAAAGAGTTCAAGATTCTGAGAAAGATACCTAGGTTAGAGGCCTAACCTCTAACTACTTTGTACTGGTGTAATTTTAATCAAGTCACAGAGTTTCTCTGTACCTTGGGGTCTTCTCTGCTTTAGGGCAACAAGATTATTAGATGTGCCTACCTCACAGAATTGCTTTGAAGACCAAAGAAGAGAGTAAATGGAGGGCATTTTGTAAATAAATTGTTGTCCAGATGCTAACTGTTGTTATTCTTACTCTTAATCTTGTCTAATATGTAAGTATGTTGTTGCTGTTGTTGTTAAGTGCCGTGGAGTCAGTTCCTACTCATAGCGACCCTGTCCAGGGTTTCCGAGGCTGTAAATCTTTACAGGAGCAGAAAGCCTCATCTTTCTCCTGCAGAACGGCTGGTAGTTTCAAACTGCTGACCTTGCGGTTCGCAGCCCAATTCGTAACCACTACGCTACCAGAGCTCTAGATCAAAATAATTAAATAAAAATAATTTTCAGTGTTTAGTACTCCTGGTGTGGTGCTGTTGGTTAATGTGCTGGATGGCAAAGTCCACTTGAGCTGGGAAGCCTGCGGTTCAAGTTCACCAGCTGCTTCTTGGAAACCCTATACAGGGTCACTATGAGTGGGAATCTGACTCGACGGCACTTAACAACAACAACAGGTCATTATGAATCAGAACTGATTTAACGGCAAAGGTTTCAAGGAGCTTAGTGGAGACCAAGTACAGAATGTGGGCAAGTTAACAGAGTGTGGGCAAGACCAATGGGCACAGAGTAGTTAGATGCCTGAGCCTGAAAAACTGAGGACTAAGAAAGTACGTGGCACTGTACGATCACCACTAGACTGCTAACTATAAGGTCATCAGTTCATACCTACCAGCAGCTCTATAGAGGGCTACTATGAGTTGGAACCAACTCGATGATACTTAACAACAACAAATAAAGATTGTTGTTGTTAAATGCCATTGGGTCGGTTCTGACCCATAGTGACTCTGTATAGTGTTTCTGAGGAGCAGCTGGTGAGCTTGAACCACCGACCTTGCAGTTCAAAAGGCTTTGCAGTCTGGTGCATTAACCCACAGTACCACACCAGGACACAAAGAAGGATAGGAAATCACTAATTATCTGACGTAAACCTAAAACAGATTAGCTCACCAAATTCCATACTGCTGAGATTATATGGAATTATAACAATGGGCATCCTTGAAATCTTGGCTAAATTTAGGGCTGTATTTAACTTGGTAAGGAATTGTAGCAGAATTTCCAGAGCAAGAAGCATGACAGATATGCTTATCAACATCCTTCTTTCTCCGGGCACAACACAACCCCTGGGAGTTATCGCTGATTGATTACAACACCGTGTCTCAGCATCCTTCCAACACAGCTCTAGAGATGGCAGAGACCAACACACACAATTCATCTTACTTCCTGGGTGTTTCCTACCTCACTGACTAGCTTTTGTGGCTAGTCTTTTCACTGCTAGCCTGATTTACTGACCACCAGGGGTTATAGTGGTCCCATTCCCTCCCTAAGCAGGGCATTAAAAGTATGTTTCATTTAAAAAATAATCCTAAACAGTCTAAAGTTTTACTGTGATACTAAAGTGAGACAACAGTGAAAAACACAAAGACACACACACATACAGAAATAATCTCACCTTCAGGATTTTGCAAGACACTGCTCCAGAGGCCTCCCCTAATCATCCTATTAAAGAACACATCTCCCCACATTTCTAACCCCTCTTATCCTGTGTTATTTATATATATATATATATATCCTTCGGCTTTTGTTAAAATTAAGTTAATGGGCTCCCTTTCTCCACTAAATAGAATGTAGATTTCCTGAGAGTAGAGATTTTTGTCAGTTACCTATGAATGCACAGCAAGCCTTAGAATTGGTCCTGGCACAAACAAGTGCATAATAAATGTTTTCTACACTAATTCGTGCACTAAACACATGATGAGAGAGTTACCACAAAGGAAAAAACTGAGGGTTCTGAACCATGAAGTGTATCAGAGTGGACTCAGCCTGCACCCTTCCAGAGCTGGTTGGACCCTGGGCCTCACATGCTATTTGAAGCTACTCAATTCTGGTTTGGGCTCTTAAGACAAACTGCCCTTCTGGTTAAGTGACCCCATTAAAGTCTTCTTTGATATTCAGTATCTCTCACGGGACATGTTCTTCCTAACCATAAGGATGCATCTGAGGAAAGTCTCAGATGCTGATAAGAAATAATTGAACCTCCCTATGGAGTCCAGGTGTGGCGCTGTGGGTTAATGCACCAGACTGCAAAGCCATTTGAACTGCAAGGTCACTGGTTCAAGCTTACCAGCTGCTCCTCGGAAACCCTATACAGGGTAGCTATGGGTCAGAACTGACTCAACAGCACTCAACAACAACAAAGGAGCTCTGGTAGTGTAGTGGTTACGAATTGGGCTGCTAATCTCAGGGACAGCAGTTTGGAATTACCAGCTGTTCCACATGAGAAGGATGAGCCTTTCGGCTCCCATAAAGATTTACAGCCTTGGAAACCCTGTACAGGGTTGCTACTCCACGGCACACAGTCACCACCACCACCATAAGTCATACTAGGAGTCCTGGTGTAGCGCTGTGGGTTAATGTGCTGAACTACAAAGTCATTTGAACCACAAAGTTGGTGGTTCAAGCTCACCAGCTGCTCCTTGGAAACCCTATACAGGATTGCTATGTGTCGGAAATGACAGTACTTAACAACATAAGTCATATTTATCTCATCAGCTTTACCTACTCATCAAAGTATGACCAAATGATCAATCCAGGTAATTTTGACAGAAGAGATGTCTGTGCTCTGATTATTTAATATTCCTCATTTTAGTTAGGAGTCCTGATGTGGCATGGTGAGTTAATATGCTGGACTGCAAAGTTGGTTTGAACCACAAGGTCGTCAGTTCCAGCTCACCAGTGTCTCCTCAGAAACCCCTTACAGGGTCACTATAGGTCGGAACCAACTTGACGGCACTTAACAACAACAACATTTCAGTTAAGTGTTATTTCCAACATGAAGATAAATGGTACTTTGCTATTATTGTTGTTGCTAAGTGTATAAGGTTTCTAAGGATTGGCTGGTGGGTTTGAACCGCTGACATTAGTGACCCCACACCAGAACTCCACTTTGTTATAATGCACCCCTTATCCCAAGATATTACTTGAATATTTGACCTTCAAGACTACTGAGGACCACCATGTTTTTCGGTGTCTTATGCTAGGTTGTCACTGGTGAGAGAAAGAATGATTGTGCCCCAGACATTGCACTATTATCGAATGGGGCTGGGGAGTGTGCTTTGAGAGACAGAACACAGAGAATACTTCATAAAGGTAAGGACTATGATTTATAGCTATTTAGATTAGATAGGTAACACCCAGATCATCATTTCCAAGGAAATACTTTTTATGAAATGGTTATTAAATGTTTATGCCTTAGGATGAAGAATATGAGAAAATCAGTTTAAATTTGTGGTTAAAAACAAATCAATAATCAGGAGGACTTTGATACTCCAGTTGGTTAATAAGACATAGGACACAAGAGATGGGGAATGAAGTAGTTGGAAGGGAGGTACAAGATCACCTTGGATATCTGTTTCCAAGAGAACGAGATAATCATTTGTCCTTGGTGATTTTAACCAATGACAAGAACATAATCAGACTCCTGGTGCTAACGGATCAGCATTGGACTTGGAACCACAAGGTTGGCAGTTCAAACCCAGCAACTGCTCTTTGGAAACCTTATATAGGGTCACTATGAGTAGGAACTGACTCAACGACACTTAACAACAAAGACATAATTAGAAAATTAGAGACAGATGGCCAGACTTTGTCTCTCATACTTCTAATATTTTATCAGGAGGGCTGGAGAAGTACATTATGTTTGGTAAAGTGGAGGGTAGGAGAAAAAGAGGAAGACCTTCTACGAGATGGATTAACAACGGATTTAGGTTTAACAACAAATACGAGGTTGACACGGGACTGGGCAGTGGTTTGTTCTGTTGTGTATCGGGTGGCTATGAGTTGGTGCTGACTTGGTGGCACCTAACAACAACTGTAATTCAACATTGTTGTTGTTGTTTTGTGCTGAGGAGTTGATTCCGATTCATAGTGACCTTGTACAGGGTTTCTGAGGCTGTAAATCTTTACGGGAACAGAAAGCCTCATCTTTCTCCCGTTGAACAGCTGGTAGTTTCGAACTCCTGACCCTGAAGTTAGCAGCCCGATTCGTAACCACTATGCTACCAGAGTTCCTAATTGAACATTAGTTAAAACTGCTTAAAAACAAAACAACAAAAAAACCACATTATAGAGATAGTTAATGAGAAACTTTAGGTGGAAAAATTGCTAGTTTACAGTATCAGGTTGCTTGTATTCATATTTTCTTGTGTTGAAGAAGAGCAAAGATCATTTATATGTCAAGTCACAAAAGGACAAAGATTTAACTTCAAAGTAAATTTTTGCTAATTCCTTATTTAATCATGAAACTGAGCTCCTGACTAGGTTGTTTGCAAGTTCAACTGTGAGATTCTATTTAAAAAATTTTAAATTGTCATCTCCTGTGAAATATCCAAACTTTACTGTAAAGCTGGTGGTGATGGTGGTGTGGTGTGCAGTCAGTTCTGACTCATAGCGACCCTATATAGGGTTTCTGAGGCTGTAAATCTTTGCAGAAGCAGAAAGCCTCATTTTTCTCCTGTGGAACTGCTGAGAGTTTCAAACTGCTGACCGTGAAATTAGCAGCTGGAC
This sequence comes from Chrysochloris asiatica, assembly GCF_000296735.1. Classification (NCBI taxonomy): domain Eukaryota; kingdom Metazoa; phylum Chordata; class Mammalia; order Afrosoricida; family Chrysochloridae; genus Chrysochloris; species Chrysochloris asiatica. The sequence goes on from NW_006408527.1 coordinate 13,920,723, forward strand.
TCATAACCACTACGCTTACTGTAAAACTAGTTGCAGGCAAATGCGTATGCTTAGAATGCTTCCTACAGAAAGCTGTTACTAAAAGTTATAAATTCTGTTTCTCATAGGAATAGAATTTGCCCATTAACCTTATAACATTTATCTAATGGACTCCGACTTCACTGGTAGTGTAGTGGATTAAACATTGGGCGGCTAGCCACAAGGTCAATGGTTCAAACCCACCAGCCACTCCACGGGAGAAAGATGAGGCTTTCTGCTCCCATAAAGATTTACAGCCTTGGAAATCTTGTTGTTATTGCTAAGTGCCATCGAGTATAGTACCTGTATAAGGTTTCCAAGGAGCGGTTGGTGAGTTTGAGCCACCTACCTTTAGCTCAAACCATTGTTGTTGTTGTGAAATGCTGTTGAGTCGATTCCGACCCATAGCGACCCTATACAAGGTTTCCAAGGCTGTAAATCTTTATGGGAACAGAAAGCCTCATCTTTCTCCTGGGGTGGCTGGTAGTTTTTAACTGCTGACCTTAAGGTTCACAGCCTGATTCGTAACCACTGTGCTACCAGAGCTCCTTAGCTCAAACCATACAGGGTCACTATTGCTAGGAGTTGGGGCTGACTTGATACAACAACAGCAGCAAACCAACAAAAGCTGTGTATATTTTTTTCTCAGTCAAAATGTTCATTCATTTACACCGTAATCCTTTCAAGGTTATTGAAAGGTTAAAAAAAAGTAAGGTGATGTTTATAAGAGATACACTTTTTAATACCCACTGCAATGACTCAATTCTTCCACACTGGAAGCTTATGATGATATATGTGCCAATGGGACACATAATCTGACTTCAAATGCCCTGATAAGGTCTGTATTTTAAAACCCATACCTGGAATATCTCAAGGAGCTCTGGTAGCGTAGTGGTTAGGAATCGGGCTGCAAACTACAAGGTCAGCAGTTCGAAACTACCAGCTGTTCCATGGGAGAAAGATGAGGCTTTCTACTTCCGTAAAGATTTACAGGGTCTCTACGAGTAAGAACTGACTCCATGGCACATAACAATAACAACAACAACAAACCTGGAATATCTCAGCAAAAGTAGGATATCAACTGCTTCATCAATACTTTAAAAACTTCTGCCTCTGATCTCTTAGTATAAAACCCATTCCTTTTTAAAATTCTAAGCTTAAAAAAAAAACACCATTCTTAGTACCATATGAGTATTTATCTCCTTTAGTCTGAAACGTCTTTATCTACAGTACATTCTCTTTATAAAAATTTCCATATTTATTTATATAGAAGTGGCTTTTTTATCTTCTTTCACTTTTAGTTTTTATTTTCTTTTCCTTGGCTTCTAAGAAGTAGCAACATTTTTTAAAAGGATCTGTTGAACTTACCCCTTTTTGCGCTTTAGAATTATCCAGCAGGGAATAATGATGGATAAAATAAAGAAGAATATACCAAAGAAAATACCTAGACAGTAAAATAAGGTAATTAAGTGCATGGAAAATATAACCTCTATGTTTTAAACTCTATATTAATGCCTAGTCTCATGAGAGATGCCAGTGACTTTTTTATGGCGTATAAATTATTTTTTAAATACACGCAGGTTTATCTTTTATATTTCTCCCCTTGTTGTTGTTAGGTGCCATTGAGTCAGTTCCGACTTCTGTCAGCCCTGTGCACAATAGAATGAAATACTGCCCAGTTCTGTGCCACTCACAATGGTTATGTTTTAGTTCATTGTTTCAGTAACTGTGACAATCCATCTCATTAGAAGGGTCTTCCTCTTTTTTTGTTGACCCTTCACGTTTCCAAGTATAATGACCTTTTCCGGGGACTGGTGCATCCTGTTAACATGTCCAAAGTACATGAGATGAAGCCTTATCAACCTCTCTTCTAAAGAGCATTCAGGCTGTACTTCTTTCAAGACAGATTTCTTTGTTCTTCTGACAGTCCACGGTGTATTCAATATTCGTTGCCAATGCCATAATGCAAATGCATCGGTTCTTTTCCAGTCTTTCTTATGCATTGTCTAGCTCTCACATGCATATGAGGCAAGTGAAAATATGGCTTGGGTCATGTGCACCTTAGTCCTCAAAATGATGTCTTTGACCTTTTAACATTTCAAAGAGATCTTTTACAACAGATTTGCCCAGTGCTATATGGAGTCCAAAGAGCTCTGGTAGCGTAGTGGTTACGAATCGGGTTGCGAACTGCAAGGTCAGCAGTTCAAAACTACCAGCTGCTCCGTGGGAGAAAGATGAGGCTTTCTACTCCTGTAAAGATTTACACCCTCGGAAACCCTGTACAGGGTCGCTATGGGTCGGAACCGACTCGACGGCACTTAACAACAACAACAACATCTTTTATTTATTGATTTTTTTGATGTTTCCAACATTGCATAATATTTCCCCTATAGATTCCTTCAATACTGCAAATTGAAACTTCAATTTTTTTCTTCAGTTCTTTTAGCTGCAGAAATGCTGAGCATGTTCTTCCCTTTTGATTTTAACTCCAGGTCTTTGCATATTTTATTATAATATTTTATTTTGTCTTCTTAAGCTGTCCTTTGAAATTGTTCAGCTTTTTTGATTTATTCATTTTAGCTACTCTGTCTTCAAGAGCAAGTTTCAGAGTTTCTTTAGACATCCACTTTGGCCTTTTCTTTCTCTTTTGTCTTTTTTATGACCTTTTGCTTTCTTCCTGTATGATGTTCTTGATGTCATCTACAACTTCTCTTGTCATTATAGTGTTCAATGCATCCAATCTGTTCTTCAGATGGTCTGTAAATTCAGGTGGAATATATACAAGGTCATATTTTGGTTCTTGTTGACTTGTTTTAATTTTCTTCAGCTTCAACTTGAACTTGAATATGAGAAACTGATGGCCTGTTTCCAGTCAGCCCCTGGCTTTGTTTTATCTAATGATATAGAGCTTCTCAATCATTTCTTCTCACAAATATTATTCCTGCATATTCCATCTGGTGAAGTCCATGTATATGTATAATTGTCCCATAAGTGCAGAACTGCAAGGTCAGCAGTTCAAACTCACTAGGCACTCCTCGTAAACCCTATATTGAGTCACTATGAGTCGGAACCAACTCGATGGCACTTAACGACAATAACAACCACCACAACTCCAGGTGGCTTTCCACCCCTGCTGTTGAAAAATCAGAATTTTTAATGAATAAATTATTGGTGTAATGAATAAATTGTTGGTCTTGCAAAATTCTATCCCCAGTGTCATTTATACATCAAGGTCATTTTTTCCAACTACCGATCTTTCCTCTTTGCTTCCAACTTTTGTATCGAATCACCAGTAATTATCAATTCTTGCTTGCATGTTTCATCAATTCCAGACTGAAGAAATTAACAGAATTCTTCAGTTTCTTCACCAATGGCTCTGGTGGTTGGCACATCAATCTGAATAATAGTGGTATTAACTGGTTTTTCTTATAGGCACATGTAGATTATCCCATCACAGACAGTAGTGTACTGCAAGATCGATCTTGAAATACTCTTTTTGATGATGAATGTGACACCATCCAGGTTGAATAGAGAGGGTGCATTTTACTCCTAAGGTTATGGTTAAGGAGTGAGCAGAACAGTTTTGTAACCTTGAGGTCAACAGAGCCTTTCAACAGGTAGGTGTTGAGTACCAGTACTAGGACATGTGGGCTCTAGCTCTCATTGCTGAGCATATGCCTTTAATGCAAAGCATAACACACAGGCTGTCCTATACAAGAAAGCCTACTAATTCTCTTTGAAGTAAACTTATCAGAAAAATTATTCCTATTATATAGGCAGATCCTAGAAATGGGCTTGGAAGACCAGTCTTTGGGCTTTCAATTAGAGCAAATGGTCACAACTAACAACATGAAACCCAAGAAGATGTGTTCTCTAGTTACATTTTGATAAAGAATTTTTAACACTGAAGAATGAGTGTTCATTCATAATGGTATAATAAAAGCAAAGAACTTTGATTAAAGATTCTTGTTCTAAATGCATATGAGGATACCTGTTTTGCCATACCATAGTTTGTACTTATCTCTATTTTCTTTGTAATTTAGTTAGTAATGGAAGATATTTTAATCTATTCTTTTATGTTCATTACAAGGGAATACTTACTTTTCAAAGATGCTAGAGTTCCTCAGCCAACCCTTAAAAAAACTTACCAACTATGACAGCATCACGTGGGCCTAAAAGGAAGACAAAAGCCACAAAACATCAGACTGGCATACAACATGGCCAAACAGGATACCTTGACTAGAGATAGTCCCCCCCACCCCCCAGCACTCAGTTAAAAAATTTTAAATGTCATTGACTTCACATATACTATTTCATTTTATTTTGTACAATTAGTAAAACTTGTTTCTGTGTTGTTTTTTTAATTAGTATTTTATTTAAATTAGTTACTTGTATCATACAAATGACAATCACAGAAGAAAATTGTTATTAACAGGAAAAGAATGCAACTGTACTCACAGTCATTAAATTCTAAAACATTTTGGTACATTCTTTTCAGATACATTTTTCTGTAGTTGTATGGTATAAAGTACAAACTATACTGAAGCAAAATAATACCAATTTAGTAGATGCATCATGGTTTATTTAATGTCTTCTGGTGTGGAGCTGAGGATAAGCACTGGACCGCAAGGTCGTTTGAAACACAGGGTTGGTGGTTCAAACTCACTAGTCGCTCCCTGGAAACCCTCTAAAGGGTTACTATGAGTTGGAGCCAACTCAACAGCACTTAACAACAACAATTGTTACTTAACTTGTTTCCACTTTAATCCCAAAACCATTGATAAAAAATTGTATTAACTGTACTTTTTTCACTTTTAGTAAAATTTAAACATTGTAAAAATTAATGTTTCATATTATTTCATCAATTTGAATTCCTATAAGGACTAATGGACATGAACATTTATATTATTTTCTACACATATTATATAATTACTTTTTGTAAGGGTTTTTGCAAGTTTATAAAAGGAACTTCATATATATATCTATATATATATGTATCTTCATATTCATACTTAAAAAAATACTGTTATATCCTTACTTCTTATTGTTCATACTAATTTTTGTTGTAGTTGTTGTTAATTTAATGGGCAAAAAACTGGTACAGTGTTCTTTCTTTTTATATGTTTTCAGTTATAGTGAGGCTAAAGATTTTCTGTGTATCTATAAACCAAGGGTCAAAAATGTTTACATCCTTTCCCCTTCATTCTAAGGTACTTTTTGTGTATTTCTGCTCCTCTTCTAGGGCTGTGTGATGTTGACCAAGGTAACAGAGCTAGATAGCTGAAAAACTCCATTTACCTTGGAAACAGCATGGAGATGTTTGTGAACTAAGCATGTGAGCTTCTGATAGAATTTTACAAGATTAACTACTAATTTATTACAAATACCTCTTTTCATCAACATAAATGGTGACTATACTTAACTATACAGTCTCAGAAACCCTCTGCAGGGTCACTATGAGTCGGAACCGACTCCACCACACATCACCCCCACCATACTTTGCTTACTGAAAGTGAAGAGGACTTGAAGCACTTGTAGATGAAGGTAAAAGAATACAGCCTTTAGTATGGATTACAACTTAATGTAAAGAAAACAAAAACCTTCACAACTGGATCAATAAATGATGTTATGATAAATGGATAAAAGATTCAAGTTGTCAAGGATTTAATTTTTATTGGGATCCACAAGGACAATTGGTCTGGTTTTGCTTGATTTAATAGTAATTGCTAATGGCATATTTTGGAGTTAAGGTGGAGTTCAACATTACCCTTCCTCTACTCTGAGAAAGGTGCTGTACTGAATCAGATCTGTAATATAAGTGGGCCATTGAAATGGGGGATGTAAGAGATCTGACAATTCTAAGGAATTTTTCATCCTGTGATATACTAGCACTCAGAGGATCCTTCTACCAACCACGCTGACTGAGTTTTCCCATGAGACTATGGTCTTAAGCTTTCAAACCCGTAAAATCGATCTTGGAAGGTGTTTGCTTATGTCCAAGGAATATTTATATTTGTGTCTTCAGTATTTGTATATAAACTACTAATTGCAAGGTTGGCAGTTCAAACCCATAGCTACTTTGCTGGACAAAGTTGAGGCTATTTATGCCTGTAAAAGTTAAACAGTTGCCGAAACCCTATATAGAGGTACTATGAGTCAGAATTGACTGGACGGCATTGTGTTTATTGTTGTTTGTTTTTTGATCTAGATACTTTAGAGGAGTGCTGGTGGCACCATGGGTTAAGTGTTGGACTGCTAACCAAAAGATTGATGGTTCAAACTCACAAGCCATTCTGTAGGAAGATGAGGTAGTCTTAGTCTGTAAAGGTTCATAGGCTTGAAAACCTGTGTTCTACTCTGCCATATCAGATTACTGTGAGTTGGAATTAACTTGATGGCCGTGAGTCTGGTTTTTATAAATTGTTGTTGTGAAGTGCCATCGAGTCGGTTCCGACCCATAGCGACCCTGTACAGGGTTTCCGAGGGTGTAAATCTTTACGGGAGTAGAAAGCCTCATCTTTCTCCCGCGGAGCGGCTGGTAGTTTCGAACTGCTGGCCTTAAGGTTCGCAGCCCGATTCATAACCACTACGCTACCAGAGCTCCTTTATACTTCTATCTGCTCTCACCTATGTGCACACATGTACCTACTTGTTTACCAGTATGCCTAGATTCATCCATATGTGTGGGCTTCCTACAGTTTTATGGGTTTAGGTTTAACATCTAGGTCTTTGACCCACTTTGAGTTAGTTTTATGGGGTGAGGTATGGGTCCTGTTTTATTTTTCTGTATATTGGTATCTAATTTTTCTGGCACCACTGATTAAAATGACTGTCTCTGTTCCATTGGCTGGGCTTTGATCCCTTACAGAAAACCAGTTGTTCATAAACGGGGTTGTATTGTATATCTTCCTGTATTTGCGGGCTTGGATCTCTAGTCAGGTCTATGGAATTCCGATTATTTCTTAGAAGATTGCTTCTATGCTTTTATTGGAATCCTGGTGTGGTGCTGCGGGATAATGTGCTGGACTCCAAGGTCGGTCTGAACCACAAAGTTGGCAGTTCAAACTCACCAGTTGCTTTACTCGGAAACCCTATACAGGGTCACTATGACTTGGAAGCAACTTGATGACCCTTAACAACAACAGCAGCAAATGCTTTTAGTGTCATGGTATTCTAGGATTCCAGTAATTTTTGGAGGGATACAATTTTATTTAATCGGAAAGATCATAATTTTCCTTTTTTTTTTTCTTTCCTATTTTCACTTTTTCTGGTGATTTGATTTCAGTTTTCCGTTCCACAAGTCATTCATATTTTGTTTCATGGAACTGATTTGCAATGCCCACAGTGTTAACAGCACTCAGCCCACATCCTCCCTGTGCTTTTTGTTTTCATTTGTCCTTCACCTTATCCCTTCTTCCCTTCTTCCCTTTTCCCTGTGCTAATGCTGCTCTGTTGATCTTGAATGGTAGATAGTTCGATAGTTCTAAGGAGTGTGTACCCCCTTATTGCTGTTGCTGTTAAGTATTGTTGAGTTGGTTCTGACTCATAGAGACCCTATAGGGCTTCTGAGGACCATCTGGTGCGTTTGGACCACTGACTTCATGGTTAGCTGTCCACTGCTGATCCCACAGAGCCACACAAGGACTCTGTACCTCTGTAACGAGGCACTGCTCTAAAGAAATGGACTACTGGGGTGGCACTGTATGACCAGCACTGCAATGTGAACCTCAAGGTCGGTGGTTCAAATTCACCAGCTGCTCCTTGGAAACCCTATGCAGGATCACTGTGAGTTGGAACCAACTTGACAGCACTTAACCACAACAACAACTCTTAAGGAGGTGTACGGGCATCTCCTTGTAGGCTTGTCTACTGTTTGATGGAAACTTGAGCCATGGTGGCAAGATCAGTTCTAGTTCCAGGCTTGCAGGATGACTAAGCACCATCAGCTTGGGGGTTCCACCAATCTATGTCAGACCAGTTCGCTTAGCATTTTTTATAATCTTGAGTTTTGTTCCACATTTTTCTCCCACTCTATCCAGGATCTTCTATTGTGATCCCAACTGGTGCCATTGGTAGTGTGGTAGCTGGGCACCTAGTTCTTCTGGTCTCAGGATCATGGAGGCTTGTGTGGTCCTTTGCTATTATTGTTAAGTGCCATTGAGTTGGTTCCGACTCATAGTGACCCTGAATAGGGTTTCTGAGGAGCAGTTGGTGAATTTGAACCACCGATCTTGAGGTTCAAACTGACCTTGTGGTCCAATGTATTATCCCACAGTGCCACACCAGGACTCCATGTGTGGTCCATTAGGGGATTCTAATAATTCTAATGTTAGATTTCTTCATTAAATCTCATATTTCCTTTTTTTGTTTGCTCTGCAAGCTGATAAATTCAGTTATTTCTAGTTGATTTATTCTATATTCTGTCTGTTCAACTCAATTGTTGAGAGTTTCTCTTGCTTTTTCTAATTCAGTTGCTTTATTCTTCAGTTCTCCATTTTGTGTTTTTTCAGTTTCTTTGTGAGTTTTTCATTTTGTTCCTCTGTATCTTTTCTCATCTCTACTAGTTCGTTTTTGTGTGTGTGCTTTTCACTTCATTAAAGTACATTTAGCACTATAGTCTGAAAATTTTTGCCATAGGGTAATTTCCTCTTCTTCAGATTCACTTTTCATTAGTCCTTCTTCAATTGTGCTTTTGTGTGTTACTATTTTCTACTGAAGGCACTCTGGTAGTGTAGTGGTTACGAATCGGGCTGCAAACCACAAGGCCAGCAGTTCACAACTACCAGCTGCTCCGCGGGAGAAAGATGAGGCTTTCTGCTCCTGTAAAGATTTATAGCCTTGGAAACTCTGTTCAGGGTCGCTATGGGTCAGAACCGAGTCGACGACACTTAAGAACATTTTCTACTGAACTTGAGCCACTGTATCTTTTCTTTGTCTTTCTTTCTGATTGGGTGCCCTGGTGGCACAGTGTTCAAGTGCTTGTTTGACAAACAAAAGACCAGGGCCTGCACCCAGCAGTCATACAACAGGAGAAAGATGGAGTAACCTGCCTCCACAAAGACTTAAGCACCCTAGGAATCTCATAAGACAGCTCTACTTGGCTTCACAGGGTTAATATAAGTCTGAATCAACCCAATGTCAGTGAGTTGATTTACTATGTTTTCCTGAGAACCACCGGAGAACACTCTTATCTTTAGGGTTTTGTTTTTTTTAATTGCTTAATTGGAAGTTCTGAATGCTTGATCTCTGGAATTCAGTGCATATGCATGGAAGTATGGGGTATGTGGTACATTTAGTTGGTCACAGATACTGATATCAATGGTAAGGCTTGACTTCTCTGTAGCAAGGGTAGAGGCTTTTGAGGTCTTTCCCTCAGGTTCTCTCATGGTGTCTCCCTACGGGCAAGAAGCTACTGTTTTCCTCTGTGTTGCTCATCTGTTCACAGTATTCCTTTCATCGTTCTACCTTTGTGGTACTTCCTGGTCCTAATGCCCATGCATCTTGGGTCTCAGGGAGATTTATCAACACTCTCTCATAGTTCCATAGTCTCTCTGCACCCCCTCCCAATTGCATGGCCCAGAGATTCTCATGGTCAACCCATGCTGTCTTAAAAAATCCAGTGACAGCTTCCTGATTAGCACTCTTTCTGTGTTCTCTGTTTGGAGTGTGACTCAGCCCCGTTACAAAATGGCTGTGATGAGCAAGAGCTCCTGATGCTATTGGTCCAGTTAACCTAGCTTCTGCACCAATGCGACTCCTCCTCTCCCCTACTCTGAGCTCACGCCAACTCTCCTACACACCTATCTCACTGCCATCTTGATCTCTGAGATCCCGGTCTATGCTGGTTTTTATTCACTATTCAGTGGGTTAGTTGCTGGGGGAAGAAATCGCAGCATTCACTCACTCTGCCATCCTATTCCACTTTTCTGGGAGCCTTTTTTAAAGGTTTATTTTACCAGTGATGTGCTTCTGGCTCTTAAGACCATAGCTTGCAAACAAATCATTACTGTGTGGTGCATATAACAGAGTGATAGAAATGAAAAAGGTTGAGAGTGAGCCTTAAGGAGAGAGAGATTAACCCTGGCATGTGGTGAAAACTGTGAGGAAAGCAAGGCCTACCTTACTCTCAGGGCTCTGGACTGTTTGGGAAGATATACGGGCACTTAGTGTGCTCCGTGGATCCTGGTGTGGCACTGTAGGATCAACACTGGACTGACAATCACAAGGTCAGTGGTCCAAACCCATCAGCTGCTCCTTGGAAACCCTATACAGGGTTGCTATAAATCAGACCTGACTGGACCACACTTAACAACAACAATAACAACATTATACTCCTTAGCTCCTAGCACACATAACACAGTGAATGGATATACTGTAAACATGACTGAGCATAGCACGTGCACTTACTTGATGTACAAATGGCCAGAGGAGGGTTCCATCGGTCATCACCCTGGCATTGGCTTTGTGGACTGCCTTCCAGAGTATACCCAACTTCACACGCTATGGTAATATTGTCTCCATAATGATAAACTTTCCTATATTTCGGTTCCTTCCAGGCTCTATTCATAAGCTGTGGGATGCTACATGTGACCTCTGGAGTTAGAAACATCAGAAGAAAATCCATGTTTTACTGGAAATTATTCATTGAAGCTGTCATACTAGCAAAATCTGTGCCTCAAGACCTACTTTGGAGTCCTAGTGTAGCGCTGTGGGTTAATACACCAGACTGCAAAGTTATTTGAAAATGCAAGGTCAGTGGTTCAAGCTCATCAACTGCTCCTCGGAAACCCTATACAGGATAGTTATGGGTTGGAATCGACTCGATGACACTTCACGACAACAACAAACCTACTTTGCCCTCAGCAAATTGAGAGTAGAGTTTCAATTAAGAATTAGTGACCCACCCAAACACCATATGATTTTTAAATCTCTGACACTTTCATTTTTTATGTAAATAAAGGGAGTACAACACATTCACTTTTATTATTAACAACTCTGTAACTGGAAAGTTGCAGAAGGATTAGGATTTCGGATGATCATGTTCTAGACCTCGATCTATGTGGGCTTACCCATAAGGAATCAAAAATATTATATTTTATTGTTCTCTGGATATGTGATAGATGATGATATTTAGTCTCTGGTCTATTTTTATATAAGGAACCAAGAAGTTAGTAAATGATTCAGAATTTAAAATATGATTTTTCTTTTTAATCTACTTCATCTCATTTAAGTAGTCCTTGTTTTGCTTTTTCAGGAGAAACATGTGGCAATTGGCTCCTATAAAGATGGAAACCCAATGGGGGCGGTTCTACTGTTTTATCAGTTGCTATGTATCAGAACTGACTCTGTGGTAGCAGGTTTGATTTGGTTTGCTTTCTGTTTCTGCCCAGCCATCAATACTTCCTCCAAAGTCTACTTTTCAGTTGTGATCATCTCAAACTGAATCTAATTTTTTTTTTTTTCCTTTATGAGAATCAACAAGGTAAAGTGGTATTTCTCACAGTGTGATCTCTGATCTTACATCAGAATATTTTGATGAGTTTGTTAAACATAGACGTCTATATTCCATCTCAAAAGGGTCAGAATCAGAATCCATGTGAATCAAGCTTAAGAATCTACTGACCAATCTGAAAGGAATCATATTAGAAGGTTCTAGATAGAGTGGATCATGAAAAGCTATGGGCAACATTGCCGAATATGAGTATTCTGGAACAGTTAATTGTGCTCATGAGGAACCTGAACATCGACCAAGAGTCAGTTTTTCGAACAGAACGAGGAAACACTGAATGATTTAAAATTTGGAAAAGTGTGCGTCAGGGTTGTATTCTTCCACCAAATTATTCAATCTGTATGCTGAGCAAATAATTAAGAAGCTGTATTATATAATGAAAAACGTGACATCAGGATTGTAAGAAGACTCGTTAACAGTTCCCTGGTGGTACAATTTTGCTTGCTGAAAGTGAAGAGGACTAAAATACTTACTGATGTAAATCAAAGACCACAGCCTTCCATATGGGGTGCACCACAATGTAAAGAAAACAAAAATCCTCACCAGAGAACCAATAAACCACATCCATAATAAACGGAGAAAAGACTGAAGCTGTCAAAGACTTCATTTTGCTTGGCTCAGCCATCAACACTCATGGAAGCAGCAGTCAAGGAATCAAACAACGTATTGCATTAGACAAATCTGCTGCACAAGACCTCTTTAAAGTGTTCAAGAGCAAATATGTCAGTTTGAGGACTAACATGTGCTTGACCCAAACCATGGTATTTTCAATAACCTCATACACATGTAAAAGTTGGACAGTGGATAAGGAAGACCACAGAAGAATTGATGCAGCTGACTTATGTTGTTGTTTTTGTTGTTAAGTGCCATTGAGTCAGTTCCGACCCATAACGACCCTGTATAGGGTTTCCAAGGAACAGATGTGAGCTTGAACCACTGACCTTGCAGGTCAAATGGCTTTGCAGTCTGGCGCATTAACACACAGTGCCACACCAGGAGAGGAGAATATTAAAAGTACCATGAACTACCAAAAGAACAAATAGTTCTGTGTTGGAAGAAGCACAGCCAGAATGCTCCTTGGAAGCCAGGATGAAGAGACTTCATCTCTCATACTTCAGACAGTCCCTGGAGAAAGATATGTTTGGTAAAATGAAGGGTTGAAGAAAAAGTGGTAGACCCCCAATGAGATGGACTGGCACAGTGGCAGCAGAAATAGGTTCAAACATAGCAACTATTATGAGGTTGGTGCAGGACAAGGCAGTGGTTCATTTTATTGTGCATAGGGTCGCTATGGGTCAGTACTGACTCAATGGCACATAACAACAACTACAGTAGGATAAAAATATAGAAAGAAACTCCAAATTGTAAAATAGACCAGGCTTCCAGGTTGGATAAAGACTGGTAGAATTCCCAAGGCTCTTAGTCAGCCTTCAGTCCTGATACTGAACTTACTCCTGGGGTTCCAAAGAAATAATAATAATAATAAAGAATCTGCCTTTCACACAAGATTCCTGGCTGATTTTGATAAGGCAACAGATTGAGGACCTCTGCCATAAAGCATATTTGATAACAGTTAAGACAGAAGCAATTTTATACAGTTGAAAAGAAATGACCTTTCACAATTAATTTTTAAAACTACTATTGGCCAAGGGGCTAGCTGCTTCTTAACAGCTGAAACACAGGTATGTCTGAAGTCCTTTGTATCTCATTTCTGCCCTTAGGCAAGTACTGCTAAAAAGAAAAGAATAAAACAAAAAGCAAATTTAAAGTTTTATGAAGTCAAAGAACCCTGTTGAAAATGAGTATATGCAAAAAATGCAAAAGTTGGACAGTGAATAAAGAAGAACATAAAAGAACTGATAGATTTGAGTATGGTGTTGGAGGAGAATATTGAAAGTACAATGGACTACTGAAAGAACAAACAGATCTGTGTTGGAAGAAATGCAGCCAGAGTGCTCCTTGGAAGCCAGGATTGTCAAACCTTCATCTCTCATACTTCGGACACTTTGTCAGGAGGGACCAGTCACTGGAGAGGGATATCATGTTTGGTAAAGTGGAAGGTTAGAGAAAAAGAGGAAGACCCCCAATGAGATGGATTGGCACTGTGGTGGCAGCGGTGGGCTCAGGCGTAGTAATGATTGTGAGATTGGCTCAGGACCAGTCAGTGTTTTGTTCTATTGTACATAGGGTTGCTATGAGTTGGTAATGAGTCAATGACACCTAACAACAACAACAACAACATATTCTCAGGAATGAACTCTCAGCCTTATTAACTTCCTACATCCATTTTTCATAACATTAACCCAGCAGGATTAAGAAATACCAGGAAATTAGGTACCTTTGCAGTAAAGATCAAATTGACTCCAGGTTCCTTGATCTGTACAGAAAATGAAGGGCTCTCCCACCAACTGGTAGCCTGAGTCACATATGTAGTTGACTGTCATCCCAGGCGGATATGAAGATTCACGTTTTCCAATATAGTTACCATTGCGGATCTCGGGTGGAGGTGAGCACACTAAAGGTGAGTTCCAACACAAAAACATGAAAGGACATTCAATTGAGCAGAGAAATATGAACAAACCAACCTATGCAATAATATTTCTGCCTACTAGAGGCATGAGGCAGGAGGTCCTAAGCCACTAACTACTAGCTGATTATTGGAAAGACTGACTCTTTAAACCCAGACGTCTTGGCCTTCATTAATGAACTTCTCTGTCTTCTCTACCTGCAAATTATATCAGATAGGAGTACCACAGGAATCTAATTCAATGTTCTGTCCTCATTGGAAGGCAGAACTTGTATGCTCAATCACAGTCACAGATGAATCTGTAACTGTCAGGTTTTGTCATTTAGACTTTTGTTGTTAAGTTCTGTCGAGTCAGTTCCAAATCATAGCAAACCTGGATAGGGTTTCCAAGAAGCGACTGGTGGGTTTGAACCACCAACCTTGCAATCCAGTGCTTATCCAGGACTTTCAGATTAGGGTTTGCTCATAGTGCAGTGTAGTGGTTACAAGTAGGACTGCTAAACTCAAGGTTTGCAGTTCGAAAGTAGCAGCTGTTCCACAGGAGAAAAATGAGGCTTTCTGCTCCCATAAAGTGTTACAGCCTTGGAAACCCTGTACACAGTTGCTATGAATCAGAACTGACTCCATGGCACACCACCACTACCACAATGGTGCAGTGAAGGGTCTTTACAAAGAACACAGTCATGAGCAGAACACTTAAAAGTAGCAAAAGGAGCTCCGTCTGAGTTTCTTTAAGCATTTTACAGCATTATCGGTTCTGAAGTAAATTATAGACACCAACAGGCACTTTTTAGCATACCTTTATACTATCTAGCATAAAGACAATTTGTAATAGAAATAGCATAAAAGGTCATTTTCTTTGGCATTTGTTTTCAGTTCTTTGAAAATTGTCTCTACAAAATGTAACCCTCACTGACTTCTCCTCTTTTCACCATCCCACACTCTTTACCCCACCAGGAAAGGTCCTTGGAATATTACCGTTGGGACACAGTGTATCGTATCTAGAACCCTGTGTTGTTCACCTGCAGGTAGTTCTGTGTCTGCCATTCATAACACAGCCAATCACAATAAAAAACAACTATCATGCAAATCAGAGGTCCTTTCCTAGATAGTCTGATCCACGTGGGACATGAGGAAATGCCACTAACCAACAGGAGTAGAAAGTTCACAGAGAGGGGCAGGACCGCTCCAAATTCCGTTCCCTTGATTGTCACTTGTACAGCGGATGGTGCGCTGCCCAATAAGGCTGAAGGTCATTCCTTCGTCTACATTGGGGTCACACTTGTAAGATACTTCTTCTCCATAGGGAATGCTTCCCAGAGAATTTCCTGTGTGTTTCCCATTAAGGATAGTTGGAGGATTTGGACAAAAGATTTCTAGGAAAAAAGTTCCATTAGAGTTTTAATTGGGTTATTAGATGGTGTCTTGTGATTGTGTTGAAAATACATTATTTATATTCTATTAAAAGGAGTATAACTAAAGTGGACAGAATTCAAATATGTGAGACTTTTGTGAAGAAAGAACTAACGTGAGAACTAGGTCATAGCTTATTGTAACCATCTAAATGACCCTCAATGCTCTGGATTCTTCAGATAGTTACGTTTTTCCAAGAAACAAACATTACAAAATAATCATTTTAACCATTTTGGAAAATAATTAATTTTTTATTCAACAAACCTTTGAACAACTACTTTATGTCAGGCCACATAAGATCCCTGAGATGATAATAGGAATGGGGTATAAAACGGATAAGGTTTTAACCCCAAGACACCCTATGCTCCAAGGAAATCTTTGTGAAGTTTATTAAACATGTATTACTCGATGGCACTTAACATCAACAACTGTCTTCAATGCTGGAGTCCTGGTGTGGCTCTGTTGATAAGCACTCTACCACAAGGTCAGTTTGAATCACAAGGCTGACAGTACAAACTCACCAGTGACTCTTCAGAAACCCTGTATAGGGTGGTTATGGGTTGGAATCAGTTTAAGAGTACTTAACAACAACAACAACACTGTCTTAAACAGATAATCTTGATGGTACAAGACCACTTCCATCAGTTTCAACACCAAATATCTAATAGTGTTATGAGAGTACAATTGATAAATGTTCATTAAATGGCTCCAGAGTGTCTTCAAATTTCTTTCAGATTTATCTTTCTTCTAAGCATTCATCTGTCATTTTATTCCTGCTTTTAGTGTATCTATTTGGAACAGTTCTCTCCCCAGGATTATTTGGATGCTTCTAATCTGATGTGAATTTAGGGATAGGTATATAATCAGAGTTCTGGTAGCGTAGTGGTTACGAATTGGGGTGCTAATCTCAAGGTTGGCAGTTTGAAACTACCAGCTGTTCCGTGGAAGAGATGAGGCTTTCGGCTCCCATAAAGATTTACAGCCTCGGAAACCCTGTACCTGGTCACTATGAGTCAGAACCAACTCCACGGTACTTAACAACAACAATATAATCAGAATTGTGTCTATAATAAAAGGAAAGGTCTTTGTACACCAAACAATGAATGATCTCCTATTTCTGGAATTTATTACTTATATAATAAACTTTGGTAGAATAGTGGATTATGAATTGGGCTGCAGTTTGAATCTACCAGTTGTTCCATGGGAGAAAGATGATGCTTTCTGCTCCCGTAAAGAATTATAGCTGCAGAAACCCTATACAGACTGTTTCTAGTCCACAGTGTTTACTAAGGGCGGGTTTGCCATGGGTCATCATAAACGAAGGACACTTTTGCTCTAAGCTGGGTCACTGAGTCAGTACTGACTCCACAGCACACAACCACGACCGCCGAAGTTTATTTATACACGTTGTTATATATTGAATTTAAAGTTTCAACATGTTGTTGTTATTGTTCTCAACATATAGTGACCCTGTATAGGGTTTCTGAGGAGCAGCTGCTAGGTTTGAACCATCAACCTTCTGGTTCACACTGAACCTGCAGTCAATCCAGTGCTTACCCTACAGTGCCTTACTAGGTCATCAACATAAGATGTATAAATAGATTTATAACAAGGTTTGCCCACATCATGCTAATTTTTAACTATTTTCTCAATAATATTTATCCTTATTTAACTTTCCATTTTATAAGTTCTAATTTTTATTCCTTTATTTTCTTGTTTATTGTCTGCCTCCTCAACCAGAAAATACACCGCATGGGAGCAGAGATGTGTCTTTCTCATTCATTGGTCTCTTCCCAGGTCCTGGCCCATGGCAAACCCTCCCTCAGAAAATACCGTGGACTAAATAACAGGTAGAATGGATAGCTTAGACATGTACGAGAATAAAAGGACATAAAATTTAAGAGAGAGAGAACTGAAAAATAAATGAATAAAAAATGTTCATCTTCATGCTATCTAGTGTCTCTAGACAGAACTTAATACTGTCATTAAACTGTTATGGTTGTTATGAGCCATCAAATTGGGTCCAACTCATACTGACTCTATATAGGATTTCCGAGAAGGGGCTGGTGGATTTGAACCAACAATCTTGTGGTTGGCAATCCAGTGCTTATCCTACAGCACCAGGGCCCATCATTAATTTACAAATTAGTACGAAAAACATATGATGTACAAAACCTACAAGAAGTTTCTTGAAATTCTCTCAGCAATGAACTATTTCTATCAGCAATTTAGTTAACAAGAACAGAGATGTAAATGACAGGTAGATTGCATGAGGCAAAAACACATCAGAAAAAAGAGAACTGTTTCTCTTCATAGTTATTCCATCTACTCACGTTCACAGACAGGAGTACTGCCACTCCACAAGCTTTCCATTCCAACCAAGACACACTGAATAACAGAACTGCCTTTTAATCGGAACCTAAATTAAAAACAAGCGAAAAACCAGTGAATCTATGAGCAATTCTTTTCTCTTCTTCCATCTCTTTACTGACAGATGCTCAACTTCCTCACTTCAGTCTAAACACTGTTTAGTTCTTAGGTTAAAGCTCAGGTAAAGGCCTTGGCTCACTGGGGATATATGTTTAGTAGCTGGCAGAAATTTAGAGGCTAAATTATTCTAAGGAAATGACAGTATCCTGTGTCTGGAAAATGCTTACTAATCATGGACACCATAGTCCAGCATCTTCTCTGGAAATACTGAACCCAGAGTCAGACTTCTCTTCCATGCATTGGATCCGGACTCTTTGAAAATCATTTCTCACTGACGGCCCTCTGACACCCACTTATTAGCAGGTCATGAGGAAGAGCAGCTCTTGATTTGAGTGTGTAAATCAGAGAATATTTAGAAAAAGAATAAGCATTGTTCTCCTTATCCCCACATCTGTAACGGGCCAGCAGAAGACTCACAGAGCATGCTGGGCCCGATGTTCTAGGTTCAGAAGGAAAGGGGAGGAGGAAGCTCTTGGCAAAACATCACCCTGAAATGCCAGTTGACTATGTGATCCTGTTGTTCCGAAATCTACAGATCATTACTGGGCAGAAGACTTTTTGTAAATGTCATCGAGTCCTTGGAACATATGAGAGAGCTTTAAAAAGTTCGTGGAGAGAAGAAACAAGATGGCGGATCGGGTGGATGTATAGCAGAGAGCTCTGCCAACAACAACACAGAATACCTGACCAAGCAGGCTCAGGGGCTGGTCCCAGAACTCTGAACC
>NW_006408527.1:13942481-13957216 GCF_000296735.1 Chrysochloris asiatica
AAAAAAAAAAAAAAGTTTGTGGAAAAATGGAATGAAAAGAATGGAACTTTTCCATGAACTTTTTGTAGCCCCCCTCATATTAAAAATCACTACTTTACTTCCCACTCTTTCTACTTCTTGCAGAGAAGTGAGTGGGCTTCAAACATTGACTTTGTGGTTAGCAGTCCAATGCTTATCCTATGGCACCACACCAGGATTCTAAACAACCAATGTTGTTGTTGTTAGGTGTCATTGAATCTGTTCTGACTCGTAGTGACCCTATGCTCAACACTGCCTGGTACTGCGCCATCCTCACAATTGTTGCTACACTTGAGCCCATTGCTGCTAATAATACAACCAAAAGCAACAACATAGGCCATTAAGACCCAATGTTAAACAAAGTCCATTATTAATATGAATGTTTATGATGGGGCTTCAAAAAGCTCATGGAAAATTCCATTATTTTTTCCGGGAAATTTTTGAACTCTCCTAATGTTATTAGATTTTTTAAAAATGCTTGTACGATTATAAATTCCACTACTGATTAGTTTTAAGTTTTCTGAAACAAGCCTTACATGACCTATTGTATTGCAAATATTTTTGTATTATACATCAACTTTTTTCCTAGCAAACCTTCATAAAATGACATTTTCCTGTCAGCAACAAACTATGTATTCAAGTTCCAACCAGGCATTCAAGGTCAGAGATAGTATTTATGTTTATACTTGACAATAAGTTATATGTACCATTTTCTCTTTACCACCCAAAGTAGTACCACTGAGTCCTTACCTTTGTTTCAAAACTTCTCATCCAGAAGTTACTTCTTTTCCATTAGCACATGCTAACCTATGAGTTAACTCCCAACCCCAGGAGAAGTTATCCATCACTCATCCTCTGGCTTCTAGTGCAAGTAACACTTACCCTTCATCACAAATGAAAGACACTTTTCCTCCAAGCTGGAGACTGGGTGGAGAAAGTACCTGGCCATGAGGGAGTTGGTCCAGGAAGTCTTCACATGGTTTCACTAGAAAAAAACAGGAACATGCATGCCATGTGAGCAATACAGAACTTGATCTGAAAATGAGCCGAGTATCTAGGCATCTTCACATCTGGGGGCTGCAGGGCTCCAGTCTCCCTGGAGCATACAATACAAAGAATTAGCTCCTCTTAGATCATAGCTGGGCTCACAGCTGTAGAAAATGTCCTCCTTAGGGGAAAAGCTGCCCTTGTTACTTGGGGAATATTTACCATGGAGAATTTCTGGAGGCATCTGGCACACTAGGAAAAGAACAGGACCCAAGTACCCACTAGTTATGAAGAAATATGTTTTGCTATACTCGGTGTCTGCCAGGAAGCCTGAACATCATCACTGTAAAGAGCAGTTGTTAAAATCTCCAGTAGTTCAATATCCTTGTTTTTCTGATAACAAAATTTAAGGATACAGAAACAAAGTGATGTATTCAAGGAATTTCAGCTAATAAATACAGTTGTGATTAGAGTCAAAGGCTCTCCAACGCTTTGTGTCTCTTTTTTTTCTAAAATACATTCCTAAGACTACAAGTCTGAGAATTCTTTTTGCTCTCAAGTAGAGACCATTCAGCACAGAAGTGGGCATGTCTTGCTCGCCCTTACAGTTCCTAGAGAGGAAGCCTTTCAGGCATCACCTTTTGGATGACATTAAGGGATACTTTGCCCAAATCTCATCTAACATGCCCCTCCTCACCTAGTTTACTAATCAGTCATCACTGTATTCTCCTTCCTTTGTTCCTCCCGGCTTCTCCCCACTCTGCTGCTATGCCAGCCATTTTAGCATAAGGCAAGAGAAAAAACTGAGAATTAAATAGAAACCAAGCTACAAGTTTCTTGAGAGAACATTGCTTAGAGCGAATTTTGACTCAAATGTTGGCTACCTCCATCCATAGCCCAATGGGTGTATGCTTGGGACATTTGTTTTTGTTGTTGTTACTTGCCATCAACGACTCATAGCAACCCTATGCACAACAGAACGAAACACTACCCAATCCTGGGCCAACCTCACAACTGTTGCCACGCTTGAGTCCATCAATGCTGCCACTTTGCCAATCCAGCTCGCTGGGGGTCTTCCTCTTTTTCTCTGGCCCTCCACCTTACCAAACATGATATCCTTCTCCAGTAACTAGTCCCTCTTGACAATATGTCCGAAATGTGAGAAATAGTTTGGTCATCCTGGCCTCCAAGGCGCATTCTGGCTGCATTTCTTCCAACATACATCTCTTTGTTCTTTTGGCAGCCCATGGCACTTACAATATTCTTCTCCAACACCATAATTTAAATGCATCAATTTTTCTATGATATTCCTTATTCACTGTCCAACTTTCACATGCATATGAGATTACTGAAAATATCATGGCTTCGGTCAGGCACACCTTAGTGTTCAAGCTGACAGCTTTGTTCTCCAACACTTTGAGAAGGTCTTATGCAGCAGATTTGCCTAATGCAATATGTTGTTTGATTTCTTGACTGCTGCATCCATGACTGTTGATGGCTGAACCAAGAAAAATGAAGTCCTTGACAACTTCAATCTTTTCTCTGTTGGTAAGAATGTTGTTTATTGGTCCAGTGGTGAAGATTTTTGTTTTCTTTACATTAAGATGCAATCCATACTGAAGTCTTTTACCTTAATCAGTAGTTTAAATCCTCTTATCTTTCAGTATGTAAGGTTGTATGATCTGCATATCGCAGGTTGTTAATGAGTCTTCCTCCAATCCTGATGCCAGAGTTTTTCTTCATAGAACCCAGCTTCTCGGATTATTTGCTCAGCATACAGGTTGAATAAGTATGCTGAAAGAATACAACCCTGTCACACACCTTTCTTAATTGTAAACCATTCAGTGTTTCCATGTTCTGTTTGAACAACTGCCTCTTGGTCCAGGTACAGATTCCTCATGAACACAATTAAGTGTTCTGGAATACTCGTACTTTGCAATGTTGTCCATAGCTTGTCATGATCCACACAATTGAAATGCTTGGGACATTTGGACACATTTAAGCCTCAATCTGAATCTTAATCAGGATGGAAGAAAACTGAAAAAGAAATTGTTTGGATTTGAACAAGTAATTTAACTTCCCTTTTGCAGGGCTTAGGTTTGTCAGTACCAAGACGTGGAGTTGGAAGAGAAGGGTGGAAGTGTTTCTAATATATTTGAATATGATTTCAGTCCCTGTGGCTCATTTTCCTGTTGTCTTCCCCTAGCAATAGAACCATTATCACCATCATTATACATTATTATTTAGTTTTCGTACTATAAAATGGAGATAAGAATCATTCCTTATGCATTTGTTATAAATAGCTATGTAATTCATATTAAGGTATTTATCACAGATGAGATACAAAGCATACCATTGCTTTTTGACTATTATTATTAGAAGACAGATAATGAAGCTGGTATTATGTTAGAATATTTATACCAATTTCATTGTGTACATACACACATACATTTGCTGAAATTTCCTTCTTAATTTCAATAAGCCCTGTCATTCATCACTGCCCATACTGTCTAAGCAAAGTCTCAAATGATCAAACTTACCTCTGGAGCAGGTTGGCAACTCAGGCACCCATTTGTTGTTGGTGTGGCATTGCACACTACTGGAACCATTCATGACAAAGCCAGGATGACATCTAAAACTCACAATTTCATTTAAGGCAAAAGAACTCCTATTTTCTGATTCTTGAATTCCATTTTCAACTTGTGGAGTTGTGCATTTATTAGGAGAAGTACACTGAGGAGGAGCGCTGCTCCAAACACCAAGCTGATCGTCTCTGCTTGTACAGTACATTGATGTTTCTCCTACAAGGTCAAACAGCTTTTCTCCAGATTGTCCAACATGACAATAGTATGTTACCACTGTTCCATACGGAAAAAGTGTTCTACTGCTGCTATGGAAGTATCCATTGTCTATCAGTTGAGGTGGCTCACAAGATATGCCTGGGAAAAGGGAAACTGTTAAATAACAGCTTACACTGTTTTATGATGAGTTATTTTACTATGAATTTAAATAAGAGACATAAAATATAAGACTACTTTCCAAGCTAAAGGTAATTACAGTACTGTTTCCTTTTAATATTTACTAAGAATCAGACATATTTTTACATATTTGAAATTTATGTATTTATAATTTGACTCTACCCAGGAGCTCTGGTAGCACAGTCTGTAGTCATTATAAATCCAGTTGCTCTGGTAGCATAGTGGTTACGAATCGGGCTGTGAACCTCAGGGGCAGCAGTTCAAAACTACCAGCTGTTCCACGGGAGAAAGAGGAGGCTTTCTGCTCCTGTAAAGATTTATAGCCTCGGAATCCCTGTACAGGGTCGCTATGAGTTGGAATTGAATCCACGGCACATGACAACAACAACAACCACCTCAGGGTCAGCAGTTTGAAACAAACTGTTCCGTGAGAGAAAGATGAGGCTTTCTGCTCCCATAAAGATTTACAGCCTTGGAAACCCTGTACGGGGTCACTATGAGTTGGAACCGACTCCACAGCACATCACCACCACCACCAAAGCAATTAACTTCATGTTAAGATACCCTCATGGTAATATTGTTTCTGTGATTTTGAATGGGTCATTTATACTGATTTTATCGTTGTTGTTAAGTGCTGTTGAGTCAGTTCGAACCCATAGCAATCATGTATAGGGTTTCCAAGGAGCAGGTGGTGATCTTGAACCACCAACCTTGTGGTTCACACTGACTTTGCAGTCCAATGCATTAACCCACAGCGCCACACCAGGACTCCAGCTTTAGACTATTTGCTATTATTGTTATTATTATCTTTGAAGGTTAACTATACCACCCCAGGCAGTATTCACCAAAAAGAGACAAAACATATAAAAGATGTTGTTGTTGTTAAGTGCCATTGGTTCTGACACAGAGCGACCCTGAACAGGGTTTCCAAGGCTGTAAATCTTTAAGGAAGCAGAAAGCCTCATCTTTCTCTCGCAGAGAAGCTGGTAGTTTCGAACTGCTGACCTTGCAGTGTACAGACCAATTCATAACCACTATGCTACCAGAGTTCCTTATATAAAAGATAAGGCATAAGAAATGAAATGATCACAGATTCTGCTGGGAGCGATGAGGGTAGAGGACAGCTTCGATTTACTGCTTGACACAGTCCAGTAGATAGTAGAGTAGTCTCACGAAACAGATAGCTCTCAGAAGTTGCTTTCTACCTTCTCTATAGAGTATTCTTAAATTTACTTGTAAAAATATATAATTTGGCAATGTTCACAGCTTTTCACTATGAGTTCTACAAACCTTAGGAAAAACTAGCTTAGCAGCAATTGCTTTCAGCCTTGGTGGATTGAATACAAAGAGAAATTGTATAAATTACTCCCTTTCCTTAGAAAACCTAAGTAACTGCATTTGTGAGGCCACAAAAACAGATAGCATATTAGAGACAAGCTGACCTACCCCCATAAACCTCACCACAATCAGTCACTAGCTAGAATTCACAAACCCCTACATACAAGCACCTGCATAAATAAGTAGACAATAATGAACTTAAGTGAAGGATAATTTTGACTTAATAATCTACACTTCTTGCAGCAAGTAGCCAGGTTGGGCTTTATGCCACATAGCTTCCAAGTGATTTAATGAATACCTTTATTATAAAAATAATAGCACATTATGTAGGATAGAAAGTTTATAGTCTTTTAGTAGAAACAAGAAGAAACAGTTTTATCTCATACTGGGAAAGAACATGAAGGTCAGTCTGAACATCACAGAGTATTCTTGTTAAGGCTCTCTAATGATCAGGTGCAAGAATGTTGTGACTAACTGTAATAATTCAAGAAATGATAAAACTGTCAATGCATGTACTGTGTAATTTTAAGTATAAAAAATAAAGACTTGCTGAGCTGGGCTGGCAGAGCAAGGTGGCAGAAGAAGACAGAAGGCAAAAGTAGCAGAAGCAGCAGAAAGGGGCAGAAGGGGCAGAGCAGGGAGAAAGGAGAGAGAGAAGAAGCAGAAGGAACTGGCAGAAGCGGGAGAAGAAGCAGAGAGCAGGAGGGAGAAGGGAGAGGGCAGACAGCAGAGAGAACAGACAGCAAAGAGCAGAAATCAGAAGCAGAGGTAGCAGAAGCTGGAGAGCATAGCCGGACAGCAAGGCAAGTTGAAAAGCCTTTTGATTGTATGCATTCATTTCTTCACCCTACGATTCCGTGTATTCGCTCATGTCCCACGACCCCCGCAGAGAGAGCAGGAATACTTCCCCGCAGATTCAGCAATAATAAATGAAATGATAAATGAGTAGAATGTTAGTATAGCAGTTTTGAAGCTACTGGAATATGTGACTACACACACACCCACTTTTATAGCCACTATTGACTTAAAGGAGTCCTGGTGTGGCGCTGTGGGTTAATGCACCAGACTGCAAAGCCGTTTGAACTGCAAGGTCGGCAGTTCAACCTCACCAGTTGCTCCTTGGAAACCCTATGCAGGGTCGCTATGGGTTGGAACCGACTCGATGGCACTTAGCAACCACAACAACATTGACTTAAAGGAGTTCTGGCATGGCACTGTGGGCTAAAGTGTCAGACAGCAAAGTCATTTGAACTGCAAAGTCAGTGGTTCAAGTTCACCAGCTGCTTCTTGGAAAACCCTATACAGGATCGCTATGGGTTGGAATTTACTCAACGGCACTTAACAACAACAATTGACTTAAAACATTTACTGATGAAGATCAAAGAGGACAGCCTTCAGTATGGATTACATCTCAATGTTAAGAAAACAAAAATCCTCACCACTGGGCCAATAAACAACATTCTTATCAACAGAGAAAAGATTGAAGTTGTCAAGGACTTCATTCTTCTTGGATCAACTATCAACACTCACAGAAGCAGCAATCAAGAAATCAAACGATGCAATACATTAGGCAAATCTGCTGCACAAGACCTTTTTAAATTGTTGAAGAGCAAAGATGTCAGCTTGAGGACTAAGGTGTGCCTGACCCAAACCATGGTATTTTCAATAATCCCATATGCATGCGAAAGCTGGACAGTGAATAAGGAAGATCATAGCAGAATTTCTAGTGTTGGAGGAGAATATTGAAAGTGCCATGGGCTGTCAAGAGAACCAATAGATCCATTTTGGAAGAAGTGCAGTCAGAGTGCTCCTTGGAGGCCAAGATGGCCAAGCTTTGTCTCTCATACTTTGGACATATTGTCAGGAGAGACCAGTTGCTGGAGAAGGATATCCTGTTTAGGTAAGGTGGAAGGTCAGAGAAAAAGAGGAAGACCCCCATCAAGATGGATTGGCCAAGTGGCAGCATCGATGGACTCAAGTGTGGCAAAAGTAGTGAGAGTGGCCCAGGATCAGGCAGTGTTTCGTTCTGTTGTGCATAAGGTCACTATGAGTCAGTACCGACTCAATGGCATCTAACAACAACAAATTGACTCACTAAAGTGTTTATTTATGTCTTTGTTGGTTGAAAGGGTATTTACAAATCTATTGCTCATTAACCTTCTTGAGTTTGTGCCCACTCTTAACTCCTACCAATTTTCTGTGTGATGCTGAATTCCTCACAGCCTTAACTCTGTACCAATTTGGTATCATTCATTCCCCATGCTCCTTGAAATTGTGGAGGCTCACTTTAAAATACTATATACAGAAGATAAAGTGTCCACTAATCAAGGACAAATACAATCAAGGCCACACTTCTAAAAGAATTGTGAAGGAAGATTAAAGCTGAAAATGGCTAGAGGAATTGGGGAAATTCTGCCTTATAAAATTGGAGAAATTGCTGAGAGTTACAAAGAGTACTATTTAAAGTAAGAATAATACAGTTTAAAGTAAGAATAATAATGAAGGGAGTGGTCCACTTCTTAGGACTAGAATGTGATTTTAAGAGTTGTCAGAGAGACACATCAAATTTTCTCTAGTTTTTAAAAAACTTATTCACTACAGAAAATGATGTTTATTGTGGATTATAGTAATTTAAAGCAAGACAACAGGATTATATTAATTGAGTTCAAGTCCTCAGTTTCAGAGAAATTGTCTTTTAATGTAAACCAGGATGATTATACAGCACGTAACTCGTTTCAAATATCTGAGGACTTGCTCTGCTCAAGGAGGACTACATTTATTGTTCATAACTCCAGGAGCAAATCAGGATCAAATGTAGGGCTTTAGGGGGAAATATTTTCAACTCACTCTCACAAATGGGTGCCTCTTTATCCCAACTGACGTTATTGCCTGTGAGGTCACAAGTAGCAGATGAGGAACCAATAAGTCGATACCTAAAAGCAAAGAATGAAAAATGATTATACTCCACACATAAACCCCTCAACAGTTTCATGGATAAAAGACCTGGAGATCCGTTCCCATAAAAATGACAGCCTAGAAAACCTATGGGATAGTTTTATTCTGTCACACGGGGTTGCTACAAAAACAACAGCACATATATTTCTCATTTAAATCACCACCTAGACAATACCTGCAGGTTGTTGTTAGGTGCTGTTGAGATGGTTATGACTCATGGGGTTTCCAAGACTGTAAATCTTTACAGGAGCAGCAAGCCTCATCTTTCTTCCATGGAGAAACTGGTGAGTTTGAACTGCTGACTTTGTGGCTAGCAATCCAGGGCTTGTCCTACAGAGCTATGAATGCTTCATTTTTTTTTGTAACAGCAAGTAATTGTTGTTTAATTGAATCGGTTCCAACTCATAGTGACTCTATGCACAATACAACAAAAAATGGCATGGTCCTGTACTATCCTCACAATTATTGTTACACTTGAGCCCACTGCTTCTGCTACAATGCAAATCCATCTCATTGAGGGTCTTCCTCTTTTTCACTGACCTTTCACTTTACCAAATATGATGTCTTTCTCTAGGGACTGGCACCTACTGGTAACATGTGCGAAGTATGAGAGACAAAGTCGTACCATCCTGGTTTCTAAAGAGCACTCTGGCTGTACTGCTTTCAACACAGACCTGCTTGTTCTTTGCCAGAAGTCCATGGTAATGTCAATATTCTTCTCCAACACCATAACTCAAATGCATCAATTCTTCTACAGTCTTCCTTATTCATTGTCTAACTTTCACATGTAAATAAAGTTATAGACAATAATTTTTTGGGTCAGGCACACCTTGTCCTCAATCGCAGGTTGCTGTTAAGTGCCATTAAGTCAGTGCCAATTCATAGCGTAGTGGTTACGAATCGGGCTGTGAACCTTAAGGTCAGCGGTTCGAAACTACCAGCAGCTCCGTGGGAGAACGATGAGGCTTTCTACTCCCGTAAAGATTTACACCCTCGGAAACCCTGTACAGGGTCGCTATGGGTCGGAACCGACTAGACGGCACATAACAACAACAACAACAACATATGTACAACAGAATGAAACACTGCCTTATCCTGGGCCAACCTCACAATTGCCACGCTTGAGCCCATTGATGCTGCCACTTTGCCAATTCATCTCTGACCTTCCACCTTACCGATAATGATATCCTTCTCCAGCGACTGGTCCCTCCTGACAATATGTCTGAAGTATGAGAGACAAAGTGTGGCCATCCTAGCCTCCAAGGAGCACAGGTGTTGTTGTTGTTGTTATGTGCTGTGGAGTCGGTTCCGACGCATAGCAACCCTGTACAGGGTTTCTGAGGCTGTAAATATTTATTGGAACAGAAAGCCTCATCTTTCTCCCACAGAACAGCTGGTGGTTTCGAACTGCTGACCTTAAGGTTCGCAGTCCGATTCATAACCACTATGCTACCAGAGCTCCTGAAGAGCACAGGCAGACATAAGAAATTACTGAGAAGAATACTAGAATAGGAGAACTCGGAATGAAGAAAGTCCATCTCCATCTGTAAATTAATCCTGTATTCTATGGACCATCTTAGCTTCTTACCTCTGTATTCAGGTTTTTTATCATCTATTTTTCTTGTTGTTAAGCACTGTCGAGTCAGCTCGGACTCATAGTGACCCTTTAAAGGCTTTCCGAGGAGCAGATGGTGAGTTTGAGCCACTGACATTTGGTTCAAATCAACCTAGGGGTCGAGTGCTTATCCTCCAGCACCACACTAGACCTTCATAAGGAAATGTGGTATTTCCCTTATTCATCATGGAGTGTGTTTGTACTTATCTTATGGAAAACTCAGGGTTATTTTTCCCATGTATGCTTTACATTGAGGGAATTCGATGCTCCCTGATTAACAGGCAAGCTGTCTTACTGAAATATTTAATATTTTGATCATCTAGACTAGCGAATCTTAAATACTGGGTACTCAATAAATATCTCTTAAATGAAGGAACGAGTGATATCTTCAGTATGAAAATTTAGTAAACAAGAGGCAGAGGGAACGCAGTCTGGCTTGCAACAGCCAAACATCTGCACACTTGAAATGTGTAAGGCAGGATTCATAACTACTCTGTCAAAACATCAGAATAGGACACAAAAATGGGAACATTCTGTCATAATTTATCTTTCATGAATTTAATAACTTCAGTCCTGGTGTGGCACTATAGGATAAGCACTGGACCACATGGTTGGTTTGAACCTCAAGGTTGGCAGTTCAAATTCACCAGCTGCTCCTTGGAAACCTTATACAGAGTTGCTGTGAGTCGGCACTTGATGGCACTTCTTAACAACAGCAACAACAACATTATTGTGAGCCTATTTTTTTTACATGTATTTGACTATATTAGTTTTTCTTTAGTAAATTATTTAATAGTATTTTACCATTTCTTTTTGCTTGGCACTGACCTTTCTATAACAGGTATGTAAGTATTCTCTGTAGTTTTCTCATGTTTGTTGTTTGTCTTCTACATTGTTTGTATGTAGAAATTTTTATTGTTTTGTATATTCAAGTGTATCAATTATGTCCAGAATAGAATTGCTTCTTAATATATGTCTATAAAGGTCTTAAATCAGAAACAGATATACCTTTATATCTACCTGCTTGTTTTATGTATGACATTTAATCATTAGTCTAGACCATCTTTGTTTTGGTATTTGAACTAGGCAGGGATTCAACTTATTTTTTCAGATAGTTGCCCTACAAAGACACCACTTG
Organism: Chrysochloris asiatica; assembly: GCF_000296735.1. Taxonomy (NCBI): domain Eukaryota; kingdom Metazoa; phylum Chordata; class Mammalia; order Afrosoricida; family Chrysochloridae; genus Chrysochloris; species Chrysochloris asiatica. Next base: position 13,953,511 of record NW_006408527.1, read on the forward strand.
TCTGTCAGTTTGTCATACCATTGTGGCTTGTGTGTTGCTATGATACTGGAAACTATGCAACTAGTATTTTATATATTAGCAGAGTCACGCACCGTGGACAACTTTCCGTGGAGCTTCCAGACTAGGAAGGAGGCGAGGCAGACTACTTTTGAATGGTTAACCACTGATAGTAAATTAAGTACAGGTAAACATCTTTCTTGTATTCTCTGCTTTCAGCCAAGGTTCTTTAGACATCAGCAATGATAGCCTTCATTCCATGTCCTTGTCTGAATCCGGTTTGAACCTCTGGTACTTTCCTGTCAATATATTGGTGCAGCTGATTTTTGAATTACCATCACAAAGAAAAACAAAAGACCAAAACGGATATCAGAGGAAACTCGGAAACTTGCTCTTAAGCTTAGAGAAGCTAAAGCAAATGAAAGAAATGAGAAGTAAAAGGGCTGAACCAAATTTCAAAGGGCAGCTTAAGAAGACAAATTAAAGTATTATAATAAAATGTGCAAATACCTGGAATTGGAAAGCCAAAAGGAAGAATACAGTCAGCATTTCTCAAGCTGAAAAAAACTGTAGAAGAAATTCAAACAAGAACTTGTAATATTGAAGGATTCTAGTCCTGATGTGGCACTGTGGGTTAATGCGCTAGACTTCAAAATTGGTTTGAACCACATGGTCAGTGGTTCAAACTCACTACCCACTCCTTGGAGGGTCACTGTGGGTTGGAACCCAACTCAACAGCACTTAACAACAACATGGGCAAAATACTGAATGATGCAGAAAGCATCAAAAGAATACACAGAGTCACTGTACCCAAGAGAAACGGTCAATGTTCAAGCATTTCAAGAGGGAGTATATGATCAAGAGTTGATGGTGTTGAAGGAGGAAGTCCAAACTGCACTGAAGGCATTGGCGAAAAATAAGGCACCAGGATTTAATGGAATACATATTAAAATCTTTCAACAAACTGTTGTAGCATTGGAGGCACTCACTCATCTAAGCTAAGAAAATTGGAAGACAGCTACCTGGCAAACCAATCAGAAGAGATCCATATTTGTGCCCATTCCAAATGGAGATGACCCAACAGAATGCAGACCTCATCGAACAATATCATTAATATTACATGCAAGTAAACTTCTGCTGAACATAACTTAAAAACAGTTGCAACAATATGTTGACAGGGAACTGCCAGAAATTTAAGCCAGATTCAGAAGAGGACATGGAATGAAGGATATCATTGCTAATGTGAAATGGATCTTGACTGAAAGTAATGAATGCAGAAAGATGTTTATTTGTGCTTCATTGATTAAGCAAACGCTGTGTGGTTCATAGCAAACTATGGATAACATTGTGATAAATGCGTAGAATGGGTGTTCCAGAACACTAAATTGTACTCATGAGGTACAACTAAGAGGCAGTTGCTCATGTGAATCTGTGCTGTCTGCCTGCCTCTCCAAAGCTGCCTGCAAAAGTTTAAGATGGACACGCCTTGTCTGGCCAGCAGTCCGTTCACCAGTCTGCCTCTTTCTGTTGCTGCCCCTGCTCAGCTTCTCCTCTAAGTAGGTATTCTCATCACGTCTCTAATCTTTCCTCTGATGATCAGGGTTCCAGGGTTGTTCTCTGTGTCTGTTTCATTTGGTCTTCTATGTCTTTGCTATAAGAGGATCTGTATAGTGTGTATGCATAGTTTGCCATCTTGCTGGAACTCTGGTATATGTATTTATTTTTGTTATTAAATGCCATCGAGTTGGTTCCGACCCATAGCGACCCTGTATAGGGTTTCCGGGGAGCAGTTGATAAGCTTGAACTGTCAACCTTGCGATTCAGACTGACTTTGCAGTCCAGTGCATTAACCCGCAGCATCACACCAGGACTCCACATACATACTTAAGTCTTGTGAATTTGAATAATAGAAGGAACTGAACAAAAATAATGCTCACCATCTCTCCATTTAACAAGGAGGGATGGCAAACTTATTTGACTGTACCAATTAACTTGGCAGACCAAATATGTCCCTCAGCCTTTTTTCCGTTAAATAATATTTTATTGTATTTTTTGTGAAAGTTTATGCAACAAATTCATTTCCCATTTGACAATTTCTATTCAAATTGTTCAGTGAGATTAGTTATATTTGCCACAATGTCAACATTTTCTCTAATTGTGTTCTGATTGTTTCTGCTTATTTTTTAGAAGTGAAATTTTATTGAAACATAGACATATTTTTTCATTTGCATATTATCTAGCATTTCTTTTGCATATACAGACCATATGGCCCACAATGAAAAGAAATATTTACTGTCTGACTCTTGAAGGAGCCCTGGTGGCACAGTGGGTTAAGCATCGGGCTGCTAAATGAAAAGTCAGTTGCTCAAACCCACTATAGTCTCTCTTTGAAAGAAAGGTGAGATATTCCGCTTCCTTAAGGATCGGCACGTTCAGAAACACTGAGGAGCGGTTCTCTCCTCAATGATCATGTGTCTTTGTTGTTATTTAGTACCATCGAGTCATTTCTGACTCCTGGTTACATTGTATAGCATTTCCAAGGAGTGGCTGGTGGGTTTGAACCACCAACCTTGTGGTTAGCAGTCCAGTGCTGAATCTACAGTACCACATCAGGACTCCTAGTTTAATTTATTTCTAATTGAAGGATGCAGAAGTTGTTAGCCTTTCTTGTTTTTTTTTTAATAAACAATATTTTAATAAAAAACATTTTGTAATGTCCTAGGAGTGAGATTATTAGGTCATAAAATAGGTATGCTTTCAATCTTTGAAGGTGGCATCAGATCATTTCTCTAAAGGCTGCAGTAATGGATATTTCAATGAGCAATGTTTGAAAGATCTTTTACTCAAATTCCTATTTACATTCATGTCATTGTTTTAAATTTATCAATGTGATGGTGAAAAAAGGAGATGCATTTCTGTTATAAGGAGCCCTGTGGTGCTGTGGGTTAATGCGCCAGACTGTAAAGCCGCCGTTTGAACTGCAAGGTCGGTGGTTCAAGCTCACCAGCTACACCTTGGAAACCCTATACAGGGTCGCTATGGGTCGGAATCTTGATGGCACTTAACAAGTGGCCCAATGGTTAAGCATTCTATTGCTAAATTAAAGTTGGCAGTTCCAACATAACCGCTACTCTGTGGGAGAAAGATTTGGCAATCTACTTCCCTAAAGCTTGTTCTTGTTAGTGGATGCCACGGAATCATCTGGACTCATGATGACCCCATGTGACAGAGCAGAAAAGTTCCACGAGGTTTTCTAAAATGTAATCTTAGCTAATACAAATTCCCTCCAGTTTATTATCTGTTGCTATAAGGTATATTTCTGTACACAAAAATTTTAATGTGATGTAAGCTGGCTCTCCTACCCACCACTGAGATCTGTAGTTGATCTCGTGGCCTGGCACGTCTTTCTTGGACAACCAGATTATGCAAGTTAACCCTGGTGATCCCAAACTCACTGCCATCAAGTTAATTCCACCTCACAGGAACCATATAGGACAGAGTTGAACTGCTCTTCAGTGTTCCAAGATAGTAAATCTTTATGGGAGCAGACAGCCTCATCTTTCTCCCATGAAGTGGCTGCTGGGTTTGAACCACTGACCTTGCAGCTAGCAGTCCAACACTTAACCTACGACACCACCAGAGCTCCTTCTGGTGACTCCAAGAAGATGTGACTTTAGTCCAGAGGATCTCCTTCCAAGGTGGTGGGAGA
>NW_006408527.1:13958579-13960938 GCF_000296735.1 Chrysochloris asiatica
AACATACATAGAGAGAACATATATATATGTGTGTGTGTGTATATATATACACACAGATATATAAATAGGTATATATATATACATATATATACACATTTCATTGTGGTTTAGGTAACAACGTACAAATTAGTTTCCCATTGAAAAAAATTATGCACATTTTTTTCATGATGTCATTTTCAATTCCTTCAATCTACCAGCACTCTTCCTACCTTCTCCCTTTCCATTTGCCCACCTTTCCTGCCTCTTCTTGTCTTCTAAACCTTGTTTTAGGGAGAGCGCTACATTTAAAACATCTGACCAAACTCTCCTATATATATTGGTGTTTGTTTTATACGTTTCCATATGTTATTTAGCACTCTACTGCTCAGAACTTTGTATCTTAATTGTAACCTGGATGAGATATATGAAAACCAAACAAAATTTTTTTTAAATTCCATTTGATACTTTTTTATTTAAATTCTACTTTTTTCTTATTTTGCCTTTCCTGATATTTTCTAGTGTATCTAAGAAGGTATTTCCATGTAGTTTTGTTTTAGATACATGTCATTTAAACATCAGGTAGTTAAGAGTCTGTTTGTTTTTACTCTATTTAGAAAATTTTATCTTTCAAAAGGGAAGCGTAAGTCATTCATGTTTACTGTCATAACCAATGAGTTCATCTTGTTTGTTGTGTTCTTTCTCTTTTCCTTAATTAAAAATTCCAAGGGTTGGAAACTAAACACTGAATAAGATCAACTCCCTTCTCGTTCTACTGAAATTGGATTCCTGCAGGACAAACAGAAACTTCCCTTGCTCTTGTTTCACTCATTCTTCTTGTATTATATGGACTAAGTGGTTGTATTTGATTGTCCTTGTGATTTTAAAGTGATCTATTTTGATTTATCCTACTATGGAAAGTAGGAGCTCTCTGGTAGTGTAGTGGTTACGAATCGGGCTGCGAACCTTAAGGTCAGTAGTTCGAAACTAACCAGCCACTCCACGGGAGAAAGATGAGGCTTCCTGCTCCCATGAAGATTTACAGCCTTGGAAACCCTGTACAGGGTCTCTCTCTCTATGGGTCGGAACCGACTCAACGGCACTTAACAACAACAACACTATGGAAAGTGATGTTTTTTTTTTCATTTTTGAAGTCAAGAATATGTATTACCTATGTCTAGTTCAGTTTCTCTTCAGCCACAACTTTCTAGTTTTAGTGATAAAATCTATTATTTGATATTAAGCATACTATTTGCATTCTTTTTATATTACATTACTTTGTCTTGCAATTATATTAGTTTCACAACCATATTAAATATAACAATATTGGGATTCTGTTTGCCTAGTTTTGTCCCTCACTAGTCCCGGTATAGCACTGCAGGCTAATGTGCCAAACTGCAAAGTCAGTTTGAACCACAAGGTTGGCAGTTCAAGCTCCCCTTCCAAGTCGCTCCTTGGAAACCCTATGCAGGGTTGCTACGTGTTGGAACCAATTTGATGGCACTTAACAACAGCAATGTTTTTTTGATACTACCCCATTCAAAATTTTTATTTTTTCTTTAAAAATTTTATCAATGGAGTAATCTATGGGATTTTTTCTTTTTTCCAGGAAGTATAACTTATCAGTAGATCCAGTTCGAAAGTCTATCTAATTGATATCAGAGTATGCACCTTTGTCTTGCAGATAGCTCAACTGAGTATAATTTTAGAGCACAAGTTTTCCTCTCAAAACACTGACTTTTGCTGTGAAATGTTATGTAAAATGGAAAAGAAATTGAATGCCAGTTTGACTCTTTTTTTGTTACTTTTTATCTTTGGATGTTGGCAATAATTATATATGTGTGTGTATTATACTTACGTGCTGTTGTTAAGTGTTGTTGAAGTTTTGACTCATAGTGACCCTGTATAGGGTTTCTGAGGCTTTAAATCTTCTAGAGAGCAGAGAGCTTCCTTTTTCTCCTGCAGAACTGCTGGCAGGTTTAAATTGTGGAGCTTGTTGTTCCAAGTTCGTGCTTACGTTAAATTTTATCAATGTAGGAATAAGTACCTTTATCATTAATCTTACATTTATTCAGTTATTCTTTGTTGTCAGGTGCCATTGAGTCAGAACCGACTCATAGCGACCCCATGTACATCAGAACGAAACAATGTCCGATCCTGGCCAACCTCACTACCGCCGCCACACTTGACGCCATCAATGATGCCACCTGGCTGATCCATCTCGTTGGGGGTCTTCCTCTTTTTCTTTGACCGTCCACCTTACCCAGCATGACATCCTTCTCCAGCGACTGTTTCCTCTGGACAATATGTCCAAAGTATGAGAGACGAAGCTTAGCCATCCTGGCCTCCAAGGAGCACTCTGGCTGCACTTCTTCCAAAACAG
>NW_006408527.1:13961183-13983465 GCF_000296735.1 Chrysochloris asiatica
CTGACAACTTCAATCTTTTCTCCATTGATAAGAATGTTGTTTATTGGTCCAGTGGTGAGGATTTTTGTTTTCTTGACATTGAGATGTAATCCATATTGAAGGCTGTGCTATTTGATCTTCATAAGTAAATGTTTCAAGTCCTCTTCACTTTCAGCAAGTTAAAGTTATTCTTTAACACCAGAAAAATCTACTCTTTTTCTGTTTGTTTCCTGGTCTAGGAAAATGTCTATTATTATATACTAATTAATCCTTCATCACTTTCTGCCTTTTTTTTCTCAATTGTTGGTTTTGTGCATACATAAATGAGAGAGAAAGAGAAGTACTGTCTAGTATTGTTCATACTTGATGGAATCTTAAGAATTTCTCATCATCTCTTTACTTTTTTGGGCAGGATAATTCATTGATTAGTACTCCTTTTATTGGATTACTGTGTATTACATTCATGTGTAAATTTCCCTGTTCTCAGTCTTACAACAGCCTCCTATAGTTTTATAGATTCTTTGTCACAAAAATGAGAGATCTCTTAAGGTTTCTTTCCTGTTTATTGGAATATGTTGGTTTTAGAGGGGTTTACTTTGACTTTTCCGATTGGTTCCTAATTTTCAGTTGCTATATTTTATTTTACTAACACAGTGATCTATGGTAATTCAGAATGGAAATAAATTGTTTGTCAAGAGATTAGGTGGAAAGTTGCTAAAATCTCCCAGGCTCAAAGTGAGAATGGGTGAATATTGATCTACTATGTACTTGGCGCTGTCGGTTAATGCACTAGACTGCAAATTCAGTTTGAACTGCAAGGTTGGTGGTTCAATCTTACCATTTGCTCCTCAGAAACCCTATACAGGGTTGCTATGGGTTGGACTCTACTCCATGCACTTAATAACAACAACACTTTAAACTTGCTGGATCATAGATACAATTCCTCAGGGTGGGGCTAGTGATCAGGGACAGTTCTGTAGGGAGATTTAATCGGTATGTATTTTTCCCATTAATTTATGTGGCAGTTGAAAATTAGTACATACCCTTTAACTGATCACTCGAAATTGAGTCAATGACTTCTAGCATGGCTATCTATCCCAAGGGAAAGTTATGAGTAAGTAGAACCTTAATGGGTTCCACTTCCCAGAGCTATTGTTTACCTTTAAGATTTGCCCTTCAACTGCTTCAGAGAGCTATAGTTATAGTACTCTGTTGCTTTCAGTTAAGGATATTTGTATGGGCCACATAGCACTTTTCCTTATACTTATTTGATTTTGTTGTTGTTAAGGGGTGTTGAGTTGGTTCTGACTTACAACAATGCTATTATATAGGGTTTCCGAGGAGCAGCTGGTGAATTTGAACCACTGACCTTCCAGTTAGCTGTCCAGTGCTTATCCTACTGTGCCACAGCAGAACTCTATCTAATTGGTAGGCTTCTTTTTAATCCAGTGACTGCTTCCCCAGGTTTCATATATACTCTATTTTTTGCAGGAACATGGTGCCTTTTCCTAGTTTGCAAAATCGATGCAGATTGTTCCTGCTTTCTTCAGTATTTTCTTTGGTCATATGCCCAAGCCACCAGCTTTTTTTCTATTGCTTAGTTTTTAAGTACAGGTGACAATGTTCTATTTTGCCTAAGCCTGGGTTAGAGGCTGACATTGTTGTTCTGAAACTAATTTCAAGAAGTATTGCTTGTAACTCACCCTTTCTCACAAGAATAATTAACAGTTGATCCAAACTGGATATCTGTGTCTATAACCACCATTCCATTGGAGGGTTTTGGGGGATTGCCACATGATTTTCCTAGAAGAAAGAAAGAAAGAATTGGCTAGATATAGAGTTCAATTTATCTTCATTTACAAGATTCGCATTGGAATATGGCAAGTGATATCATTCGGATTATTCCACAGAACTAGCCAGTTTGAAGCAACTAACTACACAAACTCAGAACCAAACAGCTATAGGGTGTCACTTATTAAAAGACCACCTTGCATCTCCTGAGAAAGGTTCTTTATGAATAGAGAGTGTACTCTGATCCCACCTCCACCAGTTGTCTTGGAGACCTCGTGTGTGAAGTGCCATCAAGTCAGTTCCGACTCACATCGACCCTGTATAGGGTTTCCGAGGAGCGGCTGGTGGGTTGACATTATTTATATTCTTCATTTTGTGGAACCAGCACCAGTTTCTATGTCAATTTTTTTTCCATCTTCCTTAATAGAAGCTCAGCATTTCTTAAGCAATGGCGCCCTCTTTCTTCCTTCCTCTCATTCCTGGTAACCATTAATAAACTTTGGGTACCACTTACATGAAATATCTAGAATAGGCAAATCTGTAATGTACACCCATGTCCCTGATTCATGCCTTTCATGCCTTCCAAAGTGCCTCCTAGCAAATGGAGTTTTCCCCCTTCAGCTCCTTTGGTGAGAGTCTTTCCCATGAAATGAATATCTAAATCCAAGCAATAAGAAATGATGACTTAGAAGACTATCCTCCAAAGAAACACCTTTAGTCCATGTATGTTTGAAGAAATGAAACCAACTCCCAGATACCCTGACAAACATGAAGCGCTCCCAGGGCAGGGCTACTTACTTTTACAGGTGTCTTCAGCACTTGACCACACCAAATTTTTAAGGCAGGTGATAGAGAACAAGCTTCCAGAGTATCCAGGGAGGCATTCATAATTCAAATATGTACCAACTGGAAACTCAGACTCATTAATCGGAGTTGTAGGCTTGGCAAATGGAAGTTGGTTTGGAGTTTTACAGTGACCTGGAAGCCAGGACCACAGGAATAGCAAAGTTAGCAGAGACCTCCACTTTTCCTCCTTTTTCTCTTCAACTAAGCTAATAGACGAGACCACAGAAACAGAGACTTACAACAATGGCAAACAAGTTTTCTTCCCTGGAAGTTATCTTTGCATAGTGCTTTCTACTAGCATCTTGTTGTTGTTGTTGTTAAGTTCTGTTGAGTCAGTTCCAACTCATAGCTACCCTGTGTAAGGTTTCTAGGGAGCAGCTGGTGGGTTTGAACTGCTGACCTTGCAGTTAGCAGTCCAGTCAGATCCTACAGCACCACACACCAGGATTCCTTCGACTACCATCTAATCATTAGGAAATGTTTAATACTAGGAAGCTTACTGAGCTTTCTGGTATTTCTGTTCTTGTAAGAACAAGACTACTAGAAACTAATGAGAATTTCAATTCTTAGGTTCGTGTGTCAGGCTACCCCCCACAGTGCCTTTATCTGGAGTTAGCTGTTCATGTACTCACATGTGTTTTATCATCTCTCTCCATACACTCCTCCCTACTCTGTTATCAGAGGTGTCCACAGCAAGCTGCATCACTCAAACTAATAGTAGTTACTACCTGTAGTGGATTGATAAGCATCCTTCCAAAAGATATGTCCATGAGACCCCCAGAATATGAATTTACTTGCAATAAGGATTTTTGCAGATATAATCAAAGGATTTTTAAGATGAGATAATTCTGGATTTATTGTGGTGTTGTGGGTCAATGCACTGGACTGCAAGGTCAGTTTGAACTGTAAGGTCAGTTGTTCAAGCTCATCAGCTGCTCCTCAGAAACCCTATACAGGATCACTCTGAGTAGGAACCGACTTGACGGCACTTAACAACAACAAATAAATGAAATGTAGTCCTGATGTGGTACTGTAGGACAATGCATTGGAGCACAAGGTTGGTTTGAACTGCAATGTTGGAGATTCAAACCCACCAGCTGGTCCTTGTAAGTCCTATACAGGCTCACTGTGAGTCTGAATAGACTCAATGGCACTGAACATAAATCAAATGACTGATGTCCTTATAAGACAGGGGTAGGAAATGTCAGTCCTCAGGTCATATAAGACCTGCAAAATCATTTGGTCTGGCCCTGCCAAGGCAACCACAGTTCCAGCCATCACATTTAAAGGTAAGTTAATTAAATATTTGACCAAATATAGCAAGCTAATTTTTAAGCTGATAATTTTATATAATGTTACAAATTTTGACAGAAAAAAGGTTCCCAGCCCTGTCCTAGAGGGAGGAGAGGGATATTTGAGCTACAGATATATAGGAGCGAAGGGTCCTATAGATGGAGACAGAGACTGTAGTGTTGTATCTATAAGCCACAAACACCAAGGAGCCACCAAATTCTGAAGAGGCAAGGACTGAATCATCCCACAGAGCCTTTGGAGCATTTGCTGATAATGTTAATCTCAGACTTGCAACCTCTAAAACTGTGTGAGAATCAATTACAAGTTTTTAAGTCACCAAGTCTGTGGAAATTTGTGACCCTAGGAAACCAAAACTTTGTCACTCTGGTTTGAACTCCTGCTAAGAATTTGCATTTACACCCCAGATAAACAGAATCAGCATTTACATTTTAACAAGATCTTCATTTAATAATATCTGGGGTGGAATATAAATTCTCTGCAGGGGAATGAATCCATCCAAAGCCCTGGAGGAAACAAAGACAATACTCTTTGCCTTCTGATGTAAAGCCAGACATTTAAGAGAAAGGACAAAACAGGCTAAGCCATCCTCCTCCAAGAAATTATGTTCCCTTTATGAGTAAGTATATTGGGTGCTGCAGGAGAAAGATGAGACTTTCTGCTCCCTCAAAGATTTATAGCCTTGTAAACCCTATACAGGGTCACTATGGGTCAGAATTGACTTGACAGCACTTAACAACAAGAACACTGGGTGCTGATTATTTTGAAATAGACTTGGAATTCAACTACCCCTTCATCTTTCTTATTATCCTCTTCTATCTTATTAAGCCTGGGATGTTGTCAAGGCACTGCTTTTAGAAAATGTGACTGGATTCTGCCATGTTGGAAGGTGAGGGGGAGCACTGAAAAGGTAAATGCCTTCCACCGTGCGTAGCTCTCCTTATTGGATTGCTCTTTTCTCTCAGGGATCCCCCTGCAGTTGATATGGTCTTCTTAGCCTGCTGCCCCTCCCCAGTCTACTCCAGCTTCCACTCTTGGACAGTTGGGTCTAAAGGACTGGGTAAGCTATTCCAGTCCTTAGGAAGAAATAGCCTCTTCCTTTCTGGACCCATTTCGTTGGAGTGGTGTTTTCTTGTTTGTTACCCTCAGAGTAGAAGAGCTCCAGAGGAAAGATTTTGGTGCAGCCCAGAGGCATGCGAACAAAGGGGCATACTTCTGGTGTAGGTCTTAAGCTAGGACAGCAAAGACAGAGAGTCTTTACGGTTACTTAGCCCATTCAACAAAAGCTAGCTAAAGCCTTACCTAAATAATATCCAGTCTTCCAGTTTTGTCCTTGGTATGCCCATATACCCCTCATAAACTTGTGGAGATTGTAAATCAGTTACACTGTTGTTGTTAAGTGCCATCAAGTTGGTTCTGACTCATAGCAAGTGACTTGTATAGAGCTTCCAAGGAGTGGCTAGTGGGTTTGAACCACTGACATTGTGGTTACCAATCCTGTGCTTATCCTATCATGCCATATCAGAATTTCAGTTGCATTACTATTGGTTCATAAAGCAAGCCCATTGCCTTCATATCACTTCTGACTTATGGTGACTCCATGTGGTACAGAGCAAGACAGAACTTTATAAGATTTTCTTGGCTATAATTTTTATGGAAGCAGATTGCCAGATTTACCCCCCAAGGCACTGCTGGGTAGGTTTGAACTGCCAACTTCTGGTAAGCAGCCACATGTACAATGTTCACATCACCCAGGGATCTTACTGTTCACAACTGGTTATTTTCATGCCCTATCAAATTAAATTAGCAAGAAAAAATGTTAATTTTTTGGTAAGGTGGAGGGTCAGAGAAAAAGAGGACGACCCCCAACAAGATGGATTGGCCAAGTGGCAGCATAGATGGACTCAAGTGTGGCAACAGTAGTGAGGTTGGCCCAGGATCGGGCAGTGTTTTGTTCTGCTGTGCATAAGGTCGCTATGGGTCAGTACTGACTCCATGGCACCCAACAACAACATCATCAAATGAAAACCTTTTTCTTGCTAATTTACAGAGCTTGCACCTTACCCTTTTCCCTCTCCTCCTCCCCTGGCTTCTCTTACTTCATTGTTCTCATTATTGCACAAACAAGAAGAGTTATTAACTTTTTATCAGTTCATACATACCTAGGCACTGCAAGAACCTATCTTAATAGATGGCATATAACTTAGCTACTTCCACTTAAGACTAAGTCAAACACATAAGCAAAAACCACATTTCTAATTAAAAAATATGGTTGGTTTGGTCCAGAGGTTCTGAGTCCATTTAGGATATGTGAATGTGGATACTGACCAGCATGGGCAGAAAGTTCACAGAGAGGGGCAGGGCCACTCCACATCCCTTTCCCTAGATTGTCACTTGTGCAGCGGATTGTGCTCTCCCCAATGAGGTCTGCGTTGGGGTCACACATGTAAGATACTTCTATTCCATAGGCAATACTTCCCAGAGGATCTCCTGTGTGTTTCCCATTAAGGATAGCTGGAGGGTTTGGACAAAAGATTTCTAGAAAGAAAACAAAGAGATCTAAATTCGATTAAAATTTTAATTTGAGTTGGTTCTGCATTTATGGTGCAATGTGAGTGTGTTGTCAGTTAAATAATACCTCTTTTTTCTTTGTTGTTGTTAAGTGCCGTCGAGTCAGTTCTGACCCATAGCGACCCTGTACAGGGTTTCCAAGGCTGTAAATCTTTACGGGAGCAGAAAGCCTCATCTTTCTTCTGCGGAACAGCTGGTAGTTTCGAACTGCCGACCTTGCGGTTCGCAGCCCGATTCGTAACCACTACGCTACCAGAGCTCCTTTTTTCTTACCTCTGCTGAGATGGAGCTAAATGAAATGACACCTAACTCAATGTTTACTACAAAAGTTAGTAACTCAAGTATCTTGGACTCTCCAGATACATAAGATTTTCGATATTCCCTTTAAATAAAAGTATTTTAGCCCCATTAAAGGGAAAACCATGCATTACTTCAAGAGACATTTTTTGAGCACCTACTGTATGTCAAATCTCTTCTTCAGATGATCTCTAAATTCAGATGGGATATACTCAAGGCCATATTGTGGGTCTCATGGACTTGTTTTCATTTGTCTTAAGCTTCAGTTTGAATTTGCATATGAGCAATTGATGGTCTGTTCCACAATCTGTCCTGGCCTTGTTTTGACTGGTGATATGGAGTTTTTCCATGGTCTCTTTCCATAGATGTGGTCAATTTGATTTCTGTGTATTCCATCTGGTAAGGTCCATGTATATATTCATCTCTTATGCTGTCTAAAGAAGGTATACATTGAACAAATCATTGATTCTGCAGAATTCTATCATGCATTCTCCAGCATCATTTCTATCACCAAGGCCATATTTTCCAACTACTGATCCTTCCTTTTTGTTCCCAACCTTTGTATTCCAATCACCAGTAATAATCAATACATCTTGATTGCATGTTTGATCAATTTCAGATTGAAGAAGTCAGTAGAATTCTTCTATCTCATCCTCACTGGCTTTAGTGGTTGGTGCATAAATTTGAATAATAGCGCTATTAACTGGGCTTCCCTGGAGGCGCATGGATATTATCCTATCACAGACATGTTGTACCTCATGACTGATCTGGATATGTTCTTTTTGACAATGAATGCAACACCATTCCTCTTCAATTTGTCATTCCAAGCATAGTAAACCATGTGGTTGTCAGATTCAAAATGGCCATTTCAGCTCACTAATGCCTAAGATATTGATGTTTATGTGTTCCACTTCAGTTTTGATGATTTCCAATTTACATAGATTCGTACTTCATACATTCCATGTTCTGATTCTTAATGGATGTTTACAGCTGTTTCTCTTCATTCTAAGTTGTGTCCTGTCAGCATATGAAGAAAGACAGAAGACCAGCAGAGTTGTGGGATGACATCCAGAGCATCAGACAGGAAGTAAGCAAAAAGCCACTGAGAAGACAAGAAAGAAGGAAAAGATCAAAATGAATGTTAGAACAGACTATGAAAGTTGCTCTCCAGTGTAGAGATGCTGAAGCAAATGGAAGAATGAGGAGGTACATGTGCTGAAAAGAAAATTTCAAAGGTCAGATTGAGAAGACAAAGTCAAATATTACAACAAAATGTGCAAAGATCTGGAGTCAGAAAACCAAAAGGGAAGAACATGCTCAGCATTTCTCAAACTGGGGGAACTGAAGGAAAAAATCAAGCCACGACCTTTGTTACTGAAGTATTCTCTGGGCAAATTACTGAATGATGCAGAAAGCAACTAAGGAAAATGGAAGCAATATAGAGAGTCTCTGTACCAAAAGGAAATGGTTGGTATACAACCATTTCAAGAGGTAGCATATGATCAAGAGCCAGTGATACTGAAGGAAGAATTCAAAGGTGTATTGAAGGAATTGGCTAAGAACAAGGCACCAGGAATTGGTGGAATAAAAATTGAAATTATTCAAGAAAGTGAGGTGGCACTGGAGGTACTCACTCATCTCTGCCAAGAAATTTGGAAGACAACTATCAGGCCAACTGATTGAAAGAGATCCATATTTGTGCCCATTCCAAAGAAAGGTGACCCAACAGAATGTAGAAATCATTGAACAATATCTTTGATATCCCATGCAAGTAAAGTTTTACTAAAGGTAATACAGAAACAACTACAAGCATACACTGACAGACAAATTCCAGAGGTTCAAGCCGGATTCAGAAGAGGGTATGGAATGAGGGATATCATTGCTGATGTCTGATGGATCTTGGCTGAAAGCAGCGAATACCAGAAAGATGTTTATCTGTGCTTTATTGACTATGCAAAGGCTTTTGATTGTGTGGATCATGACAAGCTATGGACAACATTGAGACGTATGAGTATTCCAGAACACTTAATTGTACTTCTGAGGAATCTGTACCTGGACCAAGAAGCAGTTGTTCAAACAGAGCATGGGAACACTGAATGTTTTAAAATTGGGAAAGGTATGTGACAAGGTTGTATTCTTTCACCATACTTATTCAACCTGTATGCTGAGAAAACAATCCAAGAAGCTGGGTTCTATGAAGAAAAATGTGGCATCAGGATTGGAAGAAGACTCATTAACAACCTGTGATATGCAGATGATACAACCTTGCTTGCTGAAAGTGAGAGGACTTGAAATATTTACTAATGAAGATCAAAGAGCACAGCCTTGGTATGGATTGCATCTCAATGTAAAGAAAACAAAAATCCTCACCACTGGACCAATAAACAACATTCTTATCAACGGAGAAAAGATTGAAATTGTTAAGGACTTCATTCTTTTTGGATCAACTATCAACACTCATGGAAGCAGCAGTCAAGAAATCAAACGACGTATCGCATGAGGCAAATCTGCTGCACAAGATCTTTTAAAATTGTTGAAAAGCAAAGATGTCAGCTTGAGGACTAAGGTGCGACTGACCCAAGCATAGTATTTTCAATAACCTCATATGCACGCGAAAGCTGAACAATGAATATAAGGAAGACAGTAGAAGAATTGATGCTTTTGAGTTATGGTGTAGGAGGAGAATATTGAAAGGGCCATGGGCTGCCAAAAGAACAAACAGGTCTGTGTTGGAAGAAGTGCAGCCAGAGTGATCCTTGGAGGCCAGAATGGCTAAACTTTGTCTCCCATACTTTGAACATATTGTCAGCAGGGACCAGTCACTGGAGAAGGATATCATGTTTGGTAAGGTGGAGGGTCAGAGAAAAAGAGGAAGACCCCCAGTGTGATGGATTGGCAAAATGGCAGCATCAATGGGCTCAAGTGTGGCAACAATTGTGAGGTTGGCTGAGAACTGGGCAGTGTTTCGTTCTGTTGTGCATGGGTCGCTATGACTTGGTACCAACTTGATGGCACCTAACAACTGTATTCCAAGCACTAGTTTAAGACAAAGTAAACAAGATCCATGACATCAAAAATCTTCAACCTAAAGAAATATTTCTAAAATGTAGATTTACTAGTTGGGTATCAGTAACTTAATCTTTTCTCGATGTCTCGGGTTTGGAGATCTCTAAACCAAAATGAATGATTACACTAATACGATCACAAATTACATCATAATACTTCCTTCTCTGGTTTACATTCCAAACATTTCAAGCTATGTTTTCTGAGATACTCATTGGTTTTTGTAAGGTTTTTATCTGGTAGCGTAGTGGTTACGAATCGGGCTGCTGACCTCAAGATCGGCAATTAGAAACTACCAGCTGGTCCGTGGGATAAAGATGAGGCTTTCTGCTTCTGTAAAGATTTTCAGTCTTGGAAACCCTGTACAGGGTCACTATGAGTTGGAAGCGACTCCGTGGTACTTAACAACAACAAATAAAACAAAAACCCACTTTCATTCCCACCCCCCGTGAATGTATCTGTGTAGTGCAGCTACTTCCCCATTCAAATTTGACTTTGGTTTTGGGCCGAGGATATTGTACTTTGATAGAACTATGAATAAACTAATGAAAGACTGGGAATGTTCATACAAACAGTTGTTATCAAATAGATACTGACTTTTGGTGACTTCATGTGTGTCAGAATAGAACCATGCTCCATAAAGCCTCTAATGGCTGATTTTCAAATGCAGATTGCAGGGTCTTTCTTCCAAGGCACCTTGGGTGGACTCTAATCTGCAACCTTTAGATATCAGCCAAGCACATTAACCATGTGAACAACATTTACACTTTAGCATGACCCAAGTCATGGCATTTTCAATTGCCTCATATGCATATGAAAGTTGGATACTGAATAAAGAAGATCATAGAAGAATCGATGCATTTTAATTATGGACTGGGAAGAGAATATTGAAAGTACCCTGGACTCTCAGAAGAACCAACAAATCTGTCTTGAAAGAAATGCAACCAGAGTGTTTCTTAGAATCCAAGATGGTGAGACTTGGTTTCTGGTGTTTTGGACATGTTGTTAGGAGGAACCAGTTCCTGCAGTAGGACATTATGCTTGGCAAAGTGGAGGGTCAGCGAGAAAGAGGAAGACCCCTGTAAGATGAATGGACACAATGGCATAAACAATGGGCTCAAACATAGCAACAATTTTGAGGATGGTTCAGGACAAGTCAGTGTTTTGTTCTGCTGTGTATAGGGTCACTGCGAGTCAGAACCAACTCAACAGCAAGCACCTAAGAGTCATATCTATAAATGTTTTAGGTATACCTTTGGGTTCGGGAGAATATTTTTTCTTTTCCCTTCTTTCATGCTTCTTAGCTGTATTCCAGGAAAGTTAATGTTATTGAATATCTGCCTTTCAAATACAAGGGGGCTTCAGAAAGTTTGTAGAAAAATTCTATTATCTTTTCATTCCACTTTTCCACAAACTTTTTTGAAACCACCTTGTATACAAGATGTAATTATCATTTCATTATAGAAATTCATATAAGATGTCCAACTAATTAGAAACCAAAATAGTTAAACAAAAATTTATTATAAGCATGTGCTTTCAATAGTTATGAAGCAACATCCTATTAATTTTTAGTGAACAAACAAATGGACAAACTAAACAAATGAGGAGTGTTCTTAGATGTTGCTGTTGTTGTTAAGTGCCTTTGAGTCGCTTCCTACCCATAGGGACCCAGTACAGGGTTTCCGAGGGTGTAAATCCTTACGGGAGTAGAAAGCCTCATCTTTCTCCCGCGGAGCGGCTGGTAGTTTCGAACCGCTGACCTTAAGGTTCACAGCCCGATTCGTAACCACTACGCTACCAGAGCTCCTTGTTCTTAGATAGATGTCAACATTGTTTTTCTGCCATCTTAAAATCCAGACCCAAAACTCCCTTGGTTCCACTTCCCTCTCCAGCAGCAGCCTTACTTGTTTATCCGCTTTACATTAAAACTTAAAAATGCTTTCTGTGACCTGTCACAGTTCCTCTTCCCCTCCAGTTCTCCCTTGAAGTCATCCTAATCAGGGGTCTTTCCCTACCCCTCTACTCAAACTTTCTTGTTAAGGTCACTTATTACTTCAAATGTCACTAAATCCAGTGGTCAATTTTCTGTCCTCAAGTCATATGACCTACTCATCGAGTTTGATACCATTGTTAAGTCTCATTTCCTTAAAAAGAAAAAATCTCCACTTGGCTACCAAGACTCCTCCTCCTGGTGTTTCTCTTACCCCATGACTGCTGTTTCTTAGTCTCCTTCAAATTCCTTTTGATTTTTCTAACATCTTAATGCTGGACTTCCCAGGCTGATCCCAGGGATCTGTTCTCTATCTAAGCTCATTCCTTAGATGACCTCATTTAGTCTTAAAGGCTTACGATTAACATAGATATGACATGTTTTTGTTATTTGCTGTTGAGTTGATTCCGACTCATAGCTACCCTATGCACAAAAGAATGAAACACGCTTGGTCCTGCGCCAACCTCATAATTGTTATGTTTGAGCCCATTACTGCTGCCACTGTGTCAATCTATCTTTTGGGGAATCTTCCTCTTCTTAGCTGACCCTCCACTTTACTAAGTAAGATGTCCTTCTACAGAAACTGGTCCCTCCTGATAATATGTCCAAAGTACCAGAGATGAAATCTTACCATCCTGGCTTCTAAAGAACATTTTGGCTATATTTTTTCCAAGTTATGTATTTGTGTTTCTGGTAGTCCACGGTACTTTCAATATTCATATTCACCATAATTCAAATGCATGAGTTCTCCTATGATCATCCTTATTTTACAACTTTCACATGCATATGAGGCAACTAGAAATGGCTTGGGTCAAGCACACACCTTAGTCTTCTAAAGTGACGTCTTTGATCTTGAATACTTCAGTGAGATCTTTTGCAGCAGATTTGTCTAATACATCGTTTGATTTCTTCACAGCTTCTTCCATGAACATTGTGGATCCAAGCAAAATGAAGTCTTTGATAAACATCAGTCTTTGCTCTGTTCATCGGGATGTTATTTACTGGTTCAGTTGATCAAGCAAGCTTGTGTCAGCTGCATATGGAAGGTTGTTAATGAATCGTCCTCCAAACCGAATTCCATGTTCTTAGTTATAAAATCCAGCTTCTTGGATTATTAGGTCAGCATAGAAATTTATTAAGAATGGGGAAATGATACAACCTTTCCTGATTTTAAATCATTCAGGACTGAACAACACCTTTCCTGATTTTAAACCATTCAGTATTCTTTTGTTTTGTTCTAAGGACTGCCTGTTGGTCTTCATACAGGTTCCACATGAGCACACTTAAGTGTTGTGGAATACCCATTCTTTGCAATGTTGTCCATAGCTTGTCATGATCCATACAGTCAAAATAAAGCACAAGTAAACATCTTTCTGGTTTTCTCTGCTTTCAATCAAGAACCATCTGATGTCAGCAATGATATCCCTCATTCCATGTCCTCTTCAGAATCCAGCTTGATTTTCTGGCAGCTCCCTATGTATTGCTGCAATCATTTTTGAATGGTCTTTAACATTCTGCTTGCATATGATACCAACGATATTATGAGATGATGTCTGCATTCTGTTGGGTCACATCTTTAACATACACATAAATATAGATCTCTTCCAGGTGGTTGATGGGTAAATGGTTTCCAAATTTCTTGACACAGATGAACACTTCCAGTGCTGCATCAGTTTGTTTAAACATTTCAATTTGTATTCCATCAGTTCTTGGAGCCTTGTTTTTTACCAGTGCCTTCAGAGCTGCTAGAATTTCTTCCTTCAGTACCATTTGTTCTAGATCAGATGCTACCTCTGGGAATGACTGAACACTCACAAATTCTTTTCACACAGTGACTCTGTGTATTCCTTCCATCTTCTTTTTATTTTTCCAGTGTCATTCAATATTTTGCCCATAAAAATCTTCAGTATTGCCATCTGAAGCTTCAGTTTTATTCTTCAGTTCTTTCAGCTTGAGAAATGCTGTGTTCTACTCCTTTGGTTTTCTAACTTCAGGTCTTTTCAAATTTCATTCTAATATTTAATTTTGTCTTCTCGAGCTGTCCTTTGAAATTTTCTATTCAGCTCTTTTACTTCATCATTTCTTTCAGTTGCTTTAGCTTCTCTACCCTCAGGAGCAAGTGGCAGAATCTCTTCTGACATCCACTGGTCTTTGTCTTGTCTTCTTAATGACCTTTTGCTTTGTTCCTCTATGTTGCTCTTGATGTCATCCCACCACTCTTCTGGCCTTCAGTCATTAGTGACTAGTGCATCAAATCTGTTCTGGGGATGGTCTCTTAATTCAAATGGGCTACAGTCAAGGTCATAAGGAGCTCTGGTAGTGTAGTGGTTATGAGTCAGGCTGCTAACCTCATGGTCAGAAGTTTGAAACTACCAGGCATTCTGTGGGAGAAAGATGACGCTTTCTGCTCCCATAACGATTTACAGCCTTGGAAACCCAATGCAGGGTCACTATGAGTTGAAACCGACTCCACGCCACATAACCACCACTACCACCACCATAGTCAAGGTCGTATTTTGGCTCTTGTGGACTTCATCATAGATGTACATTGTTGTTGTTAAGTGCCATTGAGTTGGTTCTGACTCATAGCAACCCTGCATAGGGTTTCTGAGGAGCAACTAATGAGTTTGAACTACTAACCTTGCAGTTCAAACCTAAATTACAGTCCAATGCATTGACCCGCAGTGCCATACTACAGCTTCATATGTACGTTAGTGGTTAACTAACTTCTATTAGTACTTGTATGTTACTTTCTCAGATAGGACATTCTTGTTCACCTTATTTAAAATGGAAACTTTATTCATTTCCTCATTGTCTTTGTCCCACTTCCTGTAACTTTTTTTTTTTTTTTAACTATCCTATGTTTAAAAGGAGTTCTGGTAGCATATTGGTGATGAGTTGGGCTGCTAACCTCAAGGTCAGCAGTTCAAAGCTACCAGTTGTTTCCACAGAAGAAAGATGAGACTTTCTGCTCCCGTAAAGATTTGCAGTCTCTGAAACCCTATGCAGGGTTGTTATGAGTTGGAATCGAGTCTACATCTTGTGTTTGTGTTTTCTTCATAGACCTTGGTATTTTTTCAAAAATTAAATTTATCAATATAAGCTTCAGTTGAATTTATTTTAAATTGTTTGTTTGCATGTTTTTGGTCTTACTCTCTGCACAAGAATTTGAACAACACCGGAGTATGGACTTCATCTGATTGCTTACCGGTATCAATATTAGATTCAGTTGTCTTTATTTTAAATTGTCTGTTTGTATGTTTTTGGTCTTACTCTCTGCACAAGAAGTTGAACAACACCGGAGTATGGACTTTGTCTGGTTGCTTACTGGTATAATTCCAGAGCCCAGGGCACATAGTGAGTACTTTTAAAATGTAAATCTGTATGGTACCAAAAAATCAAAGTGGAAACCAAACCAAAACCCAGACACCCTCTGTAAAGAATGGAAGCACATAGGAGATTATCATTCAGTGTAGCTGTGATACGCACAGGGCTACTTGCCAACTCACTTTCCATCATTATTAACTGCAAAATAATTGAGAGTCTCCAGGAGCACGCAGCCCACTAAACCTGCTGCTTCGTGGACTCTGGGTCACTTTGCAGTAAATTGTAGGTCTTTTAACAGATTCTGCCTTCCGTTTTCTCAAAACAATTATCCTGTCTTATCTGAAAATGCAGGGTTGTAGGCAAAAAAGCCCTTATAGTGAGTGGTCTGTAAATGGTTGCATATTTCAGGCACTATAATTGCTAAGTATGCTTTCTTAAATATGACCTTTCCTAGGTTTACAGAGGTGTGGAATGTGATCCACACATGGTATTCAAAGGTGGCTGTTTTCATCTTCTTTGCTCTTGAGGTAGATAATACTGAGGAGGGGCTTGAGTGTGTAAGCCATGCACATAGTATTCTTCACTGTACATTTTGATGGTACTTTGTCCAATGCACAACTGATCTCTCAGTAGATATTCATCTGAAAATAGCGTGGCCTTGATCAGCGAGGAGGGGAAGACAAGAAATGACTTTCTGCTTACGTAAAAAATGACTCATTTGCTGAGAGTCATAATTTTGCTGTCCTTTTATTAGCTAACATATTTGTGATAAGTCTATTTTTTGACTGGGAAAAGGTAATGTTTTTGACCCTGCAGTTATAAATTCAATTGAATTGTCTTTTATTTTTAGGAAGTATCAGAACTGTTCTGGTGAATAACAGTTGACTACTTTGATGTCTAATCTCAGGTTTTAAAATGTAGTGGATTTAAAATCCCACTGTTCATTCTTAAAACCATTTTAATTTAGTATACCCTAAAAGTTACATGCATAAGGCATGTTCAGAGAGCAGACCCGTCATCTTCTTGCTCATTTTTCACTTGGTACTTTCCTTGAAAAAAATGTCAAGTGATCCTATATTGAATATTTCCCTTTTAATGCCGGCATTTTTCTCAAAGATAAAGCACTTCTTGATCATGTAATACATGCAATCTTTGTGTGATGCAGATCATAGTTTCTCAGGCTCCCCTAATCTGTTTATGAATATTATTCATGTAGAAAAGTGAAAATCTTTGTTAATGTTTGTATTATTGATCCAAATGCATTTTGCTAACTTTCAATGGATGGGAGAGTAAACAATGCTGCATTCACAACTCAATAAATTAATTTCTCTGAGCCTTAAAAACAAAAAACAAAACAAGAACAGACAAATGGATGGTTGAGGAAAGAACAGAAAAGTCTATGATGACTATTACTTTTTGATAACAAAAAAGAAAAAATTGGCAAAGTATCATGCCATAAATGTCTCTCTATCTATGAAGTATATTCTAACATTTACTATGTTGTTGTTATTGTTAAGTGCCGTCGAGTCGGTTCCGACCCATAGCGATCCTGAACCGGGTTTCCTAGGCTGTAAATCTTTACGGGAACAGAAAGCCTCATCTTTCTCCCGCGGAGCAGCTGGTAGTTTCAAACTGCTGACCTTGCGCGAAATTCGCAGCCCGATTCGTAACCACTACGCTACCAGAACTCCTTAAACTATAGCTGTACATATTTATAGAATGGTACTAAGGTAATTAAATTCTCAGATTGATTCCCCCCACACCCCAAAATTCCTTGCCATTCTTATAACAAATAACTATTTCTATCAAATATGGAGAGGGATAGATATTAGATAATTTCATGGGGCAACATACATTAAGAAAAAGGATAAAAAACCAAACAAGGAGAAAGATTTAGACCTGGACAAGTATTCCTTCTACTCACGTTCACACACAGGAACGCTGTTATTCCAACGGCTTTTCATTCCATCCAAGACACAATGGCTAACAGAACTGCCTTTTAAATGGAACCTAAAATAAAAAAGTAGCAATACTTGTGTAAATGGGTATGCATACTGTTCTCTCTTCCTGTCAGCTACAGAGTTAGCCTTCCTCCCTTCTTCTAAAATAAAATGTAATGCCTAAGTTAAAACCTAGGTGAAAAAGCTCAACTCATTTGCTTTCTCAACTGATACAGGCTCAGAAACCAAATTCTTTTGGAAAAAACACACAGCTATTAGTGAGGAACAAAGCAATAATGATTTTCAAAGCTTAGTAGTCAGGCAAGTATCATTACTCCAGCCTAAACTGAACAAGGGGCAATGAACACAGACAGGGGCTTCCTGTACCTTCAGGAGGTCATTTCCTCTGTCTGCTCCCCTTTAGCCATTAGTTAGAACTTTCTCTGCTAATGGAAAACTCAGCATTTCACTCTGTCAGTGGTGTGGCACTGTGGGTTACTGTGCTGGACTGCAAAATTGGTTGGATCTGCAAGGTCAGCTGTTCAAGCTCACCAGCCACTCCTAGGAAACTCTATATGGGGTTGCTATAGGTTGTAACTGACTTGATGGCACTTAATAACAACAAGAGACAGTAGATAGCAGGGAAGAGGGCATGGGAGGGTGGGATAAGGAAAGGGAATAGCTCCTGGTTTCAGTTTGCAAAGTTTCTCAGGAAAGACATGAGTGACTGTTCTTGCCACCACATTTAGAATGTTCCTGAATGAAATTTATGGCATTATGCTGGGAGTCCTGGTGTGGAGCTGCAGGATAAGTGCTGGACTGCTAACCACAAGCTTAGTGGGTCAAACCCACTAATTGCTCCTTGGAAACCCTCTGCAGGATCACTATGAGTGGGGACTGACTCCACAGCACTTAACACCAAACAATAACAACACTGAAGGATAAAGCCAAATTATTTAAAAGAAAAATGGGTAAGAAGAGAGGGCCTTTTTGGAGGAAAGCATCATAAAATATCTAGTTTATTGTCAGAGGATTGACCTCCTGAATTCCTTCTTGCTCCTTACTAGGTGACTAGAATCTAATGTTTGTCAACAAGATCTTGAAATGTACTGAAAACAACTGCTTTACTGGCCATGTTTTTTTCCCACCATATGGAACTGGAGCATAATTCCAAGATCATGTTGATTCATAAAAAGAGTTCTTGACCTTTCTTGGAGTATTCCTATTAGCCACTTTACTTCCACTACCACAGCCCAATATGAATCCAGTGGTATACAAGGACCTTCAAAAAGTTTGAGGAAAAATGAAATTAAAAGACAATGGAATTTTTCCATGAACTTTTTGAAGCTCCTTTATACACCTGAATTCAAAAAAAATTGTTAAATTTATTCTTTCATTCTCATTTCAAATTACATTGGCTATAAGAGTTTCCAGAAATAATTCTTGTATATTATTTTTCTTATCAACAACTTTCTCTTAAATATCAAACTTTGAAAAGAACACCTCTTGGGAGCCCTGGTGGTGCTATAGGATAAGCACTGGACTGCTTAACCATAAGGTTGGCGGTTGGAGCCCACCAGCTGATCTTAGGGAGAAAGATGAGTTTTTCTGTTCTTGTAAATATTTACTGCCTCGGAAACCCTATACAGGGTTGCCGTGAGTCACAAATGACTCAACGGTACTTAACAACACAGCAAGTCCTCTAGAATATTTATCTCTTCATATTTCTGAATGACTATAATTTCATACTCTCTATGTTTCGCCTATATACCTCTTACTATAGTTCTGCTGTTCAGTATATTTATCACCTTGCCCTTTATAACATTTGTTATTAATGGTTCCATCTAGGTCTCACTGGACTTCCCAACCATGCATTGGGAAATGTCTTCTGGTATTTCTTTTCTATGACCAGCTCCTCTTTTTAGACAAACACCAATGCCTCAGGTGTCAGTATCCATCACTTAGCTCCTGGTTTATGTTCAGTCAGGTAAACTCATACTCACCCCTCTTCACAAACGAAGGACACTTTTGCTCCAAGTTGGAGACTAGGGGGAGAGACAACACGACCATTAGGGAGTTGGTCAAGGAAGTCATCACATGATTTCACTGAGGGGGGGAAAAAGAAATAAAGTTGGCACCAGGATGATAAAGACACAAGCTAAATATGTCAAATGAGCTGAGTATCTCGGCACCTTCACATGTGGGTGCTGTAGGACTCCAGTCTCCCTTGGGTGTACAACGCAGAGAAGCAGCTCCTCTTAGATCATAGCCTGGTTCACATCTGTAGAAAACATCTTCCCCAGAGGAAAAGTTGGCCTTGTCACTTGGGGTATGCATGCCATGCGGTATTACTGGAGGTGTCTGACACACTGTAGAAAGAACAGGATCAAAGTACCCATTTAAAAAAGGAAAAAAAGAAGTTGATACAGTATCTATTCTAACTCAGGATGACGCTATGTGCTTCAGAGTAAAACTGTGTTCCATAGGGTTTTCATGGCTGTAACTTTTTGGAAGTAGATCACCAGGCCTTTCTTCTTATTGGAATTCTTGGTGGTTTTGAACTAACTACCTTTCAGTTAGTTGCCTAGCACTTAACTACGTGCACAGTCCAGAGACCCATGAGCTATAGGAACTAACTTCAGCTAAATACTTAGAGAATCACAATTAAAGGGGCTCAAATATTAAAAAGAAAAAAGCTAAATTGTACTCTAACCCATTATTTTACTGATGTGGAAGTTAAGAACAGAGGGGGAGATGCAGTCAAAGAGCTCACAGTTAGTAAGAAACAGAGAATTAGAACCTAATTCACCTCAGTACAAGGTTTAAACTACATTCACAGTCTGCAAGATGTGAGAGCCCTTCTTCCAGTGCTGGTTAGGCCATACAAAATGTTTGTGTTGGTGGGCTTCTCCACCAACATAGTTCCTAAAAAGGCAACTTCAACTTACAGTTTTGTTTTACAGGCAACAAGTAGGCCTTTCCAAGTCTTAACTAACACATTGAACTGCATCTTACTGCCTTCCTGTTCTGTCATGTTTGTCTGTTTGTCCTCCTTGCTGCTGTCTTAGTGGATGCAAAAGGCTGACATGTGTTGGTCGAAGGACTGTAAACTCTTTCTCTGTTCCTATTTAACCATCATAACACTTCCCAATCCACAACTAAGCCTGCATTTACAGCATAAGAGAAGTCACTGAGAACATAATCTCCTTTAAAAAATGTCAGTGCTTGTAATTATAGGGCATATTACTTAGAGAGCATTTCTTGTAAGTCCTGGCTGCTTACATGACATCAGAACTCATATGAACTGCAATGTATTCCACAGCTAATTAATAATGAATGAAAAATCTGTCTCGTTTTGAGCATTAATTTCACTCTTGACTTCAGATTCCTTATTATAAAATGTAAGAGGTGGGTCAGAGTAGGCAAAATCTAAGGTCTTTGTCACTATTCTCATGTTATGATATCTATCCTTAAGGTCCATAAGTAAACTGCTCCCCTGTACCAACAGATGCCAACAGAAGGAGGACAAAAAATCCAGTGTTCAAGTGCTGGTGTCTAACACACTTGCCTTCTAATCCTGGGGATGCCACTAAGTAGTATATGACTTGGATGATTTATTTTACCTCTGAAAGACCCAGGGAACCTCTCTGTCAAATGGGGAAAACAACAATACCATTTCAAAGGGTTGTTGTTAAATGTAAATGAACTAATGCACATAAGGTGATTATCACATGGCTAAAGACAGACAAAAGCCACATTATTTCCCGATAGATTTGAGAGACACTGCAACTGTTACTCTTCCCTGAGAATTGCTCATTGTGGAACTCTCAAATGTCCCCATTCTTGGCGATTCGGCTCTTGCTCCTCAAAGTGAATGTATACACATGCAAGTATATACACACACACACACATACACACCCTTTCTAAATTCCATGTTCTTTCCCCAAATGATTTCCTCACTCACACTATCCATCACACAGCTTTCTCCCACAACCAACACTAAGCTCCAGGTCCTGCAACACCTCATACCATTTGTTGTTGTTAAGTGCCATCAAATCAGTTCTAACTCATAGCACCCCTGTATAGGGTTTCTGAGGAGTGGGTAGAGGGTTTGAACCACTGCCCTTATGGCTCAAATTGACCTTGTGGTCCAGGGCATTGTCCTGTAGCATCACACCAGTACTGCCATACTGTTTGTTGTTGTTGTTAAGTGCTGTCGAGGTGGTTGTGACCCATAGCGACCCTGTATAGGGCTTCCAAGGAGCAGCTGGTGAGCTTTAACTGCTGACCTTGCAGTTCAAGTGGCTTTGCAGTCTGGCGCATTAACCCACAGTGCCATACCCATCAAAACCCCAGTGAGACTCACCCCTGGAACAGCTGGGCAAAACCGGTTCCCATTTGTTTTGGGCATGGCACTGCAAACTGCTGGGTCCCTTCATAACAAAGCCATCCTGACACTTGAACTTCACAATCTCGAATAAGGAAAATAAGCTTCTATCCCTAGATATCACTATTCCATTTTCAATGTCTGGAAGAGTGCATGTATTAGGAGGAGCGACACACTGAGGGGGCGGGCCGCTCCAGATGCCGACTTGACCGTCATGGCTGGTACAATGTATTGATGGCTTGCCCACAAGATTAAACTGCTTTCCTCCACTGTGTCTGTTATTGCAGCGGTAGGTCACCACCATTCCATATTGAAAATATTCTTTCTCTTTGCTAGAGAAGTCTCCATGGGCGATAGATGGGGGTGGCTCGCAGAGAATACCTGGAAACAGACGGCATGTTAAATAACTGGATTAGTGCAAAGGTTCCAGAGAATCACTAAACTGCACACTCATATTCATTATTCCCTTTTCTTCTTTGCTAATATGTACATAACTTTGCTGCTGTTGTTAAGAGTCATCGAGCATGGTTCTAACTCATAGTGACCCTGTATAGGGTTTCCGAGCCAGAAATCTTTATGGAATCAGAAAGCCTCATCTTTCTCCTTCAGAGCAGATGGTGGGCTTGAACTGCCAACCTGGTACCAGCAGTTAGTGCTTATGCTAAAGTGTCACAGCGCTCTCCAAGTTGTAATTTGTTGTTGTTGTTGTTGTTAAGTGCCATCGAGTCGGGTCCGACCCATAGCGACCCTGTACAGGGTTTCCAAGGGTGTAAATCTTTA
>NW_006408527.1:13992825-13993538 GCF_000296735.1 Chrysochloris asiatica
CCTCTTTCTCCCGCGGAACCGCTGGTAGTTTCGAACTGCTGACCTTGCGGTTCACAGCCCGATTCGTAACCACTACGCTACCAGAGCTCCTTATTAGGTGCTGAAAATGCTTTGTATCTGAAACTGAGTGCTATTTTCATAAGTGTGTTATTCATTTTGTGAAAATACTTTGAATTGAATGATTAAAATTTGATCAGATGTTATATTGTGCATATACATATGTTATATTTCAATAAAAACGAACACATGGTATAGAAAAATTGATGGGGAAAAAATTCCTTCTGATAATGTAAATTCCAGGCTATATGACTTCACTATGAAATTCTCTCAAACATTTGAAGAAGAAATTATGCTGATTTTACAGATTCTTATAAGGAAACAAATATATGGAACATGACCAGCTGATTTTATATTTTAATTTTTATTACATATATATATATTTTATTTTATAACTGTCACAAGCTTGATAACCAAAACCTAGTATGAAAAAGAAAATTGCACGAGAAGATATATGCACACCAATGTTCATAGCAGCACTATTTACAACAGCAAAAAGACGGAGGCAGCCAAAGTGCCCATCAACTGAAGAATGGATAAACAAACTGTGGTACATCCACGCAATGGAATACTATGCTACCATGAAGAACAACAAGGAAGCTGCAAGCCACCGCATAACATGGATGAACCTTGAGGGCATTATGTTGAGTGAAATT
>NW_006408527.1:13995351-14001325 GCF_000296735.1 Chrysochloris asiatica
AGAAAGCCTCATCTTTCTCCCGCGGAGCGGCTGGTAGTTTCGAACCGCTGACCTTAAGGTTCACAGCCCGATTCGTAACCACTACGCTACCAGAGCCATAAAAGCATATGTTCTACCTTTTCTGCTTGTATTTTCTCCTGTAAACACATGCATTTATTAATACAGCCCATATTTCTTTTTTAAAATAGTTCTTTGATCACATTATTATTATTATGTCATTGTTTACATTTTCTCCCTATTCTTTTCTATTTGCCTTTTTATTTTTCATTTTCGCTATTAAATGAGTATATATAGCATTCTAAAAAATAAAACAGAAAAAGCCTATGCAGTCGAAATGTATGCTATGAGTCAAAACCAATTTGACAGCACTTAACAACACTGCTAAGAGGAAAGAGATTAGGGACTAATCTCTAAAATCTATAGGAAACTACAACACCTCTACAAGAAAAAGACAAACCAATTAAAAGAGTCACTATACCAACAGGAAATGGTTAATGTTCAACTGTTTCAAGAGGTAGCATATGATCAAGAGTCAATGATACTGAAGAAGGAAGTCCAAGGTGCATTGAAGAACTGGCAAAGAACAAGGCACAGGAGACACTCATTCATCTCTGCCAAGAAATTTGGAAGACAACTATCTGGCCAACTGATTGGAAGAGATCTTTATTTGTGCCCATTCCACAGACAGGTGACCCAACAGCATGCAGAAATCATCAGACAATCTCTTTGATATCTCAAGCGAGTAAAATTTTGCTAAAGGTAATAGAGAAACAGTTACAATCATACATTGACAGAGAACTTCCAGAGGTTCAAGCTGGATTCAGAAGAGGCTATGGAACAAGGGATATCATTGCTGATGTCTGATGAAGAATCTTGACTGAAAGGAGAGAATATCAGAAAGATGTTTACCTGTGCTTTACTGACTACACAAAGGCTTTAAATTGTGTGGATCATGACAAGCTATGGACAACATTGAGAAGTATGAGTATACTGGAACACTTAATTGTGCTCATGAGGAATCTGTACCTGGACAAAGAAGCAGTTGTTCGAACAGAACAAGAGGACATTGAATGGTTTAAAATCAGGAAAGGTGTGCACCTGGGTTGTATCCTTTTACCATATTTATTCAATCTGTATGCTGCATAAATAATTTGAGAAGTTGGATTATATGAACAAGAAACATAGCATCAGGATTAGAGGAAGACTCATTAGTGATCTGCAATATGCAGATAACACAACCTTGCTTGCTGAAAGTGAAGAATACTTGAAGGACTGATGAAGATCAAAGACTAGAAATCTATACTTCAGTATAGATTGCATCTCAGTGTAAAGAAAGCAAAGATCCTCATCACTGGACCAATAAATAACTGAAGAAAAGAGTAAAGTTGTCAAAGACCTCAATTTGCTTAGATCTACATGCAATGTTCATGGAAGCAGCAGTCAAGAAATTAAATGATTTATTGCATTAAGCAAATATGCTGCAAAAGACCTCTTAAGATGTTGAAGAGCAAAAAAGTCAGTTTGAGGACTAAGGTGTGCCTGATCCAAGCCAGGTATTTTCAATGGCCTTATATGCATGTGTAAGTTGGACAATAAATAATGAAGACCATAGAAATATAATTTATTAGTGATCAGAATTTCAGAACAGGAAAAGGCAGGAGACAAAAACTAAAAGAAAACCAAACAAAAAAGCAGAAAAATGTCAATACTTTGCTGGCAGAAAACATCCTTAATATCATGATAACCCAGAAGATATCTATCCAAGAAGCGCAATGAACCCCAAATAGGATAGCCCCCAAAAGAATATCTCCAAGACATATATATCATAATCAGATTTTTCAAAACCAAAGACAAAGTAAGTATCTGAAACCAACTCAGGAAGAATGAAATTATTACTTACAAAGGGGAACCAATAAGACTAATCTGATTATGTAGCAGAAACCAATCAGGTCAGGAGGATCAAAGATGGTGGGGTAAGCAGATACACTATCCAGCCTTTCTATAACTAATACTCAAGAAACCAAGTGAAATAGATATTGTTGATAATCCTGGAATCCAGAACTTTAAAGGAAAGGGCAAAAAGTAGAACAAATACTAAAGAACGGAAGAGACTGAATGAAAACAGAGAACAAGCACACATATAGAGCAGTGAATAAACAGCACAGTGCAGCCATTTTGAATAATTATAGGCAATGCTATGATTGGAGCATGAACCATATAACCAGACCCACCCATCCAGGATTGCACCTGCACCCACATTAGTGATTGGCAATCACAGAGGTATTCCCCTTGTTTTTTCTTTCTCTTTTTCTAAAGCCTTCTTTTTTTTTTTTACCTATTATTTTTCTCACTTGTTGGAAGTCAGCGACCTTACCCAGCCATACCAACCACACCACCACAGGATTAAAGACAGATGGAAGCCAACATCTGCCTAGTCTGCCCTCAGCTACTCTGCATGACCAGCAATCAGAGAGACTCATGCTCCCATCTACTACTAAATCCGCAAGAAGACAGGTGCCGAGTGCCCAGCGCTACCAAACTAGTCACCAGAGAAGAACACCCACCCTGTTAACCAGATATATCAAAACAAAACAAAATATTGGGGTGAAGCAAGTCAAGATGCAATCAGCAAATTATCAGAATAGCTCCACTATGTCTTGATAAAAAAAAACAGACAACTTCAAATCACACATACACACACAAAGACACAGGACAAGATGGCATGAAAATGTGACCAAATACAGGGTTAGAAAATCTTCTGGAGGAAGAAATGCTATTGCAAATACCTGATAAGGAATTCAGAAGATCTAAATGTAGCTTCTTTCAGTTGAAGAAAAAGAACCTGGAAACTACAGACAAAATCAAAGAAAACATAGACAAAACTCTAGAAGAATTTGGAAAAATAGTGTAAGAACAAATTGACAAAATAAATCAGAAATAAGAAACCATACAACAACAGTAAACAGAAATTCAGAAAATTAATACTAAATTGTAGAGGCTGATAATACATTGTAAGGACAAAGGAGTAGAACTGAATCAATGGAAGACAGAATTAGCAAAATTGAAGACAAATCTCATCATAATAATCTCTTAGAGAAACAAACAGAAAAAATAAGGGAAAAAATGAAGAAAACCCAAGAATTATGTGGGACACTATCAAGAGGAGTAACTTAAGTATAATTTGAATTTTAGATCATGTAGAGACATAATGAAACATCTAGGAAATTGTTGAAGATTTGTCTGAAGAAAATGTTCCTAGTATCATTAAGAATGAGAAGATATGTATTTACATCATCTGAATATAGAGAGTTTTACTTCTTCCTTGCCAAGTTAGAGGGCTTTCATTTCCTTTTCTTGCCTTGTATCTCTGGCTAAGACTTCTGAATAGGAATGTTGATAAAGAGTATTCTAGTCTGGCATGGTGCTGTAGGATAAGCACTGGACTGCTACCTATAAGGTTGGCAGTTCAAACCCACCACCACTCCTTGAAAACCCTATACAGGGTTTTTATGAGTAGAAACTGACTTGATGGCACTTAACAATAATAGTCTCATTCTTGTTCACAAGGGGCATGCTTTCAGTATCTCTGCATTAAAACTATCATAAGCCACTGGTTTTTGCAAAAAATGACACCTACCAGCCCTCCCATTCTGAATTCAGCTGGGTTAGAGAATTCATTGCAATGGTCACTGAGAACTCAGATGTCAGACTCGCTGTTATGGGGTTTATTAGAGAAATTATCAGGTTACAGTGCAAGATTAGAAAATGGTCAGGGCATATGTTCCTCCAGTCAGGACAGCCTCTTCTCAGCCATACCCACAGACAGGCCTCGCTCTGCTTGCATCATGCTACAAAGCTCTGTTTGGGCTGCTGATAAATGCTCACAGGGCACACTGTTCCACCATAAGCCTTGGCCTGAAGGCACTTGGCTCTAGCTCTGTGGTGCCAGGATTATATGATTCTGTTGTGACTGGTTAAGAATTCATTGCAATCATGAAAATTTGGAAGTCTGATATATATAAAATGAACTCTCTCCAAGCAGGAAGGAGGAGGATCAAAGAAGAGCCAGGAGTGAAGTGCATTCTTTGAGCACTGAGATCCCTTTGCATTGAACCTTCTCAATTAAGGGGCAGGAAAGAAGAGCCAGAGGTGGATTGAATCCTTTGGACCTGGGGTCCCTGCCCTGTGATGCTCCTAGATTCAGGGAAAGACTGATGCCAAGACACATGGAGATCTCCAAGGAATGCTGGGCCTACAGGTACTGAAAAAAGACAAGGACCTTTCCCCAGACAAGGCACTCTGAACTCAGACTTCTAACCTCCTAAACTGTGACAGAAGGATCCTGGTAGAGTGCTGAGTTGTGAGCTGGGCTGTTAACGGCAAGGTCAGCAGTTTGAATCCATCAGCCACTTGGTGGGAGAAAGATGAGACTTTCTGCTCCTGCAAGGATTTGTAGGCTTGGAAACCCTAAACAGGATTGCTCTCAGATGGAAACAACTCACTGGCATGCAGTAGCAGCAAACTGTGAGAGAATAAATTTCTGTTTGTAAAGTCACCCACTTGCAGTCTTTCTGTTATAGCAGCACTAGGTAGCTAATACAATCGTCTTCAGTGACATTGTTCTATATGACATATACAGAAAATCACATAAAACAGCGATAGAATATTCATTCGTTTCAAGGGTATACTAACATTTTACCAAAAGAGTTCAAATTCTGGGTCATAAAACATGTCTCTATAAGTTTCAAAGGTTTAGACTAAAAGAAGAAGACCTACAAGATCTCCCAAAGTTTGAAAATTAAGCAACACTCTTGTGGATAATGTACAGGTCATATAAGACAGGAAATAAGAAGATGTGTGTGTTCACTGATAATCTATACACAACATGAAGATTGTGGTAAAGCACAATCTGTGGAAAAGCAGCGAAAGAAGCTCTTAGAAACAAAATTAGGTTGAAACAAATGATCTGTGCTTCCATTTCAAATATTTATGAAAGAAGAACATAAAAGTAAGTTCAGAGAAAGAATGAAAAAGAATGATAAAAAGAAATCTGGAATGTAGAAAATAGTCATGCATTAAAGAAAATAGACAGTTAAAAGTTGATTTTTGTTATCATGATGAATTGAGACTGCCACAACTGTAAAGGCAGAAGTAACATGAAGAGGGGAGTAGTTAACCTTACAGTCCAGGAATAGAGGACCCTACGCCAACAAGGGAGAAGAACATGAGGGGAATGTGGGACCCTATGCAGAGAAGCAGAGACACCAGAGATGGAGGCAGAGATGAGGACACAGAGAGAGGGAGCAGCTGAGGACTCTAGACTCATGGAACGAGAAAGGTTGTGTGCTGGTGGCCAGGAGGCAGGCCTGTAGAATGTGCCTTTTGGTTGTTTAAATGATTATATATTCCTCAGTATTTTTGTGTACATCCCCCCAAAAAGCCCCAAGAAAACACAGAGGGAATAGAAGTAAATACTGTTGAATGATGATGTACGGAGGGGATTGTAATCATTGCAATGAAATGAAATATGATAGGGTGAGTGTAAAACAGATGCTCTCCCATGTAAACTATCACTCAAGTCACAATAAAAACTAAAAAAAAAAAAAAAAAAGGATGATTCCTCCAAATACAATATTGAGCAGAAACTGAACACAAAGAAGTACACACTTTTTGATTCCATTAATATAAAATTCAAAGAAGGGAATAGCCAATCTATCGTAACAGAAGTCAGAATAATAGTTACTTTGAGAAGATAAAAACTAGGAAAGGGCTTGGGGAGGCTTGTTGTTGTTGTTGTTAAGTGCCGTCGAGTCGGTTCCGACCCATAGCGACCCTGAAGAGGGTTTCTGAGGCTGTAAATCTTTACGGGAGTAGAAACCCTCATCTTTCTCCCGCGGAGCAGCTGGTAGTTTCGAACTGCTGACCTTGCAGTTCATAGCCCGATTCGTAACCACTACGCTACCAGAGCTCCTTA
>NW_006408527.1:14003525-14054456 GCF_000296735.1 Chrysochloris asiatica
GTGAGTAGTATTCAATCTGACTAGGCGGGGCTGATGCAATGGATGTCTCTTGTGATACAATAGTGAATAATTGTTATCAGGACTGATTGTGAGGGTCGGAAATGTAAAGGTAGACGTTTTATAACAAGGAGGGGAGTGATTAACTTTTCAGTCTAGGAGCGGAGGTCCCTGGAACCATCAAGGGATAAGAGCAGAGAGCGGGACCCTACCCAGAGAAGCAGTGATGCCTGAAATGGAGCCAGAGATGAAGACGTGGAGCGATGGAGCAGATGGAGACTTTAGATCCAGAGAGGGAGAGCGACCGTGTGCTGAAGACCTGGGGGTACAGGGAAAGGATTGCATGCAGGGGGCTGTAACCATTGCAATGAGACGATATACGATAGAATGAATGTAAAACTAATGTTGTCCCATGTAAACTATCACATAATTCACAATAAAACATTTAAGAAAAAAGAAAAAGAAAATTACAGTCTAGTCTTTCTGAAAAATATTAGGATTGGGATGAAAAATGTGTATATGAACTAGAAAGCAGTGCTGATTACACGATTTTGCGAATTTTGTTATTGTTATTGTTAAGTGCTGTCAAGCTGGTTCCAACCCATAACCACCCTATGGGTCATCAGCTGGTAAGCTTGAACCACTGATCTTGCAGTTCAAACGGCTTTGCAGTCTGATGCATTAACCCACAGTGCCACACCAGGACTCCGTACTGTCTACTAAAAACGACTGATTTGTATGCTTCAAAAACATGAATTTTATGATGTGTGAATTCAGTGGGCACGATGGGATCTCAGGGTGACAGGGGAAAACTGGGACACTTTATTCACCAGAGATTAGGAGAGATATCATAATGGACAGAATTGAAGTAACAATCAGAATAATTGGACTGCAGAGCTCTTTGATGTTGGCTAATTGATTGATTGTTGTTGTTAAGTGCCATTGCATTGGTTCTGACACATAATGATCCTGCATAGGGTTTCCAAGAAGCAGCTGTTGGATTTGAACTGCCAAATTGTGGTTAACATTGTTGTTGTTGTTAAGTGCCATTGCATTGGTTCTGACACATAATGATCCTGCATAGGGTTTCCAAGAAGCAGCTGTTGGATTTGAACTGCCAAATTGTGGTTAACATTGTTGTTGTTGTTAAGTGCCATTGCATTGGTTCTGACACATAATGATCCTGCATAGGGTTTCCAAGAAGCAGCTGTTGGATTTGAACTGCCAAATTGTGGTTAACATTGTTGTTGTTGTTAAGTGCCATCGAGTCGGGTCCGACCCATAACGACCCTGTACAGGGTTTCCGAGGGTGTAAATCTTTACGGGAGTAGAAAGCCTCATCTTTCTCCCGCGGAACAGCTGGTGGTTAACATACCATTGCTTAAACTACAGCACCAAGACTCCAGTTAATGATTAGGATGTTTCTAACAATGAATAAGACGACTAGTCAATTAAAGTTTTGTTTAATTGTTATAAACAGAAAAGATCAAGGTTGGGTCAACACAAGTCTGGCTTGAATTACTACAAAAAAAATAATTTAAAAATCCATCAGCGTTTATCAACAAATTCTCAGATTTAAAAAGACTCAGAACTCCTTGAATGAATGGGAGATCAGATTTTTGTGAGGAAGAATTCTGTTAACGTAGCTTTCCCTCCAAAGCACCTAAGAGTTTGGATATGGTTACAGAATTAATAGTTGAGGTCAATGTCTAGATGTTCTACAGTTTAATAACAGGAGATTTTACCTCAAATGCCATTTTATCATCTGAATTTTTTTCATAAAAATATACAGATTAAAAAAAAAAAATAAGGCTGAATAGCATTCCCGTGTAAAGATATACTTCTAATTCTGCATGACTATTTTATGTTGCATGGAGTCCTGGTGTGGCGCTATAGGATAAGGACTAGAATGCTAACCATAGGTCAGCAGTTCAAGCCCACCAGCCACTCTTCAGAAACTTTACATACAGTCGCTATGAGTCCTAAGTGACTCGACACCACTTAACAACAACAACAACATTTTATGCTTCTTAGGAGTCCTAGTTTGGCTTTTTTGGGTTAATGCGCTGGACTGCTGGACTGCAAAGTCGATTTGAAACACAAGGTCTGTGGTTCAAGGTTACCAGCCACTCCTTGGAAACCCTTTACAGGGTTGCTATGGTCGGAACCAACTGGATGGCACTTCACAACAACAACAACAGGAAATTCTTGATGGTCACTTTAATTATGTCTCATCCCTCCTAGTAGTTTGCATTTTTTTTTTTTTTTTTTTTTTAGTTTCTTCTTTGCCTTGATCTAGCTATATGCCAGCATGCATTTCTCTCTCTTTTTTTTTTCCTTTAAGTTTTTATTGTGGATTGAGTGGAAGTTTACAGGGCAGATCATCAGTTTTACATTCAACAAACCATACAACTTGTTTTATCACAATGATTACAATCCCCTCCATGTACCATCAGTTAGCAGTATTTCTCTCTATTCACTTTTGCTTTTTTTTTTTTAAAAAAAAACAAAACCACTCAGGCATATATAATTTACACCACCAAAGGGCACATTCTGCAAGTCTGCCTCATGGCCACTATCTCTCTTAGTTCCTCTCTTCCCATGACTCTAGTGTCCTCAGCCACTCCCCCTCTCCATGTGCCCATCTCTGCCTCCATCTCTGGTGTCCTGATTCTCTGGATAAGGTTCCACATTCAGCTTGTGCTCTTCTCCCACATTTTTGTTACAAAACTTCTACCTTTACAATTGTGATAGTCACAATTAGCCATGATAACAATTACTCACTATTGAACCATAAGAATCGTATCCCCATCTCTTTTAACCAGACCCAACTAGACAAGATGAAAACTATTCAGTGGGGACTTTTTCTTCCCCCACACACTCTTAAACTCCCTCTTGAAACCTTGCAAGCCAGTCACTTCGTGCCTTTATAGCTCCCTCATTTTAGGTAGCCAATGTCTAACTTGCCCGTTCTATCTACCCAGTAGATTACTTTTAAACCATCATTCGAAACACTTTGTTGTTGTTGTTAAGTGCCGTCGAGTCGGTTCCGACCCATAGCGCTTAGATGGCTTTAAACTTTTTATTATTAAAAGAATGCTATAATTAAAACTTCATAATGAACTCCTTGCAAAAATCTGTGTTTATTTCCAAAATATAAATTTTAAGGTGTGGAGAAAAATATGTGCCAATTTTTTTTTCTAGGTTTCTAGGACACAATACCTTCCATGAGGGTTTGCTGTCTACTTCACCTTTACCAGTGGTTGTTATGTGCCGTGGAGTAGATTCCGACTCATAGCGACCCTCTACAGGGTTTCTGAGGCTGTAAATCTTTACGGAGCAGAAAGCCTCATCTCTCTTCTGCAGAGCAGTTGGTAGTTTTGAACTGCTGACCTAGTGGTTCACAGCCCGATTCATAACCACTATGCTACCAGAGCTCCTTAGGGCTAATTCCTCTGCAGCCTCACTAAGGAGGGACATCACCATTGTAGAAAATCTTTACTAGATCGCCAAGCAGAATAATAACTGTACTAGAGATGGCAGAGCCAACATAACTGTATGTCAGTTGAAGTGAGAATAAGGTTTGATGGCTTTTATGAATTTGAATCTTAAGATCCAGAAAAGCTACATCCCAGGATAAGAAATAACTTGAGTAAATGGTCGTCTGCAACAACACAGGTTTTTCAGAGTATATTACAGCTGTCTTCAGCTATCTGAAGGAAGACAGAAACCAAGGGAATTTCATTCAGATGTTTGTAATTCCAAGGGGAAACTGGATCTACCGGTAAAAGTAATACAAAAGAATATTTCAACTCACTGTCACAAATAGGTGTCAGATTCTCCCAAATAACAGTCTTGTCTGAGCTGATACATGTATTAGTAGACTTACCAATGAGTCTGTACCTAAAGAAGAAAAATAATGAAAGATTTTTACTATAAGTGTGTTGTTACTCTTTCACTTAAACTGCTACTGTTAAGAGATCACAATCTTGGAGAATTCCGAAGGACCATAAAGCAAAAAACAGTAAGACCCATGCTACTTAATTTTAACTGCCTTGAGGGAGAGGAATGAGCAATCAGCATATTCATTTCTACAGAAATCATTACATCACACCTATCTTTCAGAAACTACCTACAGTCAGGGGTAAACATGTCTAGGCATTTGAGAATCTTGTACATAACCCAGGGTGTGACAGTGAGGGCCTGGGATATTAATACCATTTCTGTTATTTTCTCTTTTATGTCCTGTGGATAGATCAGGAAAAAAAAAAATGATGAAAAAACCCAAATTATTTGTTAGTCCAAAGATGTCTTTTGTAGAAAGCCCCCTCCCATGTAAACTTAGTGTTGTTATTGTTAAGTACTGTTGAGTGGTTCCAATTCATAGCTACCTGTATAGGGTTTCTAAGGAGTGGCTGGTGGATTTGAACCATGCACCTTGCAGTCAGAAGTTCAGCGCTTATCCTACAATACCACACCAGGACTTCAGAAAATCAAATACATTTTTACACTAAACTTTTTATTTTGAAAAAAATGTAGACTCACCTAAAGTTGCAAAGTAATACAGAATTCCTGTTTATATTCGACTCAGTTTTCTCCAATAATTGTGTCATTAAGTGCTGATAAGTCAATTCCAATTCACAGCGACCTTGTATAGGGTTTCCAGGGAGCAGTTGGTGGGTCTGAATATCTTATCAAGCTATCTACCACCCACATTATCAGTAGGTCATACTGTGGTGGCTTGTATATTGTTGTGATGCTGGATAATATGCAACTAGTATTTCAAAAACCAGCAGTGTCAAGCATGGTGGACTGGCTTCCAGATTAGGAGGAAAAAAAGAGGTATTCCATTTCTGAAATATAAGTCACTGAAAGTCTTTGAAATAGCAGTGGAACACTGTCTGACATAGTGCCAGAGACGAGACCCTCAGGTTGAAAGGCACTCAAAATATGACACCATAAGAGCGGCCTCTTCAAAGTTTTAGCTGTTAAGTTCTGTCGAGTTCTGACTCATAGTTACTCTATGTACAACAGAATAAAAACACTGCCCAGTACTGTGCCATACTCAGTCTTTTTTATGTCTGAATGTATTGGTGTAGTACTATTTCAATCCACCCCATTGAGGGTCGTCTTCTTTTTCTCTGACCCTCTGCTTTACCAAGCATGATGTCCTTCTCTAGGTATTCGTCCTTCCTGATACTATGTTCAAAGTGTGAGACTCAAAGCCTGACCATCCTGGCTTCTTAGGAACATTCTGGATTTACTTCCAAGACAGATTTGTTGGTTCTTCTGTCAGTCCATGCTATATTCAATATTCTTTGCCAACGCCATAATTCAAATTCATCAGTTGTTCTTTGGTCTTCCTTACCTAAATACTCCAAAATCAAACTTGAAGTTAATATCACTATTATTCAAATTTATGCACCAACCACTAAAGTCAATAATGATGAAACTGAGGAATTCTACCAACATCTTCAGTTTGAAATTGATCAAACATGCAATCAAGATGTATTGATAATTACTGATGATTGGAATGCTAAGGTTGGAAATAAAGAGGAAGGATCAGTAGTTGGAAAATATGGCCTTGGTGATAGAAATGATGTTTGAGATAGCATGATGAAAATTTGTAAGACCAATAACTAATTATTCATTGCAAATACCTTTTTTTCAAAACAAAAGATGACTATACATGTGGATCTCACCAGATGATATAAACACAAATCAAATGGACTACATCTGTGGGAAAAGCAGATGGAAAAGCTCATTATCATCAGCCAAAACAAGGCCAGGAGCAGACTGTGGAACAAACCATTAATTGCTCTCATATGCAAGTTCAGGCTGAAGAAGAATAAAATTAAAATAAATTCAGAAAAGACAAAATACTGCATTGAATATATGACACCTGAATATAGAGACCATCTCAAGATCAGATTTGATGTGTTAGACATTAATGACCGAAGACCAGAAGAGTTGTTGGATGACATCAAAAACATCATACAGGAAAGAAGGAAAATACCAAAATGGATGTTAGAAAAGACTCTGGAACTTTCTCTTGAGCATAGAGAAATTAAAGTGAATGGAAGAAATGAGGAGGTGAAAGAGGAGAACAAAAAGTTTCAAAGCGTAGATTGATATGGCAAAGTCAAATATAATGAAATATGCAAAGACTTGGAGTTAGAAAACCAAAAGGGAAGAAAACACTTAGCATTTCTCAAACTGAAAGAACTGAAAAAAGTTTTCAAGACTCAACTTACAATATTTAAGGATTCTATATGCAAAATATTGAATGATGCATAAAGAAATCAAAAGATGGAAAGGAATAGATAGAATCACTGTACCAAAAAGAAATCGTCGATGTCCTACCATTTCAACACATAGCATATGATCCAGAACTACTGGTACTGAGGGAAAAGACTAAGCTACACTGAAGGCATTGGCAAAAAACAAGGCTACAGGAAGTGACAGAATACAAACTGAAACCTTACAACAAATTGATGCAGCATTGAGAGCACTCACTCATATATGCAAAGAAATCTGGAAGAGAGCTAATTGGCCAACTGATTGGAAGAGATCCATATTTATGCTCATTTCAAAGACAGTTGAGCCAATGGAGTGTGGAAATCATCAAAAAATACCAGTGATATCACATGCAAGTTAATTTTTGTTTACAATCATTTGTAAAATGTTGCGATAGTATGTAGTTGAGAACCAGTGATATTGAATGAAGAAGTTCAAGCTGCGCTGAAGGCACTGGCAAAAACCAGGTTTCAGGAGTTGATGAAATATCAGTTGGGATATTTCAACAATTGAATGCAATTCTGGAAGCCCTCACTCGTCTATTGCAAGAAATTTGGAACACATCTACCTGGCCAACCAATGAAAGAGATCCACATTCATGCCCTTTCCAAAGAAAAGTGATCCAACACAATGTGAAAATTATTAAACAATATTAAAATCACATGCAAGTAAAATTTTGCTGTAGATGATTAAAAATGGTTGTAGAAGTAGGTCAACAGGAAGCTGCCAGAAATTCAAGATGAATTCAGAAGAAGACATGGAATAAGGGGTTATCACTGCTGATGTCTGATGAATCTTGGCTAAAAACAGAGAATATCAGAAACATGTTTACTTGTATTTTACTTATTATGCAAAGGCATTTGACTATGTGGATAATATCAAATTATGGATGACATTATTAAGAAAGGGAATTCTAGAACTCTTCCTTGTGGGACCTGTACTGAGACTGAGAGAACAGGAGAATACTGTGTGGCTTAAAATCAGGAAAGGTGCATGTTGGAGCTGCATTTTTTCACTATACGTATCAATCTGCATGCTGAGCAAATAATCCAAGAAACTGAACTGTATGAAAAAGAATGCTGCATCAGGATTGGAAGAAGACTAACAACCCAAAATAAGCAGATGATACACCTTCCTCCCTGAAAGCAAAGTGGACCTGAAACACTTACTGATGAAGATCAAACACTTCTTCAGTCTTCAATACAGATTGTTGTTGTTAAGTTTCAACTCATAGTGACTCTTTATAGTGT
The DNA here is from genome assembly GCF_000296735.1 of Chrysochloris asiatica. Taxonomy (NCBI): domain Eukaryota; kingdom Metazoa; phylum Chordata; class Mammalia; order Afrosoricida; family Chrysochloridae; genus Chrysochloris; species Chrysochloris asiatica. Next base: position 14,011,070 of record NW_006408527.1, read on the forward strand.
TTCTGAGGAGCCACTGGTGGGGCTGAACTGCCAATCTTGTGGTGCTAATCCTACAACATCTCAATATAAACAATAACCTCAATAAACAATATCACAATAAATGGAGAGAAGGCTGAAGTTGTAAAGGATTTCATTCTACTTGGATCCATAATCTATGCTCATGGAAGCAGCTGTCAGGAAATCAAATGATATATTGCACTGGGCAAATCTGCTGCAAAAGATCTCTTAAAAGTGTTATAAAGCAAAGATACCACTTTGAAGACTAAAGTGTTCCTGACCAAAGCCTTGGTATTCTCAATCGCTTCATATGCATACAAAAGCTGGACGATGAATAATGAAGACCGAAGAATTGATGCCTTTGATGAATGGTGTTGACCAAGAATATTAAATACACTACGGGCTGCCAGAAGAATCAACAAATCTTTGTTGAAAGTATGGCCAGAATGCCTTAGAAGTGAGTATGGCAAGACTTCAACTCATGTACTTTAAAATATGTTATCAGGAGGGACCCGTTCCTGGAGAAGGACATCATGCGTGGTAAAGCAGAGGATTGACACAGTGGCTGATACAATGGGCTCAACACAGGAACGATTTTGAGGATGGCAGTGTTTCGTTCTGCTGTACTTAGGGTTGATACATATCAGAGCCAACTTGATAACACCTAACAACACAAAACTATAGTAAAATATCATCACTATACAGATATCAAATCAATCTACTGATTTTGTTTGTTACTTAGTTTTCCTTGTATCAATTTGTGTGTATGTATTTAATTCTATATTCTTTTATCGCCTGTGAAGGTTTGTATACCCATCACCACATAAGAACCAGATAGCTTCAGTATCATTTGTTTCCTTCCATTAAACTGTTTTTTTCCTCCACCGTTGTCAGAGTCAATAGGTATATTAATGTGGGCTTATTTCTAGGTTCTCTATTCTATCTCATTGGTTTATTTTTACATAACTACTAAACTGTCTTGATTGCTGTAGCTAGATACTAGGCCTTAATATTGGGTAGTGTGATTGTTCCCACTTTATTATATTTTTTTCAAATAAGTTTTAATATAAGCTTGTGTCTATAATAGAAAACTTTGGTGGTATTTTGGTAAATTTCTAGTTTGATTTCATTATAATTGGAGACCATACTCTATATGATTCCCATACTTTTAAATGTGCTGAGGTTTGTTTTATGATGCAGGACTTGAAGAAAAAAAGAGTGTGTTCTGCTGTTGTTGGGTGATGTTCTATAGATGCCAATTAAAGTGTTTGTTGATAGTATTTGTCACTTCTGTATCTTTGCTAATTTTTTCTTTTTCTAAGCTTCTTATTATGAATTGAGTGAAGGTTTACAGAGCAGATCATCAGTTTTACATTCAACAAATCATATACTTTGCTTCATTACATGGATGCAATCCCCTCGTTGTACCAATAGCTAACAGTATTTACCTCTATTCACTTTAGCTATTGCATTCCTTCCTGTGTGTCCCACTACCTTCATCTTCTACTACCCTCCCTCTTGCTGTATATTGCCAGCTCTACCACTCCTGTTTTCCTCTGACTCTCCACCTTACCAAACATGATCTCCTTCTCCAGCGACTGGACTCTCCTGACAATATGTCTGTCGGTACTGACTCAATGGCACCTAACAACAACAACAAACCACTCATGTTGAGTCCTGGTGTGGCATTGTGGGTTAACGCACTAGACTGCAAAGTCAGTTTGAACCGCAAAGTTGGTAGTTCAAGCTCACCAGATGCTCCTCGGAAACCCTATACAAGATCGCTATGGGTCAGAACCGACTGATGACAATTAACAACCACTCATGTTACATGCGTATACCCTCTAGCCCAGGGGTGGGGAACGTCTGGCCTGTGGACCATACAAGGTCTCTGAAACCAATTCATCTGTCCCTGCCAAGGCAACCACATTTCCAACCATCACATTATTGTTGTTAGGTGCCATTGAGTCAGTACCAACTCATAGCTACCTTATGCACAACAGAACGAAACACTGCCCGATCCTGGGCCAACCTCACAATTGTTGCCACGCTTTAGCCCACTGATGCTGCCACTTTGCCAATCCATCTCGTTGGGGGTCTTCCTCTTTTTCCGTACCAAACAGGATATCCTTCTTCAGCGACTGCTCCCTCCTGTCAATATGTCCAAAGTATGAGAGACGAAGTTTGGCCATCCTGGCCTCCAAGGAGCACTCTGGATGCACTTCTTCCAACACAGATCTGTTGGTTCTTTTGGTAGCCCATGGTACTTTCAATATTCTCCTCCAACACCATAACTCAAATGCATCAATTCTTCTACAATCTTCCTTATTCACTGTCTAGCTTTTGCATGCATATGAGGTTATTGAAAATACCATGCCTTGGGTCAGGTGCACCTTAGTCCTCAAGCTGACATCTTTGCTTTTCAACACTTTAAAAAGGTCTTGCGCAGCAGATTTGCCTAATGTAATACAATGTTTACGTATTGCACTGGGCAAATCTGCTGCACAGGAACTTTTTAAAGTATTGAAGAGCAGAGATGTCAGCTTGAGGACTAGGGTGCGCCTGACCCAGGCCATTGTGTTTTCAATAGCCTCATATGGATGCGAAAGCTGGACAGTGAATAAAGAGGATCGTAGAAGAATTGATGCCTTTGAGTTGTGGTGTTGGAGGAGAATACTGAGGGTGCCATGGACTGCCAAAAGAACCAATAGATCTGTTTTGGAAGAAGTGCAGCCAGAGTGCTCCTTGGAGGCCAGGATGGCTAAGCTTCGTCTCTCCTACTTTGGACATGTAGTCCGGAGGAAACAATCGTTGGAGAAGGATGTCATGCTGGGTAGGGTGGAGGGTCAGAGAAGAAGAGGAAGACCTCCAACGAGATGGATCGGCCAGGTGGCATCATTGATGGACTCGGGGGTGGCAGCGGTGGTGAGGTTGGCCCAGGATCGAACATTGTTTCGTTCTGCTGTGCATGGAGTCGCTATGAGTCGGTTCCGACTCGATGGCACCTGACAACAACAACAACAACAATACAATGTTTGATTTCTTGACTGTTGTTTCCATGAGTGTTGATAGTTGATCTAAGAAGAATGAAGTACTTGACTTCAATCTTTTCTCCATTGATAAAAATGTTGTTTATTGGTCCAGTGGTAAGGATTTTTGTTTTCTTTACATTACTGAAGGCTGCGCTCTTTGATCTTCATCAGTAAAAATTTTTTTTCGTTCTTTAGGGGTGAGCTAATTAAATGTTTGGACAAATATAGCAGGTTAATTTTTAAGTTGATAATTTTGTACAGACCATGAATGAGGTTACAAATTTGGGCAGAAAAAAATGTCCCCACCCTTTCCCTAACTCCCTTCCCACCCCTATTCTTCCCCCTCCCCCAGCAATCATGAATTGTCTCTTTTATCAGGAAAACTTTTTTTCAAAAAAACATTTTACAACAATGGACTCATAAAGTATTTGTACATTTGTGACTAAATACTTTTACTCAGCATAATGTCCTCCAACTTTATCCATGAGCTCAGCTAATTTTCCATCCAATAGGTCTATCAATTGTTAAGGGGTGCTCATGTCCTGGATGATAAGTTTGGTATAACGATTTCTCTTTTCAGCTCATTTTTGTTTCATGCATTTTGAAGGTTTTTGGTGCATACAAATTGGGGTTAACTGCATCTTCCTGGCAGAGTTCATGTTTGACAACTAGCTAAAAAGTTGGCAGTTTGAGCCTGCCCCAGGAAACAGACCTGGTGATCTGCTTCCAAAAGTTCCTAACTTTGAAAACCCTATGGTGCAGTTTCACACTGCATACACCCTATGGTGCTAGTTTTACCTAACAACAACAAAATATCTTTTTGGTGGATTCAACCTTTTATCATTCTCTAACAGCTTTGTCCCTAGTCATTTGATTTACTTTGACACGCCTGCTTAAAAAAAAATGTTAGCGTTAATGCTTTTTCTATCCTTTTACTTTAAAGCTACCTAAGGAGCTCTGGTAGCGTAGTGGTTACGAATCAGGCTGCAAACCGAAAGGTATGCAGTTCGAAACTACCAGCGGTTCCACGGGAGAAAGATGAGGCGTTCTGCTCCCGTAAAGATTTACAGTCTCGGAAACCCTGTGCAGGGTCACTATGAGTCAGAACCGACCCCACGGTACTTAACAACAACAGTTTTAGTGTAGCGTAGTGGTTATGAATCGGGCTGTGAACCGCAAGGTCAGCAGTTCGAAAGTACCAGCTGTTCCCCGGGAGATTCCCCGGGAGAAAGATGAGGCTTTCTGATCCCATCAAGATTTACAGTCTTGGAAACCCTGTACAGGGTCGCTATGAGTCGGAACCAGACTCCATAGCACATAACCACCACCAGTCCTAGTGTGGTGCTGAGGGTTAATATGTTGAACTGCAAAGGTCGGTGGTTCAAGTTCACCAGCCGCTCCTCAAAAACCATATACAGAGTCACTATGGGTTGGAATAGACATGACAACACTTAACACACTTAACAACAACAACTGTTATGCACTGTCTCATGAGTTCTGACTCATAACAATCCTGTATAGGGTTCCTTAGGAGCAGTTGGTGAGTTTAAAATGCCGATATTGTGGTTAGCAGTCTACTGCTTATCCTCCAGTGCACACCAGAACTTCTTAAACCTACCAAATACTACTGTATTTGATGTGAATTTCTTGTACACGGTATATAATTGACTTATGTCTCTTATCCACTTTGTCAATCTGTCTTTGAATTGGTATGTTTAGAACATTTACATCTAAAGTAAGTATTCATATTATGTTAGGGCTTAAGTCTTCCATTTTATTGTTTTCTGTTTGCTTCCTTTATCATTCTTCTGTTTCTCTCTCTCTCTTTTTTTTTTTTTTTTTTGGTCTTCTTAAGGACTATTGAACTTCTAAAGGAATTGCTTTATTTAAACTATTTTGGAGTATATTGCTTTGAATAGTTTTCTTCGTGGTTGCTCGAGGTATTGCAATTGTTGTTGTTAAGCGTTGTTGAGTCAGTTTCAAATCACAGCGACCCCATACACAGTCGAAGGAAACACTGCTCAGTCTGTGTCCTCCTCACAAGTGCCTGGAATCATTGTTGTAATCAGCGCACCAGTTAATCTCATTGATGGACTTCCTCTTGTTGGTTGACCCTCTACCAACCAAAATGTCCTTCTCTAGGGATGGGTCGCTCCTGATAACATCCGGGCATCTGGCTGTACTTCTTCCAAGACCGATTTGTTTATTGTTCTTACAGTGCATGATATATTCCATATTCTTTGCCAAGACCATATTTCAAAGGCATCAATTATTTTCCAGTTTTCCCTGTTCCTTGTCCAGCTTTTACATGCACGAGTCTATTGAAATTATAATATACATACATCATTTATCTTGGTTTTATCATTAATAGCAATGTTTACCTTTGGTATTACTACTGAGCCAATTATTGAAACCTTACCTACATTCATGTCCCCTTAATCTGCCTCAGAAAATATAATTATTGTCTCAATAGATCATCAAAATACATTTAGCACCACAACAAATGTTACAGTATTTCTTCAATGATCGAATATATTTTAAGAAGGTCTTGAGGAGAAGCATATCTATTACTATTCTTTTCAGTCATTCTGGTGTTTTGTTTTCCTTTCATTTCTGAGGTTTCAAGCCATCTTCTGTTATTATTCTCTTTGTGTTTAGAGAGCTTCCTTTAGCTATTCCTCAAGGATAGGTGATCTAGTGACAAAGTCTATTAGTTTTCCTTCATCTGGGGATGTTTTTATTTCCCCTTCATTTCTGAAGAATACATTCTTTCTCTCTAGCTGTTTTTCAGATTTTTTCTTTAACTCTAGTTTTTGGAAGTCTAACTTCTTGTATATTTGTATAGATTTCATTGGATTTACTCTATTTGGGCAACTTCTTCAATCTGTAGGTCTGTCTTTTATCAGATTTCTGAATTATTCAGCAGCTTTTTTTTTTTTTCTTGATGTATGTGAACTTTAATTGTTGGAAGGAACCCAAAGCTTCCTAGAATATGAATATTAACCCGAACTTTCACCTGAAACACAAACCCCTTTGTTTTCCTTTACTGTTCAGCTGTCGATGGCACAGGATGGCACAGGTTTTCTGGACCCATAATGTCAAGAATGAAGAGTTCACATTTGTCTTGGAGAGCATCACCTAGCTTCCTAGATACTGACCTTTGTAGCTCAATCAACTTTCCTTAGATCAGTAGTTGCAGTGACTTAGAGCAACTTGGCTAATTGTAGAACTAGAACCCTTCCAATTACAGAAGGATGGTCCCTTAAATAACACAGTCACTCCATAGAGGAGAATCATCAAATATGCAAGACCTTTGGTTATAGGACTCAGTACAAGGGAAAAGATTAATATATGTCCATTATGAAGGAATGAAAACCACAGATCTGAAAGATAAAGTCTACATTTCTATTGAGAAAATCGGGGGGGGGGGGGGGGCATAAGTCCAAACAGTGATATCCTAAAATTCTACAAATACACTATAATGTGAAATAAAGTTACAGGTATGGCCCAGCCAACTGACAGTCCTTTCTTCCATAAACGATCATCATCACAATGGCACTAAGTGATTCTAAATGTTTTAGCAAAGCACTAAAGAGCTCACTTTTGGTTTTTTGAATGCATTCTGTGAAAATGCAACACTCCTCTGTGTCCTGGGGAGGAGGCAGGCCTATGGGGTCATGGCTGCCAATATGCTGGGAAACATTACTAATGCCAAGAAATGAAATCTTCAGAGTCTTTTAAAGGCTTCCGGGAATGTCAGCATACATTACCTGCCCACTCTCCGCTGAATGCCTACTTTGACCATCTGCTCAGTACTGAATGTGCCAGACAGCCTTTCATACAAAGAGCGAGAGTGTTTTGGACCTATAAAAGGGAAAGGCACAGCCTTCCAGATGTGAATGGGGTGATTCAAGAAGTAAGTGATAAAGTTCCAGCAGCTATTTTAAAAAATACTTTGCCGACCGTTTTTTTCACTCCTTCTGGACTCTGATGATACATCAGATCTTTTGTTTATATCTCAAAGCTCTCTGAAGCTCTGTTTATTTATTTATTTATTCAGTCTATTTTCTCTCTGAATTTTTTCAATTCTCTCAAATTGAAAAAATTCTATTGATTTACCCTCAGGTTCACTGATTCTATCTTCTGTCATCTCTACTCTACCACTGAGTCCATCCAGTAAAAGTTTTATTTTGTATATTGCATTTTTCAGGTCTGTGTGTAAGAGTATATACATATGTGTACAGTTTGTGTGTGAGTGTTTGTTTGTGTACTTGTATGTTGTATGTGTTGTGTACATGTGCACATGTGTGAGCAGGTATATCTGTGTATGTGGTGCCTTTTGTAAACTGTGCCAATCTATCTTTTAATTGGTGTATTTAGACCATTTGCCTCTAAAGGAACTATTCACATGTGTTAGGGTTGAAGGCTTCCACTTTATTGTTTGTTCCTTTACCAGTCTTCTGCTTCTCTTCTCTTGCTTTTCAGGAGTCCTGGGATGGCACTGTAGGATAAGCACTTGACAATAAAGGTCAGTTTGAACTGTAAGGTTGGTGGTTCTAACTCACCAGTCTCTTCCTAGAAACCCTATACAGGGCTGCTATGAGTAGGGACTGACTCGAAGGCAATTAACAACAACAACATGGAGTATTAGAACTTTTTAAGGATTGTGTCTTCTTTTATTGAAACCATTTTGAAGTACATTGCTTTGCATAGTTTTCTTTGTGGTGGCTCTAGATACTATAAATATTGGTGTTGTACTTAGGTGCTTCACTCTTACAAATCTCAGAGTCATGGCTCTACCCTCTGAGAGTCTATTTATTGAGACAGAGGTAGTTTTGCTTCCTGTGCACCTTGTCTCTTCAGCTTCTGTTTCCTAGTTCTTTAATCTGTAAAAGAGGCCAGCCCCGTCTCTGCTCTGCTTGAGCAAGTGTCACAAAGCTTTTTAGCTCTCCTGGTAAGCGCTCAGAGGCACCCCATTCTGCCAGGAATTGTCCTTCACAACAGTGCTCAGCTCTGTCATCCTGTGGGTCAGCTCTCCTGTCAGTCTCCTGATTCTGCTGCTTCTCATCCTCTGTGCCACCTCCAGTCCTATAGTTCTCCTCACTTCCTTCTGTGCCCTCATCAGGATTGCATTTATCATCCAAAATTCCACCAACAGTCTCTTCTACACAATCTACATTTTTACTATTAGATAGCTTAGCACTCTTCAACCCTCTGCTCATCATCCAATTCCAAAATCATGTTTACCTTGGTAGGTCTCTGTTAACCACTCCTGTTACCAAACTCTGTCTGAACTCTCTAGTGCTGTTATAACAGAAAGGATCCCTGGGAGTATAGTAGGTTATGAACTGGGCTGCTAACTGTAAGGTCAGCAGTTTCAATCTACCAGCTGCTTTGTGGGAGAAAGATAAGGATTTCTGCTCCGGTAAAGATTTACAGCCTTGGAAACCCTATACAGGGTCGCTATGAATTGGAACTGACTCGGTGGCACACAACTGCCATCAATACCAACTCTAATAGAGATGCTATAAGCAGATGGTGTTAAGTAGCAGAAATGTATTATTTCATAGCTTAGGAGGCTAGACATCGAAATTCAGAATATAGGCTCTAGGGTAAGGCTTTCTCTCTTTGTTGGCTCTGGAGAAAGATCATCATCTCCTTTCAGCATCTCTAGGTCCATCTTCCTTGGAGATCTCAATGCGTCTTGGGATCAATATTTTCCTAGATCAATAAATAACATCATGATAAATGGAGAAAAGATTGAAGTTGTCAAAGACTTCATTTTGCTCGGATCCACCATCAGCACTCACGGAAGCAGCAGTCAAGAAATCAAATGATGTACTACATTAGGTAAGAAATCAAATGGCATATTGCACTAGGTAAATCTGCTGCTAAGGACCTCTTTAAAGTGTTAAAGTGTGGCACTGTGAGTTAATGCACCAGATTACAAAGCTGTTTGAACTACAAGGTCAGTGGTTCAAGCTCACCAGTCACTCCTTGGAAATCCTACACAGGGTCGCTATGAGTCAGAACCGACCTGATGGCACTTAATAACAACAAAGTGTTAAAGAGCAAAGATGTTAGTTTGAGGAGTAAGATGTGCCTGACCCAAACTATGGTATTTTCAATATCTTCATATGCATGTGAAAGTTGGACAGTAAATAAGGAAGACTGTAGAAGAATTGATGCATTTGAGTTATAGTGTTAGAAAGAATATTAAAAGTATCATTGACTGACAAGAACAAACAAAACTGTGTTGGAAGAAGTACAGCCAGAATGCACCTTAGAAGTCAGACTTTGTCTCTCAGACTTTGGACCTGTTAACAGAAGGGACTAGTCCCTGGAGAAGGACATCATTCTTGGCAAAGTAGAGGGTCAGTGTAAAAGAGGGAGACCCTCAACAAGATGAAATAGTACAGTGACAGCAGCCATGTTCTCCAGTGTAACAATTGTGAGAATGGTACGGCACCCAACAGTGTTTTGTTCTGTTGTACTTAGAGTCATTATGAGTCAGAAGTGACTCCATAGCACCTGACAACAAAAGATATGTGTGTGTATGTGTGTGTATACACATGCATGGAGTTCTGGAGTGATGCTATAAGATAAGCATTGGATATCTAACCATGAGACTGGTGGTTCAAATCCACCAGCTGTTCCTTAGAAACCCCACATAGTGTTGCTTTGAGTCCTAAGTGACTCAGTGGTCTGATGTTGTTGTTGTTATGTGCCGTGGAGTCGGTTCTGACTCATAGCGACCCTGTACGGGGTTTCTGAGGCTGTAAATCTTTACGAGGGCAGAAAGCCTCATCTTTCTCCCACAGAACAGCTGGTAATTTCAAACTGCTGACCTTGCAGTTCACAGCCCGATATATATGAGGGTGCTTAAAAAAGTGTAGAAAAATAGAATGGAAAGATAATGGGATTTTCCCGCTAACTTAAAAAATTCCCTCAGTGTATGTGTGTGTACATCTATGAGTGTGTATATATATATAATTTATATATTTATATATTTACTGCTGCCAAGTGCCATCAAGTTTGTTCCGATTCATAGTAAACCTGTATAAGGTTTTCAATAAGTGGCTGGTGAATTTGAATGGCCGACTTTTCAGTAAGCAGTATTCTACAACATCACAATGGCTCATAGTATGATGCTGTAGGATAAACACTGAACTGCTTATATTGAGTACTGGTGTAGTTCTGTAGGATAAGCATTGGACTGCTTATACCTGGTATGGCACAGTAGGATAAACACTAGATTGCTAACCACAAGGTTGGCAGTTCAAACCCAACAGCCACTCCTTGGAAACTCTAGATAGGGTTGCTATGGGTCAGAACTGACTTGACAGTACTTAACAACAACATATATATGTATACACATATGTAGATATATTTACTCATGTATGCATACACTTACATACAAAAAGTTTGTGGAAAAAAATTCATCATCTTTTAATTCCATTTTTCTATAGACTTTTTGAAGCCCCATCAAATATTCATCATAATAAAAAAATACCACTACAAAAAGCAAAAAAAAAGAATATATTGAAAAGATATTCCAAACTTCTACAGAGAAAATGAAAATTTCTATTGGGAGGCACACACGAAGAACCTAAATAAATGGACAGTACATCTTTTGAAGACTATTATAATGCTATATATTCTCCGCAAATTCATGTAGAATTTTCATGCAATCCTGATAAAAATTTGTATGGAAGTACAACAGACCAGTGATTATCCAATAATCAATGTAGTGTATCATGAATAAACACAGTGGATTGTGAGCAGCATACTAAATGGTATACAACAGAAGGAAAATTGTGTGTTTTTTGGGATAAAAGTACTGTTTTGCAATGCACATATAACTTTTTTACTAAGATATGGTTTGTGTTGTTGTTATATGCAGTGGAGTTGGTTCCGACTCATAGTGACCTTGTACAGGGTTTCTGAGGCTGTAAATCTTTATGGGAGCAGAAAGACTCATCTTTCTATTGCAGAAGAGCTGGTAGTTTCAAACTGCTGACCATGAGATTAGCAGCCCGATTTGTAACCCCTACCCTACCAGAGCTCCTTGAGATATGGGTTACATACCATACAATTCATCCTTTTACACAATTTGATTGTGTTTAGTATATTCATAAGACTGTGCAACTAGCACCACTACCTAACTCCAGAACATTTTCATCAATCCCAAAAGGAAAACTTGTACTTATTCATAGTCACTCTCTATTCCTCCCTCCCAAGACAATTGTATACTTTCTGTCTCTATGTATTTATCTACTGTGGACTCTTCACAAGTAGAATCATATAATATGTGACCTCCTGCGTCAGGCTTCTTCTACTTGGCATGAGGTTTCCAAGGTTCATTCATACTATACTATATATTAGTCCTTCCTTTGTGTGGCTGAGTAATACTCCAAGCAAGGAGCCCTGGTAGCATAGTGGGTTACAAGCTGGGCTGCTGACCACAAGGTCAGTAGTTCAAATCTACCAGTTGCTTCACAGGAGAAAGATGAGGCTTTCTGCTCCTGTAAAGATTTACAGCCTCAGTAACTCTATACAGGATCACTATGAGTTGGAACCAACTTGGTGGCACACAACCATCACCAATAATCCATTATGCAGATATACTATTTTGTTTATCCACACATCCTATGATAGGTATTTGGATTTATTAAGGTAATGCTGTTATGAATATTCATGTACAAGTTTTAGTATGGACATGTTTTCAATCCAGAAATGAAATGGCTGGATCGTGTGATAACTGTGTTTTAACTTTTTGAGGAAATGTGAAACTATTCTAAAGTGGCATCAGCTACATATAAGGGTTCTAATTTCTTCATATCCTCGCTATAACACTTGTTATTATTTGCCCTTTAGATTACACCCATCCCAATGGGTGTGAAGTGGAGTCCTGTTGTGGTGCTGGAGAATAAGCACTGGACTGCTAACAACATGGTCGACAGTTCAAATCTACCAGCTGCTCCTGGGAAACCCTATACAGGGTTGCTCTGTGTCGGAATCGATTCGAGGGCACTTAACAACAATAATGACAAGGAACCCTGGTGGCACTGTGGATTACATGTTGGGCTGCTAACTGCAATGTCAACAGTTCAAACCCACCAGCTGCTCCAAGGGAGAAAGATGAGGCTGTCTGCTCCAGTAAAGATTTATAGTTTCAGAAACAGTATATTGGGTTGCTATGAGTTGGAATCGACTCACTGACGTCAGTTTGATTTTTTTGTTTTGTGACTAAAGATATTAAGCATATTTCCATGTGCTTATTGGTCATTTGTATATTTTCTTTGGAGAAATGTTGATGTTTTTTGTCTATTATAAAAAACCAGACTGACTTTTTATTGTTTGGCTAGCTGTAAGAGCGCTTTGCGTATTCTGGGTATCAGATCCTTATCATACCTAGATTTTAATATTTCTTCCTATTCTTGATAATGCCTTTGAATCACAAAAGACTTTAATTTTGATGAAATCCAGTTTACATAAGCTTTCCTTGGTTCCTGCATTTTTGGTATCCCAGAAACAATGGCCTAATTCAAATTTTTTAAAGATTTACATGTATGTTTTCTTTTAAGAACTTTATAATTTTAATTACATTTACATGTTTGATTCATTTTGAGTTACTTTGTGTATATGGTGTGAGGTAGGAGTCTTACTTCATTCTTTAGCATGTGTCTATTCAAGTGCCTCAGGGTCCTGTGTTGAAAACACTAGTCTTCCCCCATTGAATTGTTTTGGCGTTCTTGTTGCAAATTAATTGATTGTAAGTATATGTATTTATTTTTGAATTTTCCATTTTATTCCACTGGGCTATGTGTCTGGCCTTATGCCATAAACACACACTCTTTGCTACTGTAGGTTTATAGTAAGATTTGAGATCAAATATTTATTCTCTTCAAGATTCTTTTGGTTATTAAGTTACTTCAATTTTAATATAAATTTTAGGATTGACTTGTCAATTTATGAAAAAGGATGCTGGATTTTGATAGGAATTGTGTTAAGTATGTAAGTCAATTTGGGGACTATTGCTATTTTAACAATTTTCTTCCAATTATCTAGCTCCTCTTTAATTTTGTGTCAATAATGCTTTGTAGTTTACATTGTACAAGCCTTACACTGCTTTGGTTAAATTTATTCCTAATTATTTTATTCTTTTTAATACTATTGTGATTTTATTTTCTTAGATTCATGTTTGGTTTAACGTAAAACAAAGTAATTGATTTTTATATATTGTTCTTACATCCTGAAAATTTGCTGAACTTATTTACTTGCTCTAATAATTTTGTGTGTGTATATATATGGAGTTACTTATGATATTTGATATACAAAAATCATGCTATTTGACAATACGGATAGTTTTACTTCTTCCATTCCAATTTGGATATACTTTATTGATTTTTCTTGTCTAATTGTCCTGGCTAGAATCTGTAATACAATGTTGAATAGAAGTGGCAAGAGGTATGTGATACTTTTAATTTCTATCCTCTCTGTGTGGTACATGTGTATGTGAATGTACTGAGAAAATATATTTGTTAGCTGTGGATCATGATAAAATAAGTTTTAAAAACTGTTTTAGAGAATATTTCGCACATGTATACCAGGAGACATATACATACACACACACACACATATATGGAGTCCTGGTGTGGTGCTGTGGGTTAATGTGCTATACTGCAAAGTCGTTTTGAACTGCAAGGTCAGTGGTTCAAGCTCACCAGCTGCTCCTCCGAAATCCTATACAGCCTCACTATGAGTTGGAAACAACTCGACGGCACTTAACAACAATGCATATATATGTGTAAAGAATTCTTTGAACAGTAAAAATAAAGCAAAACAACTATATGTTTATATTAAGAATTCGTTGAATAGTAAAAACAATCAAAACAGCTGAACAACTAAAAGCAATCCAGATATCTAACAATAAAGGAAGAAATAAATTGTATATTCATAAAAGAGAATGAATGCCATTCAGAAGTGAAAACGAATTCACCACAGCCACACGGAGGAATGTCAGAAACAGAATATTAAACAACAACAAAAAACAAATTTCAGAATATTGTATATATCATGTCATTTACATAAAAGTTTAAAAGTTGTTGGTGTTAAGAGCTGATGAGTCGCTTCTGACTCATAGAGACCCTGTATAGGTTCAAACCTATCTTGCGGCCCAGCGCCACACCAGGACTCCGAAGTTTAAAAGTAGTTAACGCTAAAAATATAGGCATTAGGTGTATGTATCAGGGGAAAATGGAAAAGAAATGCAAGAGAATGAAAAATGCAGAATTGAGGATGCTGGTTAAATCTGGAGAGTTTAGGAGGTCCAGGAGGAGGACTGGGGAAGGGGAGGGCCACACAGGAGGCTTCAAAGACGCTGGCCCTGCTTCCTAAAGTGTTGTGCATACACTGAAGTTCATTTCATGACTAGTTTTATTTTTCACATGCCAAATATTTTTTGTGTATTCCAAGTAAGCAATAACTAATAAAACGAAAGCAATGTTAAATATATATACTTCTTTCCTAGACTGGTTGTCTCCCTAAGGATCAGCCACGAAAAAGTCCATGAAAGATTCTTGTGCTGTATGCATTTCTGAAGAGGCGCTGTAAACAAGTAAAATTTGCCCACCACATCGCAATACCCAACAGCTTACCCTTTCTCACTTCCCCCACCTCCCCCACCTAGTCAACCATCTCTAGCTTGTATTGCTTTGAGGTAAGGATATTTGTGTGTGACAACTAGTGTTTGCTCCATTTGTTCCAGTTCCTTCCCACCTCATGAACATATCACTGGGTTTTAGGTGCATTAATTTAGCATGTAGTAGGCACCGCTCCCTAATTTCCAGCACAGATACACGGTTTTACCTCATTTTAAAATATGTTTTTGATAATTCCAAGGGGAGTTAAATGCTTGAATTCAAGCTACCATCCTTACTTAGAAATCCTATTGCTAGGTTTCAACGCACAGGTGTCTCCTTTCTAAGACCATGGTTTAGAGATAGTTTTATTTGCCTGTAGAACTGTCATTCCAAACAATGCTATTGCCAAACTCACCCTTCATCACAAGTGTAAGAAATAGTTGATCCAAAGTTGAGGTCTGTGTGTATCTGTACAATGCCATTCCTGGGCTCTGGAGGAAGTTCACATTTTTTACCTGTAAGAAAGAAGCATAATTCTGGGAGTAGCTGTGGAATATTCTGAATATTTGTTGATATGGAAAATACCAACCTAACTGTACCTTCCTGATGAGCATTTGTAATTCTAATGGTTCCCCAAAAGTTATCATTTTAAGAAACTCATTAGACTGCTTTAAGATTGTTGTCATTATTGTTAAGTGCCATGGAGTTGGTTCTGACTCATAGCGACCCTGTACAGTGTTTCTGAGGCTGTAAACCTTTACGGGAGCAGAACACCTCATCTTTCTCCCGGGGAACCACTGGTAGTTTCGAACTGCTGTCCTTGCAGTTCATAGCCCAATTCATAACCACTGCACTATAAGGAGCTCTGGTAGCGTAGTGGCTACGAATCGGGCTGTGAACCTTAAGGTCAGCAGTTCGAAACTACCAGCCGCTCCGCGGGAGAAAGATGAGGCTTTCTACTCCCGTAAAGATTTACACCCTCAGAAACCCTGTACAGGGTCGCTATGGGTCGGAACCGACTCGACGGCACTTAACAACAACAACAACAACACTATTAAGCACCTAATAAGTAAGCATGAGTTTCAAAAACATCACCTGTCCACATCTGTCTAATTCCCACACTGAGTCTTCCAGAAAAATAAAGTTTATTTATTACCAAACTGATATACTGTCATTCAAAAGTCTCAAAAGCTGAGATCTTCTTCCTCCTTTTTCAGGATACTTTTCTTTTCTGCCCTAAGTCATGCATTAGCCTCAGTCATTAATATGAAAGACCCCTAGTAAATGGTGATTCTCTTTCAATCTTGCCTTGTGATGGTCATTCCTCATGAAATGAATTTATAAAAAAGGTGCTGGAAAGCCTAAGCAGAAAGAAGATATGATTACACTCATTATTTGTTGTTGTTGTTAAGTGCCTTTGAGTCAGTTCTGACTCATAGTGTCCCTGGATAGGATTTCTGAGGAGTGACTGATGGGTTTGAACTGCTGATTTTTTGGTTACAGTGTTGTGCTTATCCTACAGCTCCATCCCATGTCTCCAACCAGAAGGCAGACATGCTCACACTCATTATGTACTGGGCAAATTTGTTAAATCATATGTGTATTAGTTCCAAAATTTGGTAGAATGAACTCTAATGGCTGTCTGATTTGACATAGAGGAGTTCGCAGTCCAGAGTTACTCACGTTTACAGACGTTTTCTCTGATAGACCAGGTTGAGTTGTCTAGGCAGGTATTAAGGAATGACTTCTTGTAGAATCCAAGGCGGCATTCATACATCAAAGATGTCCCAATGGGAAACTCAGTCTTATTCACTGGAGTGACAGGCTTGGCAAATGGAAGCCATACTGGGACCTGACACTGACCTGGAAACCAAGACCATAGCAGCACCAGAGTTAGTTGAGAAACTCCAATTCCTCTTTCTTTTCAATACACTTGATTGTTGTTGTTGTTAAGTGCTGTCGAGTCGATTCCGACCCATAGCGACCCTGTATAGGGTTTCCAAGGAGCTGCTGGTGAGCTTGAACCACTGACATTGCAGTTCAAATGGCTTTGCAAGTCTGGCGCATTAACCCACAGCGTCACACCAGGACTCGAATATACTTGATAGATGTGATTACAGAAGATAACATTTCAATAATGGTGAAAAGATTGCTTTAAAAAAAAAAATCAGTCACCATCCAAAAAAAGTCCTTCCTCTTTTGAAGGTTTTTAAGCTAGATCTGGGCTTTCATAGCTTCAAATTTTAGTCAGTCAGAAAGTACCTGTACTCAAAGGGTATCAAGAAGATTTCAAAATAGACTGTTTTAAGTAGGGGAAAAAGCAATAAATTACAGGGTAACATAAAAGATAATGAATATATCTGCACATAAAAATAAAGAAAGAGGAAATCTGAGAGATGTAATAAACATTAACACAACAAAGTGAAAATGAAAATAAAACCAAGAAACAAAATGAAGTCAGCACAGAAATGATGTGGAATACAGAAACCAGGAGAACCACAAAGAAATACACAGAAAAGTAACAGCAATCAATTCATACCTATAGATAATGACACTAAATATAAATGGATTAAATGCACTAGTCAACAGACAGAGAGCAGAATGGATAAGAAAACAGGATCCTTCAATATGCTGTCTACAGAGACACATCAAAAAGAAAGCAACAGCCTGAATGCTCATCAACACAATAATGGTTCAACAAACTTTGGTATAGACACACAGTGGAATACTATGCAATGTCTAAGTACAATGAATCTATGAAACCCTTCACAACATGAATGAAGATGGAGGACATTATGCTGAATGAAACTAATTGATCACAAAATGACAAATATTGTATGAGACCAATGTTACAAAAGTTAAGAAAAGGTTTTCATGATGAAAGAACAAATTTATGAAGATTAGAGGGGGAGGGAAAATTATTCATGGGCTAGAGGGCAGGCATGGTGACAGGGAAGACAATATACAATAAGGCAATATACAATATCAGAGGAAAGATGAAAGTAGCTGGAGACACAGGGAGGAATGCAATAGTTAAAGTCAATATAGGTAAATACATAGAGGGAATTGTAATCATTGTAATGAAGCAAAGTGTATGATGATCTACTCTGTAAAACTTCACAATAAAATATTTAAAATATAATAATAAATAAAACTGTAATTTAATTTCTTGAAAAGAAAGAAAAAGTACCTGTGCTCAAGCTTTATCTATCCCATCCTGGGGGGCGGTAGGATTAAGCAGTGGACTGCAAGGTTGGTTTAAACCACAAAGTTGGGGGTTCAAATTCACCAGCCACTCTTTGGAAATGCTATACAGGATAGGTGAGTCGGAACCAACTCTACGGCACTTAACAACAATGACAAGTGTACCAAGGGAATCCCTAAATGTGTTTGGCCACTAACTGAAAGGTTGGAGGTTCAAGAGTACACAGAGACACCTTAGAAAAAAGGTATGGCAATCTACTCACCCAAAATCAGCAAATGAAAACTCAATGGAGTACATTTCTACTCGTACACGGTTGCCAGAAGTCAAAGTCAATTCAACAGCAACTGTTTTGTGTAGCAGGAGGCAACCCTGCATTTCACTATCTGTCTTCACTTTCAGAGATCCATCAAACAGACCGGTGAGAGGACTCTTGAGACTTTACTCTGGCTCTCAGTAGCAGTCAATCATTTCAACACAAGGAGAAAAACCAAGTCCCCAAAATAAATGAAATATAACACGTAACTACTAGACTCAGCGATACCCTCAGATCCTAGTAGATTCAAGTTAAAGTAATAAAAATATCATTTAGAATCAATCAATATCTAATCAGAAAGAAATAACTGTTGGGAAAGTATCATTTTATTTTTGGAGGTCACTTCTCCTCTGTTTTTTCTACCATTATTCCTCTGCACAACTCATACTAATTAGTTCAAATTACAGAAGGCAGATTAGACAGAGATGATCAATTTTATTAGTTCTTTGAAAAACAAACTCTAGACTTTGTTGATCTTTATTTTATCTTTACTGATATTTTCTTTGATTTGACTTTACTCTCCATTTTTTATAAACTTTTGTATGTGTGGTGAAAATATACATATCAAAACATTTGCCAGGCCAACAACGTCCACATTTACAATTCAATGACATTGATTACAGTTTCAGAATGTGCCACTTTATTGCTATTGTTTTCCAAAAGATTCCAACACCATTAACACAATACACCCCTAATCAAAGTTTCCCCCTTCTCCCTCCCTCTCACCCTGTTGTTAAGTGCTATTCAGTTGCATCTTACTCATAGCGACCCTGCATAGGGTTTCGGAGGAGGTGACCTTGCAGTTCAAACCAACCTTGCAATCCAGTGCTTATCCTACAAGTGCCACACCAGGACTTTCTGGTTAACTGTTAATAATCTGATTTCTATATATTTGCTTATTTCAAGTAAGACCATCCAGCATTTGTGCTTTTGCAACAGACTTATTTCACTCCGTATGACATTTTCAAGGTTTATACATCTTACACATCATGTAAAAGAACTTCCTTCCTCTTTACTATATAGACTTCTTGAGATAAATACTTGTATATAGTTACTTCCAACTCACAGCAACCCTGTATAGGGTTTCTGCTGGGGAATTTGAACCACCAGTCTTGCAGTTCAAACTAACCTTGTGAACTGTGGATTATCACAGCACCATATATATATATATAATATATATATATATATATATTTATTTATTTATTTTTAATTTCAGCTTGTCATTTTATAAAATAAGTATGTTTCTGCTGTTGTTATGTGCCGTGGAGTCAGTTCTGACTCATAGTGACCCTGTAAAGGGTTTCCAAGGCTGTAAATCTTTATGAGAGCACAAAGCCTCATCTTTCTCCCACGGAACAGCCGGTACTTTCGAACTGCTGACCTTGTGGTTCGCAGCCTGATTCGTAACCATTACGCTACCAGAGCTCCTTGTTGTTGTTTTTACTTACTATCAATTCAATTCCAATTTATGGCAACCCCATGTGTGCAGAGTCTTGTGGAGATTTGCCTAATGCAATACACCATTTGATTTCTTGACAGCTGCTTTCATGAGTGTTGATGGTTGATTAGAGCAAAAGGAAGTCTTCGGCAACTTTAATATTTTCTCCATTTGTCTTGATGTTATTTATTGGTCAAGTGGTGAGCATTTTTGTTTTCTTTACATTTTAATGCCACCCACATTGTGCAGACTGTCAAGTTTGATCTTCATTAGTAAGTATTTTAAGTCTTCTTCACTTTCAGCAAGCAAGTTCCTATCATCTGCATATCACAGGTTGTTAATGAGCCTTCCTCCAACTCTTATGTCATATTTTTCTTCATATAATACAGCTCCTTAGATTATTTGCTCAGCATACAGAATGAATAAGTATGGTAAAAGAATACAACCCTGGTGCACACCTTTCCTAATTTCAAACCATTCAGATTTGCATTAGGGACAAGACCTCTTTAAGGTGTTGAAGAACAAAGATGCCAGTTTGAAGACTAAGGTGTGCCTGACACAAGCCATGGTATTTTCAGTAACCTTATATGCATGCAAAAGTTGTACAATGAGTAAGGAAAACCATAAAATAATTGATATAGTTGAGTTATGGTGTTGGAGAATATTGAAAGTACCGTGGACAACACCATAATTGTTGAAGCTGTATTTCAAATCATTTTCTTGTCAAATTTTGGTTGGTTCTGATTACACTGACAATGATTCCTCTTAATATCTCTGACAAAAACTTTAAATATGTGTGTGTGTGTGTTTGAGTCTGTGTGGGGGTGAAGAGGAATGTTAATTATGCCATTTTCGTTTGCTTGAGTTGGCATCATGAGAATGATCTTCACTCAGCATTTCCTTGCAGAATATTCTTGAAGTTACTTTAGAGAAAATTTGTTATTATAGATTAAACGAAGTAATCTAAACAAAAAATCTACCCATTTGAGTTATTTAGAATGAAATACACTGCAATGCACAGAAATCAAAGGTGCCCTGGTCATGCATAGTCTTGGAAACGCTATATTGAGTTGTTATGAATCCAAATCCACCTGAGTGTTTTGGGTTTGTTTGTTTTTTTGTCCCTGTAACCTGTCTCACAGAAGGACTACCTGACCAAGACCTAACACAAGGACCAGATGAGGGCGCCAGAGTCTACCCAATCTTAATTTATTTGATTAATTTTTGAGATTTGTGTGTATGTTTACAGAGCAACTTGGTTTTTCATTCAATCATTTAAATGTATTTTGTTTTGTGCCATTGACTACCCTCCCCACAGTGTAACAGCACTCTTCCTACTTCCTCTCTGTGTTTCCACAGTCCTTTGCCCTTCTTCCCCATCCTTGCCATCTGAACTTTCCCCGTGTAAACGCTGTCCTATTGCTCTTGTATGGTTAACTGTTCTAAGGAAAGTTTACCTCCCTGGTTTTATCTTAGTTTGGCTGAAATTCAGCCCTACTTTAAATACCATCCTAAGTCCTAAGTGGTGCTTAGGACTCCTGGTGTAGTGCTGTTGGATAAGCACAGGATTGTGAACCAAGCAGCAGCTCAAACTCACCAGCTGCTCCTCAGAAACCCTATACAGGGACTCTATGAGTTGGAATTCACTTAACAACTTAACAATAACTACATATAGCCTTTAAGGAGTCCTGGTAGAATAGTGGTTTATAAGCTGGGCTGCTAACCACAAGGTCAGTAGTTCGAATGTACCAGTTGCTTCTCAGAAGACAGATGAGCCTACTTTGTGCTTCCATAAAGATATATATATATATATAAAGTATAGGCTTTGGAAACCCTATACAAGTTCACTGTGAGTCGGAAATGACCACCACCACATAACCTTTAGAAAAGGAGTCAAGGTAGATAAACACTGGACTATTAACCACAAGTTCAAACCCATCAGTTGCTCCACAGGAGAAAGATAAGATTGTTCTTGTAAAGATTCTCAACCTTGGAAACCCTATAGGGGGTCACTATGAGGCAGTGGGTTTGTTGTTTTTTTATATTTCAGGAAGGAGTCCTGGTGGTGCAGTGGGTTAAGCACTGGGACAACTAACTGCAAGAAGTTCAAACTTTGTCAGAAGTTCAAACCTACCAGCCCCTCAGAAGGAGAAAGATGAAACTGTTCTCATAAAGATTTACAGTCTTAGAAGCTTTCTGTCCCATACAAAGAGTCACTAGGCGTCAGAATCCACTTGTGGCCAGTGGGTTTGGTGTGAGATTTTTGGTAGCCTTTAGGTTCTGTCCTCTGACTTCCTTAGAATTGCAAGGGGTTTTTCAGGTTGCAAAACACTATCACATGCACTACCACATGGAATTTCACAATTACCTTCTCAAATGTTGTTGCTGTTAAGTGCCGTCGAGTCGGTTCTGACCCACAGCAACCCTGTAGAGGGTTTCCGAGGAGTGACTGGTGAGCTTGAACCACCGACTTTGCAGTTCAAACGGCTTTGCAGTATAGCGTATTAACCCACAGCGCCACACCAGAACTCCGATAGGATGCTAATTAGCTTCATTTTATACACGTGAACACTAAAGGGTAGGAATGTTAATTGACTTGCCAGGTCCAAGACCTTCAGCTGGGAAGTGGCAAAACTCAAAAAACCAAACCCATTGTCAATGATTCGTTTCCCTACCTGAGAGGCTCCTTCACGTCTATTTATAAAATATTAATAACAATGGTTGTAGATTTTTCCTTATTTATTTAGTAGAGAAAACCAAACCAGACCTGCTGCTCTTAAGTTGTTTGGGACTCAAAACAACTCTATCAGGCAGAGTAGAACTGCTCCATAGGATTTCCAAGGCTGGAAACCTTTAAGGACGCAGACTACCTTATTTTTCTCATGTAGAGTAGGTTGGTGGGTTCAAACTGCGGACCTTTTGGTAAGTGAACCAACTTTATCTCACTGTGCTACCAGGGATCCTTCTTAGCAGAGAAGGGACAATCAGAGAAAGAATGAAAGATGCTAGCCATGCAGAGAGGAATGACCCCTATGATGTTGAGAAAAGACTGGATCAGAAGAATCAAAACTGTCCCTTTAACTGAAGGTGCTCTTGAGTCTAAGCACCAAGGAAGACTTCTGGGGAGAATAAGAAGAGAGGGGTTTAAATTGATATTACATTTCAAGTTAAGAGGAAGGAAGAAGATGTGGCCTCAAAATTTCCATAGTATAATTGGACTTCTTTTGTGCTAATCAGTTCTCTAGAATGGGGTGATATGTAAAAAGTCTCCTCTCTCCTGAAAATAGTTACACCTGATAGTTCTGAATCTTCACTTTCTTTCTAACCCTAAGTGCCCTGCAAAGAATGCTTCTTAAAGTAGTTGCTCAATGCTGATGATACTAGGTAGGCAGCCTCCCCAAGGATTGCTTGTCCAATACCTCTGTGAGAAGTGTAGAGGTATGGGTTCAAAACCCACTGACATTTAGTCCATTCAGACTCATAGCGACTCCATACCACAGAGTAGAACTGCTCTAGAGAGTTTGCAAGGCTGTATGTCTTTAAGGGAGCAGACAGCCTTGTCTTTCTCTCTGAGTAGTATTTGAACCATTGACCTTGTGACCTTGTGGTGAGCAGCCCCCCGGGCTTAGCTTACAAAGCCACCAGGGCTTCTTGTGTTGTTGTGAATGGCGAGTCCATTCCAACTCAGAGGGCCCCTACATAGGGTTTCTGAGGAGCCGCTGGTGATGGCTAGGGAATAAAAATTGATTATGTGACCGGCTCTGTCAGACACTTGATAGCTTTTTAGACCATCTAGGTAGCAAATTTATAAGGTACAACTACCACTATCTCTCGTTTTACAAACGAGGAAACAGACTCAGATACATTTCTAGGATTAGAATCATCTAGATTTATGGAATTTCCAAACTCACTCTCCTCCCACCTCTCACCCCCACTATAATTAGCGCCACACTCTGCCACCGCCAGTCCAAGTTACAACGGTAAAGGTCTTGCGCAGCAACGCTTTAACATCTCCGCCCTGATTTGCACCTGGCAGCGCATAATTCTTTATAAACCTGCACGCGACTCTTATACAAAGGCATCCAAGATTTCTGGTCTGAATGGACAATTCCAAAACGGATCTGCCTTCTTGTGATGCTTAGCTGATTTAAATCAACACCTTACGGCCCGCGCTCCACCGCAAGTCGGGGCGACTCGCTGCCGGACTGCGCCAGGATGCCTCCCCAACCCTTCTCACCGTAAGCCGCCGGCAGCGCGCTCAGCATCAGAACGACCAGGAGGGATCCTGGAGCGCCGAAGAAGAGCGAGGGGGTTGGAGGCTGGGGAAGCCCTAGGCTCTTGGAAGAAGAGGGTCCCATCTCCTCCAGCACATCTAGAGGCCGGACTGCGAATTTAAAGAAGTTCGAAATAAGAGGAAAGCGCAGCTGAGACGAGACCAATCGCCAGGCTCAGAGGAGCTGGGTTCCGGCATCGAAAGTTTTTCACCACAGCTTCCTCTTAAAGGGCTAAAGGGTGAGATCTGGTTTCTTCCCGTTTTCACTATTTCTCGGGATCCTCAATCTCACAAACTACCTTAGAGATCAGAGGTACCCGATAAGCAAGGTAAGCACAGGCTTACTTGGGCTTGCTTGTTTCTAAAACAGATTAGTAACCAAGCACAAATAAACCCATGTAAACTTGTCAGGGTTTGTAAATTTGCAAGGAGTCTTTGATTTGTAGGAAGGTGCTGTAGGATTGGGAGAAAGGCCAATCATACCATATACTAAAAACAAGCGAATGTATAAAAGGATGAATTTTATGGTATATAAACCATATCTCAACTCTGGAACTCTGGTAGCGTTGTGGTTTTGAGTCGGGCTGTTAACCTCAAGGTTAGCAGTTCAAAACTACCAACCGTTTCGTGGGAGAAAGATGAGGCTTTCTGCTCCCGTAAAGATTTACAGCCTTGGAAACCCTGTACTCTGTCGCTGTGAGTCCGAACTGACTCCACGGCACATAACCACCACCACCAAACCATAGCTCAATAAAATAGTTATATATGCACCACAAAACAATACTTCTACTCCAAAGACACGTATTTTTCCTTCTGTTGTATTCTATTGAGTTATGTTGCTCACAATCCACTATGTTTATTCATGATACACTGCATTGATTATCTAACAATCGGTGAAATTATTAATTACTGGGGAACAGTAAACCTCAGAAAAATCGAGGTACTGACATATCTAAATTGGGTGCCTTCAAACCTAAACTGAAAATGCCGTTTTAAACTTATCTATGATTTTCTTTCTTTTTTCTAAAGAAACTATTCAGCCTTTTTTTTTTTTTTTTTTTTTTTAAAATTTTTATTGAGAATTGAGTTAAGGTTTACGAGGCAGATAATCAGTTTTACATCCAACAAAGCATACCGTTTGTTTCATTTCAATGATTATCATCCCCTCCATGTAAGTAACAAGTTATCCCACTTCCTCCCTGTGGTTCCTACTTCCATTCAACTCTCATTCTCATCCCTTTTCAACTTTGTCCTTTTTGTCTTCAATGATTGGCCATTCCATGGTGAGTATACCTTACTAGAAGGAGCTCTACTATGGTGGGTACGAATCGGGCTGCGAACCTCAAAGTCAGCAGTTCGAATCTACCAGCTGTTCCACGGAAGAAAGATGAGGTTTTCTGCTCCCATAAAGATTTACAGCCTTGGAAACCCTGTACAGGGTCGCTATGAGTCAGAACTAACTCCACAGCACATAATAACAACATACCTTACTAGTGTTGTTCCCATATATACCTATCAGAGGAGCCCTGATGTGGCACTGTGGGTTAATATGTTGGACTGCAAGGTCTTTTGAACTGCAACGTTGGTGGTTCAAGCTAGCCAGCCACTCCTTGGAAACCCTATACAGGGTCGCTACGGGTCGGAACAGACTCAACGGCACTTAACAACAACAACAACAACATACTGTTCTGAGGCTTACTGAAAACTGGGCTGTGAAGGAGGTGAGTTCTGTTCCAGATCTGAAGGGTGGTGGAAGCCCTAGTCTTGGATTCCTCCAGTCTCTTTGTAACCAGTAAGACTGGTCTTTTTTTTTTTTTGTCATTTTAAATTTTGCTCCACATTTTCTCCTTTCTCTAGGACTTTCTAATGTGATACCTTTTAGATCAGTGAGCAGGACACCATCTCGTTCTGTTCTCAGAGTCACGGAGACTGATGTTCATGTGCTCCATTAGTCAGTTGGCCTCATTGCTCCCAAGCATCTTTTCTTTCATCACTCTTCTTTTTCCTGCACATGGAAAGACCAATAGTTGCACCTTAGATGGCTGCTCATGAGCTTTTTAGATCTCAGTTGCTAATTACCAAAGTAAGATGCAGAACATTGTCTTTGTGGACTGTGTTATGTCAACTGACCATGGTGTCCCTGAGACTCTGGTTCTGAGCTCCCAGTCTCAGCAACTTAGTGCTCAAGGTGTTTGGTAATATCTAAGAAGTTTTCATCTCCATCATTTTTCTCCTGTGTGCTCCACCAAGAAGACTGTGACATCAGGATTGGAAGAAGAATCATTAACAATCTACGATATGCAAATGATAACCTTGCTTGCTGGAAGTGAAGAGGATTTAAAATACTAATGATCAAAGACCACAGCCTTCAGTATGAGTTGTACCTCAATGTAAAGAAAACAAAAATTTGCACCACTGGACCTGTAAATAACATCATGATAAATGGAGAAAAGATTGACGTTGTCAAAGACTTCAAATTGCTTGGATCCACTATCAACACTCATGGAAGCAACAGTCAAGAAATCAAATGATGTATTATCGCATTAGGCAGATCTACTGCACAAGACCTCTTTAAAATGTTCAAGAACAAAGATGACAGTTTGAGAACTAAGGACCCAAGCCATAACATTTTCAATTGTCTTATATACATGTAAAAGTTGGACAATGAATAAAGAAGACTATAGAAGAATTGATGCATTTGAATTATGTGGTTGGAGAAGAATAGTAAAAGGACCATGGACTGTCAGAAGAACAAACAAATCTGCGTTAGAAGTAGTACAGCCAGAATGCTCCTTAGAAGCCAGTGTGGTGAAACTTCATCTCTCATATTTTGGACATTATCAGGAGGAACCAGTCACTGATTGAATAGGATATCATGCTTGGTAAAGTGGAGGGTCAATGTTCAAGAGGAAGAGTCCCAAATGAGATGGATTGGCACAGTGGCACCTTCAGTGGACTCAACTGTAACAATAATTGTGAAGATGGTGCAGGACTGGGCAATATTTTGTTGTGCATAGAACTGCTATGAATCGAAGCTGACTCAACAGCACCTAACAACAACCAAATCTTGTTTATTCATTCTTCTGTTGATGGATATTTAGACTGTCTCTATCTTTTTGCTATTGTGAATAGTACTGTGATAAACTTGAGTGTGTATATATCTACTCGTGTCATAGCTCTTGGGGATATGTACCAAGTGGAAGGATTGCTGGACCATATGGTATTGCTACTTCCAACTTTTTGAAAGATCACCATACCATTTTCCACAGTGGTTGCATCATTTTGTAGTCCCATTAGCAGTGTAGGAGGGTCCCAGTGTCTCCATACACTCACCAGCACTTGCTGTTTTCTGTTTGTTTGTTTGTTATTTTAAGCTTTGCTATAAGTACTGTGATGAGATAATATCTCATTGTTGTTTTGATTTGCATTTGTCTAATGACTAATTAGACAAGAAATGGCAAAGATTTCTCCATATGTTTATTGACTGCCTGAATGTCTTCTTTGGTAAAGTTTATGTTCATGTCCTGTGTATCACTTTTTAATTAAGTTATTTGTCATTTTCTTGTAGAGGTGTTGAAAATTTCTATAAATTTTATAGAGCAGTACCTTGTCTGATCTGTCATTGCAAAAATTATTTCCCAGTCTGTAGGTTCTCTTTGTACATTTTCAAAACCTTTTATTGTAAATTGAGTGAAGATTTACAGAACAGATCATCAGTTCCACATTCAACAAATCATATACTTTGTGTCATTACAATGATTACAATCCCTTCCATGCACTATCAGTTAACAGTATTTATTTACCTCTATTCACTTTAACTCTTACACTCCTCCCTGTGACTTCCACTACCTTCATCTTTCCTGTGGCAACCTCCCTCTTGTTGTATATTGCCTTCCCTGTCATCCAAGTTAACATGTGACTACCTTTAACCTTGTGAATAGTTTTCCCGTCCTTCCCACCCCAGTCTCCATCATAGAATTTTTTTTTTTCTAAACTTTTTACGACAATGATCTCATATAATAGCTGTCCTTCTGTGACTGACTAATTTTACTCAGCATAATGTCTTTCAGGTTCATCCATGTTATGAGGGTTTTCACAGATTCATCATTATTCTTCAACACTGGGTAGTATTCCGTTGTATGTATGTACCAAATTTTGTTTATTCATTCCTCTGTTGATGGACAGTTAGGCTGTATCCATCTTTTTGCTACTGTTAATAGTGTTGCAATGAACACGGGTATGCATATATCTATTTGTGTCATGGCTCTCATTTCTTGAAGATATATACCAAGTAGAGGGATTGTTGGGCCATACAGTATTTCTATTTACAACTTTTTAAGGGAGTGTCATAATATTTTCCACATTGGTTGAACCATTTTGCAGTCCCACCAACAATGTAGAAGGATTGCAGTCACTAGCCAACATTTGTTCTTTTCTAACTTTGTTATCAATGTTGGGATGATACCTCATTGTTGTTTTGATTCGCATTTCTCTAAGGGACTTCTGATGTGGCACTGTGGACCAGCACTGGACTGTGAACCATGAGATTGGCAGTTCAAACCCACTAGCTTTTCCTCAGAAACCCTATACAGGGTTGCTATGAGTTGGAAACAATTTGACAGCACTTAACAACAATGATGGCCAATGATCTTGAACATTTCCTGCTATGTTTGTTGGCTGTCTTCATGACTTCTTTGGTGATGTGTCTGTGTATGTCCTCTGACCCTTTTAAAATTGGATTATTTATCTTCATTTTGTTGAGCTATTGAAATGTTCTATAAATTTTAGAGAGTAGTCCCTCATCTGATATGTCATTGCCAAAAATTTTTACTTAGTGTGTGGGCTCTTTCTTTTATTCGTTTAATGAAATCTTTTGATGCACATAAGTGTCATATTTGTAGGCAGTCCCAGTCATTTATTTTGTCTTCTACTGTTATGTGTTGTCAGTTATGTGTGATAGTGTATTTATGAATTGTGTCAGAGCCCCTAAAAATTTCCCTACTTTTTCATTGATGGTCTTTATAATTTTAGATTTCACATTTAGGTCTAATTCACATTGAGTTTGTTTTTGGTAGCATCATTTGTTAAAGACATTATCTCTTACCCATTTAATGTGTTTTTGCCTTTCGTCAAAGATCAATGGATTGTAGGTGGATGGATTTGCTTCTGGATTCTCAATTCAGTTCCACTGATATATATGTCTTTTATTGTACCAGTATAGGTTGTTTTGACTACTGTGGCTGCATAGTAGGCTTTGAGATAGAGGAGAGACCTCCTACTTTCTTCTTCTTTTTTAGTAATGCTTTGCTTATCTGAGTTGTCTTTCCTTTACATATAAAGTTAGTGAGTCATTTTTCCATCTCTTAAAGAATGATGTTGGTATCTGGATTGCATTGCATTATATCTATAGATTGCCTTCGGTAGTGTTGACATAACATTGTGACATATGTTAAG
The DNA here is from genome assembly GCF_000296735.1 of Chrysochloris asiatica. Lineage (NCBI taxonomy): Eukaryota > Metazoa > Chordata > Mammalia > Afrosoricida > Chrysochloridae > Chrysochloris > Chrysochloris asiatica. Next base: position 14,040,427 of record NW_006408527.1, read on the forward strand.
TCTTCCTATCCATGAGCATGGTATAAGCTTCCATGTTTTTTTAAAAAAACAAACAAACTGTTTTGCTCTTCTGTCTCTTGATTGGTGCATTCAATCAATTGACATTCAGGGTAATTATTAATAGGTATGAATTGGTTGCTGTAATTTTACTGTGTGTTTTTTTGTGGTGCTGCTAGTTTCTTTGCTCAACATAATTTTCTTTGCTGAGTTCATGTTTGTAGGTTTCTTTTCATTTTCTTTATTTCTGTTGTGTTAATGTTTACTAAATAGTTCTGATTTTCTTCTTTCATTTTTATGTGAAGGTGTATTAGTTTCTTTGAGGTTACCCTGTAATTTATTCATTTCTTCCCCAGTTTTAACAGTGTGTTTTATCTTTGAATCTAATTGATTTCCTGCCATTTGGAAGTTCTCTGACTATACTTTTTTCCTCCTTTTGCTTTGGAGTTGTCGTCATTATAAATTGATACCTCTAGTTCTCTGTTTTCAGTCTTGTAATTTTGTTTTACTTTTGATACTTCTATTTCTGGATTGAGTTATGGGTGGCATTGTTGTAAATGTTAATCTCAGGTTGTTATCTGCTGTTGTTAGTTCTCAGTCCAGAGAACTCCCTTTTATTTTTTGTAAAGCTGGTCTGGTTATTGCAAATTTCTTTTACTTTTGTCTGGAAATGTTCTAATACTTCCACTGTATTTGAGGGACAGTTTTTCTAGATATGTGATTCTTGGTTGGCAATTTTTTTCTTTCAGAGTTTTTTATATGTCTTCCCATTGCCTTCTTGCCTGCATAGTTTCTGCTGAGAAATTAGAGTTTAGTCTTATTGGTTCTCCTTTGTAGATAACTTTTTGTTTTTATGGAGCTGTTCTCAAGAGTCTGTCCTTTCTTTGATTTTGGAGAGTTTGATTATGATATGTCTGGATGATTTTCTTTTGGGGCCTATCCTATTTGGGGTTCAGTCAGTTTCTTAATGCTTCTATTTTCACTTTTCATGATGTTAAGGAAAATTTTCTTCCAGCAAGTCTTCAACTATTTTTTCTGTGCTTTTTCTCTGTCTTTTCTTGTTCTGGAATTCAGATCAACCATAAGTTATTCCTCTTCATGGTGTACCACATGAATCTTATGCTTTCTTTGGATTTTTTTTTTTTTCCTTCTCTTTTCTAATTGTTCTCCTAGCCCACTAGTATTAAGAAATTGATCTTCAAGCTCATTAATTCAAGTTTCCATTGCTTCAAATCTGTGCTTTTGCCTTTTCATTTGTGAAATCTTATTAATCTTCTGGATTTCAATTTGCAAGTTTTATATTGTCTCCAATTAAAAACAAAAAAAAAACAAAAAAAAACTACTTTGCTTGTTTATTCCTGTAGTGTTTTCTTGAATTCTTCCTTCTTTTCCTTGACCTTTCTCTCAGTCATTTGAAGGGACTAAATATCATTCTCTTGGAATTTTTTTCAGGTAGTTTCAATGCCATGTTTTCCTCAAAAATATTTTTTGGCTCTACCTCTTGGTCACTTGTCTGAGTCATTCTTTCTGGTTTCTTCCTGTGAATGAAAATTGTCTGTTGCCTCTAAGATATTGTGGTGTTACTGTATTTGTTTTTAATTGATGATTGTATGTTAGTGTATTCTTAGACACTCACCAATTGTTTTCTGGTGGGTGTGGTTAGAGAATAGAAGTATGTGTACCATTCTCCAGTAGCCATTCAGGCAGCTCAGTCTAGGATGGGTTTGGCTGATGTTGGCTGTTGTTGTTTACCAGGCATATAGCAGCTGGTATTGGCTCTTTCCCAGTGGGTGGGTATGCAGAGGGTATGGTTGTGACAAGGCAGTAAGGGTATGGTGTCTGTGTCCTGTCAGGAGACAAGAGGAAAAAAACACATGCACAAGAGAAAAAAAGAAAACCAAAAACAAGGAAGCAAACAAATAACAGCAAAAAAGGAAATCTTGTAAAGGAGAAAAGAGAAGGGACAAAAGCATACGATAGCTAGAAAAAGAATACAATAATCAAAATGAGAAATGAGGGAGAGAGAAAAACAAAACAGAAAACAAAAATAAGAGCGAATATAAAAAGGAAGAAAAGCACAAAACACAATTAGGGAGATGAATGAAGGAAAAAGAAAGAGACCAGAAAGTAGTCAAGAAAAATCCAAAACAAGAAAAAGACAGAAAGAAGCAGGGTGTGGGGGTGGGTAAACAGAAGAATAGAAGCAAAATGAAAGCAGAGATAGAAAGAATAAAAAACAAGAGATGGTAGAAATAGGAAGAATGGGAATAAAGAAACAAACAAAAACAATGAAAGAAAATGTCTGGTACAGGACATGTACCAGACTCAGAGAGGAGAAAACTCTGGGGTATTCCTGCTAACCAAGGAGTTCATGAGGTGGATGGGCAAGGGATGAGACACTGGTACTCCTGGCCTTCAAAGGAGTCCCTATAGGCCGAGATGTTGTCTGTTGTGAGCACCCAATCCAGAAGTAGTTTGTGCAGACCACAAGCAGCTGGGATCAGGGTCTTTCTGTTCCAGAGGCATCTGGTGGCAAGAATTCCTATTGACCCCGAGCTGGCCAGAACCAGATATTCAGGTCTGCCACAAGCCTCGCCTGAATCCAGGCATTGGCGTTGGCACAGATAGCAGCCAACGTATTTTTATGTGGCTCACAGCTGTGTGGTTCACTACCATGTGATTCTGACTGCCTGGAGAGCAGGAGCTTTGCTAGGGGTGTACTCAGGTTGGGCTAGCCATATCTCTGGTCACCAGGGGATTGTGGGGAATAAGAAGAAAAAAAAAATCAGTTTCCTCTCTGCCACTAAATGGTATTGTCTCAGGAACCACCAAGCAGCCCTTGGCCTTGAAAGTCACCTGCAAAAAGTTCAAGATGGCTGCGCTGCATGTGGCCAGCTGGCACAGGTCACCTATTTGTTTCCTTCATTTATTTTCCTACATCTGTTCAGCTTCTGCTCCAAGCAAGGGCTAGTCCAGGGCTGGCCAAGGCTGGCTCTGCAGGTTTGGAGCAGGGCTCTCCTGAATCCGGGTGCCAGGGTTGATGCAGATAGCCGTCAACTCACTTGGATGCCACTCATCACCAGCTCTCATCACCTGGAGAGTAGAAGCTGTGCTAAGGGTATATGAGGGTGGGTGTTAGTTGTGCCCCTGATCATCAGAGGAGTGTAGGGAACAAGAAGAAAATCACATTTTTGTCTCTGCCAATCACTTGTATGCCTCTGTGTCAACAAGCTGTTGTCCGTCTCCAAAGTGGCTTGTAAAATTTCAAGATGGCTGAGCCATGTCTGGTCACTTGTCTATGTCCTTTATTTTGCTGTGTCTGTTCAACTTTCTCTCCTAATAAGCATTCTATCCACTTCTCTATCCCTTCATCTGAGGGTTAGAGAATTATCATCTGCAGCTGTTTCTTTTAGTTTTCGTATCTTTATTGTAGAGAGCCTGCCTAATCCATCATCTTGTCACCTCTCCTTCCCATTCAGCCTTTTCATCAAAAGTTTTATTGCTTAGAAACAGAAAAGGCAAAGATGAAGCTCTCTTATCTGGATAAAGAATTGCTTTGTGCCTATTAAGCATATTTGTACAACCACGAGGGTGAGTAAAAACTTATGCACACTCTGGCTGTTGAATTTATTTGAATCAACTTTTAGAAAAGACAAATGCATCATTTTCCGACACAATATCCTTGCTTTTTCAATACATTTTGTCCATTTGTCAACAAGCTTTAGTATTACCTTATTTAAAATTTTTTTAGGCTGAGCTGTGAGCCATGAATGTACAGCTGTTGTCACTTCTTCATCAGAGGTGAATCTTCATCCCTGAAGGGCTGCTTTCAGGGGACCAAACAGGTGAAAGTCCAATGGAGCAAGATCAGGACTATAGGGAGGATGCTTTAAGACTTTAAAACAAAGTTTTTGCCATATCAACAGTGTGGCCAGAGGTGTACAGATGTGCATTGTCATGCAAGATCACAACACCCTTGGAGAGCAGTCTTCTGCATGTAATCTGAAATTTAGGCTTCAGCTCTTCAGTGAGCATCTCACTGTAATGGGCACTGTTGATTGTTTAACTTTGTTCCTAACAGTGTTCCAGTATTGACCCACAAGAATTCCAGAAAACTGTAAGCATCAATTTCCCAGCTGTTGGTTGATTTTGGAACTTTTTCTTGGTCAGAGATTGAGGATGTTTCCATCCCATACTCTACTGTTTACTCTCAGGCTCATAGTGCTGAATCCTTGTCTCATCACTGGTAATTATTTTTTTAAAAGAAACTTTTACCTTTCTTCAAGTTTTGGTCCAAATTTTGTTTGCATATGTCCAAATGTTTCTGTTTATGTTCTTCTGTGCCCATCTCACACATTATTTTCAAAACCCAAGTCTGTTGTGGATTGTTTCATAGCCAGAGCCATGACTAATATGCAAATGATTTGCCACATAATCCACTGTCACTTGTCTATTCGACAGAATCATTTCACATGCATGGTTAGTGTTGTCATCACTTGTTTTAATATAACCGTTGTTGTTGTTGTTAAGTGCCGTTGAGTCGGTTCCGACCCATAGCGACCCTGTACAGGGTTTCCGAGGGTGTAAATCTTTACGGGAGTAGAAAGCCTCATCTTTCTCCCGCGGAGTGGCTGGTAGTTTCGAACCGCTGACCTTAAGGTTTGCAGCCCGATTCGTAACCACTACGCTACCAGAGTGCAGATAATTTTTACTTACCCTCACAGTTCCAGAGAAGACACGTTGGTCAGCAGGAGGACAGGAGATAGAACTGATCAGGTTAAATGAAGTTTGAATCTGTAAATAAGTTTGTAGTGAATGAAGATAGGTATAGATCAAGTCTTAGCTCACATCCTGACTCCGAACATTTCACCCACTAGTCCTTCCACTAATTGTCCTTTATACGTTTGTAACTAAGGTAGAGAGTGAATTATTGGTATTAGGAGACAGATTGAAATTATAACAGAAAATTAGCCCCTGACAAATGCTTTATAAAACAACTTAACTCTCTTTGTAAAAACCTCTGAATGCACCAAATGAGCTTCATGATACTGTTTAGACTTCAAGCTTACCAAACCCTTGGTAACTTTTGCAGTGCTTCCTCTTAGAAACCTGTTCTATCCCACTGCAAGTTGGAACATTGCACATCTTGCATGGATGTCTGTAATATCTCTCCATTTCAAAATGCTTTTATTTCTTCAATAAAATTAATTTATTTCTAGTGGAGCAACAGTCGAGTGTTTTCACTAAAACACTATAAATTTGTAACTAAACACAAGCAAGTCTGTGCTTATATTACTTATTGGGTAGTGCAACACTTTTAGGGACTCACGCACAGGAACAAAAATCTGGTTATGCTTTAACTGCTTGACGCATTCCATGCATAGAGACAGGCAGTTCCAGACAATAGGATGAATGATTGCAGCTGTGCTTCGACACCCTCCTGCATGACTTTTCCCCTTCCAAGAATCTCTGTAGGTAGGTCAGCTCGTGAAATGCCTGCTGTCTGTGTGAAAACAATATGAACAATATTTGCAAGACATGCAAAGAGCCAATTTCTCCATGTTGGGTTGAGGTATGCCACATTTACTAAAAATATGATTTTATGATCACTCCTACCCCAAATGTACCCAAATCACTCCTACCCCAAATCAAAAGTAAGAAAAGGCTGAGTAAGGACTTTTTGAAGAGTACAACTTGATTGGAATTCATCCACTGCCACTAAATAGCCTTTGTGCTTGGCAAGGCGCTTAAAGATCAATGTTTTAAATTAGGGAAGGATAGGTTTAGTTGCAGAGTCATGGTATGGTGCTGTGGGTTAATGCACTGGACTGCAAGGTTGGTTTGAACCGCAAGGTCAGTAGTTCAAGCTTACCAGCTGCTCCTTGGAAACCCTATACAAGGTCACTATGAGTTGGAACGGACTTGACGGCACTTAACAAGGGTTAGTTGGAGTCCTGGTGTGGCACTGTGAGATAAAGCATTGTGCCACGGGATCTGTTTGAACCACTAGGTCGGCAGTTCAAGTTCATCAGCCATGACTTGGAAACCCTACATGGGATCCCTGTGAATCAGAATGGACTTGATGGCACTTAACAAAAGCAAAACAAGGTTAGTTAATTGTCTGAATCAAATGTGATGATGTATGCAAATAGAAATCTCAGCTCATTGCTTCTCCCAAAGCAGAGATCTTTTAAATGTCTTGTATTCCTCTTTCTATTCATTCAGAGTATTTATGCAGTCCTTGTTATCTATAAGTCACCTATGAAGCTTGGGTATACAGTTGTAAACAAAATAGGTAAAGTCCCTGTCATTGTGGAGGTTATGGGCTTTGGGAGAGGTATGCAATGTACAACTAAATGTACAAATATATAATTACAAATTGTGGTTAAGTCAGTGGAGGAAATGAATTTGGTACTTGAATCACGTCCTATAATCCAATATTACCGACTTTTATAAGATGGGCAGGTCAATTTTAGATAGGGGGAACCAAAAAAGCTTATTTGAAAGACGTAACATTCAGGTTGCAAAATGAAGAACCTGAGAGATCCACTGATCTAAGAGCTGGGGATGAGCATTCCAAGCGAAGGCACCAACAAATTTGTCTAGATGCAGAGAAGATAATCATTTTTTGAAAAATATTTTATTGTGAATTGTGTGATAGTTTACATGGGAGAATATTAGCTTTACATTCATCCTATCGTACATTGTTTCATTGCCATGGTTAACAATCCCCTCCATGCATCAACCCACCAAAGGGTATACCCTGCAAGCCTGCCCCCTGTTGTCAGCACACAGCCCCTCTCCCTCTCTGGGACTAAAGTCCTCAGCAGCAACATCTCTCCACGTCATTGTCCCTGCCTCCATCTCTGGCATCACTGCTTCTTTGGGTAGGGTCCCGTTCTCTGCTCTTCTCCCTTGATGGTCCCGGGGAACCTCCGCTCCTGGACTGCAAAGTCAATCATTCCTCTCCTTTTGCTATAAAATGTCTACATTTACATTTCCAACCCTCACAATCAGTCCTGAAAACAATTATACACTATTGTATTACAAGAGACCTATCCCCATCTCCTTTCAACAGCCCTGCCCAGATAGATTGGATACTACTCAGTGGAGATTCTACCTTCCTGCATGCCCTCTGGATCTAGGTTCCCTCTTGAAAGCTTGTAAGCCAGTCACTTCTTGCCTTTGTAGCTCCCCCTCCCCATTTTGGGTATCCAATGTCCAAGTTGCCCATGCCTGTCTACTCTGTGTATGGAGGGGGTGGGAATGATCCTTGCTGTAAAGATTTGTTCCCTGTTTTGAGCTACTGCATCCATAGGTGTGGGTCAAGTTCATCACCTTGTATCAGATTACTCTTTTTTCCCTCTTCTTTCTTCTTCTGGTTGAGCTCTGATCCTCCAGTCATTGAAGCCAGGTCAAGTGGGTATTATCTGCAAGTGTGGGTGTTCTTATGCATATGCCTTCTCTTCTTATCAGCTGGACGCTTCACTCTCCACTCTAGAGCTCTGTGGCTATGTCACTGACTCTGGGCCCAAGAGTCCCTAGGTCTTGCCACACTGCTGGCCAACCAGGTCTGCACCCGGGTTCACAGGGGTCTATTGGACATTGTAGGGCTTAGCTTGCAGCTTCATTGCTGTTTTCCCCTCACTTCCCCTTATCGGTGAAGAACGCATGGTCACCAATCAGAGTGTGTATTTCCATTGAGCCTTAGTCTTGGAAAGGGGTTTGCCCTGAGGGGACCCGACCACTTGCCTTGATGTCTTCTGGGCGAGTAACTTGCTTGTTCTTAAGATAATCATTTTTAATGAAAGTATGCTTCCTGAGTATATTCTAGAAACAGATAATTCCACTTAAATTAAGGCTCTTGCTGATGACATTAAATTAAGGCTTTTGGATGGGGAGATTATTATGGATTATCTGGGGTGGGGGTGGGGGGAGCTTGATGTAATCACCAGGACTCTACAGAGTGGAAAAATATGACAGTGGAAGGAAAGATTTCAGCAATGTGGCCATAGGCCAGGAAATGCCAGCTGTCTCTAAAAGAGACAAACCATGGATTGTCCCCTGGAATTTCCAGAAGGAACCAACCCTGATGATACCTTGGTTTTAGTTTTACAAGACTCATTTTGGACTTTTGACCTTCAAAATTATTAGAGAATAAATGTCTGTGGCTTTAAGCCATACATTTGTGGTAATTTGTTATAGCAAATATCCTTGTTAGTTACTGTGGAGTCAGCTGACTTCTGACAAACTTATGTCTAACAGAGTAAACCTTTCCATTCCTCCATCATCTTTATGGTTGCTAATAAGCTTGAGTCTGTTGGTTCATCTATTGTGTCAATTCATCTCATTGATGAGACCTCTCATTTCTGCTGACCCTTTGCTTTACTAACCGTGTCTTTTTCTAGTGATTGGTCTTTCCTGATGAGTCTCTAAAGTACGTGAAATGAAGTCTCACCATCCCCATTTCTAAAGAGCATTTTGGTTGAATTTGTTCTAAGACTGATTTGTTCATTTTACAGCAAATACATATTCCTTTATTCCATTTTTTTTTTCCTTCCACTTAATGCTCTTTTTGTTTGGAACTCTCTTTGTCTAGCATCATGTGGCTGTCTCCCCCGTGTCTTTGAGTTCTTTTGCTCAAACGTGACCTCCTCAATAAAGCTTTTCTTGACTGTTATCTAAAATAGCACATGTATTCAGAACTTCCTTTCCTCTTTGCTTACTTCATAAAATTTTACAAACAGCACTCATCTGTCATTGTATTACCTTCTGACAGTCTGTCTCCTGTCTTATCTCCTCTAAAATAAAAGCAGTATAAGGACATGCCAGTTTACTATTGCTGTATTTTACAACCTGTAGCATTTAATAATTATTGTTGGGTAAGAGTAAAATGAATGAAATGATTGAGACCACTAAAACCAACCAATCTCTCAGAAAGTTTTGTGGAAGCAAAGGCAGATAATTTGAAAGGGGAACATGAACTGACTAGACACGATATACTTTTCTTAAGGGAAGTGTAAGTAAAACTAGTTTTAACTGAGCTCCTCTCTCTAAAATTGATCCTGTTTTATTTTAGGTGGAATTCACTTTTCTATAGTCCCATGTGGCTCAAGTAGACTGGGGTTTCCCACTTCTGGCCCTATTGACATTTTGGACCACATAATTCTTCATTGTGGGGAGTTATTCTGTGTATGACAGGGTATTTAATGACATTTTTTGGCCTCTAAGAACTAGATGCCAGTAAAACTCTCCACCACTATTTGTAATAACCCAATCTGTCCTATTGCTGTTAGGTGCCATTGAATCAGTTCTGTCTCATAGCAACACTATGCACAACACAATGAAACCCTGCCCCGTCATGCACCAGCTTAACAATTGGTATTAAGTTTGAGCCCATTCTGCTACCACTGTGTCAATCCATTTCCTTGGGGGTCTTCCTCTTTTTCATTGACACTCAACTTTACCAAGGTCTCCAGGGACTGGACCCTCCTGATAACATATCTGAAGTATGAGAAACAAAGTTTTGCAATCCTGGCTTCTAAGGAACTTTCTAGCTGTACTTTTTCTAACACAGAATTTTTTGTTATGTAGACATTTCCCAGTGTTCTCTCAAAACCTGTTGCTGTCAAGTTGATTAAAATTCATAGCAATCTTACAGAACAGAGTAGAACTGTCCCCATAGGGGTCCCAAGACTATAAATCTTTAAGTAAGTAGACTGTCATGTGTGTCTCCCACAAAGGGGATGGTAGGTGTGGGTTTGAACCACTGACCTTTTGGTTTGCTGCTTAGTGCTTTAACCACTGTACCACCAGGACTCCTAAATGGTACTCTTGAAGGGCAAAATTGCCGCACTTAAGAACTACTGAGGAATATCAGTCCTACCGCCAGCTCCAAGGCTATGCAAGCAACTTAGGCATCACCGTCTGTTCATTTTATTGCCCTGGCTCTAGTGAAGGGTTTAGAACCTATTTGAACAAATCAGAACTAATGATTTGTTATGGGCCAAGAGGAGCTCTTTATGTTGGAATCCTAAGCTGTGGGAATTTGGCATTGTCACTGCATTTGGCATTGTCAGCAATATTTTGCCACCATTTAGTGGATGTAGGAGAGAGCAAGTTGATGGAATTATCCTCTGATGTTCTCATTTAAAAGGAGCCCTGGCATCACAATGGTGAAAGCCCTCAGCTGCCAACCAAAAGGTCAGTGGTTCAAACCCACCCCCTGTTCCATGGAAGAAGTGACAATTTGTTCTGTAAAGATTTATAGCTATGAGCAATTCTACTTTGACCTACAGAGTTGCTATGAATTGAAATGGAATGGACAGCAGTGGCTTTGCTGTTGCTCTCATTTACAATAAATGAGGAAGAAAGGAAATGAGTGTAACTATCCTAGGAGAAATGGTTGTTGTTAAGTGCCATCGAGTAGGTTCCGAATCATAGAGACCCTATGCACAAACAATGAGACACTGCCAGGTCCTGCGTCAGCCTAAAAATTGTTGTTAGGTTTAAGCCCATTGCTGGTGGCACTGTGTCAATCCATCTCATTGGGGGTCTTCCTCTTTTTTACCCATCTCCAATCTCCACTTGACCAATTATGATGTCCTTCTCTAAGTACTGTTCCCTCCTATTAATATGTTGGATGAATAAGATGTAGTCTTATTATGTTGGCTTCTAAGAAGTATTCTGGCTGTACTTCTCCCAGCACAAATATGTTTGCTCTTCTGGCAGTCAATCGTCCTTTCAATATTCTTCACCAACACCACGATTCAAAAGCATCGATTCTTCTATGGTCTTCCTTATTCATTGTTCAACTTTTGAATGCATATGAGGTAATTGAAAATACCATGGCTTGAATTAGATGCACTTTGCTCTTTTCTCTTTAACACTTCAAAGAGGTTTTCTGCCATAGATTTACTTAGTGCAATACATCGTTTGATTTCTTGACTGCTGCTTCCATGAGTGTTGAGTTCTTTTGCTCACATGTAACCTTCTCAATAAAGCTTTCCTTGACTGTTATCTAAAACTGCACATCCATCCAGTTCTTATCATTGGGGGTCAAAGCAAAATGAAGTCTTTGATAACTGCAGTATTTTCTCCATTTATCATGATGTTATTTACTGTGCCAATTGTTTTCTTTGCATTAAGGTGCAATCCATACTGAAGGCTGTAGTCTTTGATCTTCATCAGTAAGTATTTTAAGTCCTTTTTACTTCCAGCAAGCAAGGTGTATCATTGGCATATCAGAGGATGTTAATGAGTCTTCCTCCAGTCATAATGCTACATTCTTCTTCATATAATCCTGCTTCTCAAAATATTTGCTCAGCATACTACTTAAATAAGTATGGTGGAAGGATACAACCCTTGCACACACCTCTCCTGATTTTAAACCATTCAGTATCCCATTGTTCTCTTCTAACAACTGCCTCTTGTTCTATGATGAACTCATCAGGTTCCTCATGAGTACAAGTCAAGTAACTGTTCTGAAATACCCATTCTTCACAGTATTATCCATAGTTTGTCATTATCTACACAGTCCAAAGTTTTTGCATAGTTAATAAAGCACATGAAGACAGCTTTCTCGTATTTTCTTGTCTTTCAGCCAAGATCCAATTGATATCAGCAAGCTATCCCTAGTTCTACACCCTCTTCTGAATTTGGTGTAACTTTCTATGTACTGTTTCTATGCTCTATGTACTGTTGTAACTGTTTTTGAATTATCTTCAGCAAAGTTTTACCTGTATGTGACATTAATGATATTGTTTGATGATTTCTGCATTCTGTTGGAATGCCTTTCTTAGGAATGGGTACAAATATGAATCTCTTCCAATTTGTTGGCCAGGTAGCTATCTTCCAAATTTCTTGGCATAGATGAGTGAGTGAGTGCCTCCAGTGCTGCATCAATTTATTGAAAGATTTCAATTTGTATTCTGTCAGTTCCTAGAGCTGTGTTTTTCATCAATGCCTTCAGTTCAACTTGGACTTATTTTTCCATACCATTGGTTCTTGATCATATGGTACCTCTTGAAATGACTGAATATCAACCATTTCTTTTTGATACAGTGACTCTGTGTATTTTTTCCATCTTCTTTTGATGCTTTCTGCATCATTAAATTTTTTGTCTAGAGAATCCTTTGGTATTTCAAGTCGAGGTTTGATTTTTTTTTCTTTAGTTCTTTTAGAAATGCTGAATGTATTTTTCCTTCTTGGTTTTCTAACTCCAGGTACTTGCTCATTTCATAATAATACCTGACTTTATCTTCTTGAGCTGTCCTTTAGAATTTTATGTTCAGTTATTTTACTGTATCATTTCTTCTGTTTGCTATAGCTTCTCTAAGCTCAGGAGCAGGGGTCATAGTTTCTTCTGACATCCATTTTGATTGTTTGTTTCGTTCCTGTTGTTTTTTAGTCACCTTTGCTTTTTTCCTGTATGATGTTCGTGATGTAATTCTACAACTGTTCTCATGTTTGAAAATTAGTGTCTAATGCATCCAATCTGTTCTTGAGCGGGTGTCTAAATTCAGGTGGGCTATATTCAACATAATATTTTGGACTTTCTTTAATTTTTTTCCAGCCTCAGCCTGAACTTGCAACGAGCAATTGATAGTCTCTTCAACAGTTGGCTCCTGACCTTTATTTGACTGGTGATGTTGAGCTTTTTCAATGTGTTTTCCCATAGATGCAGTCAGTTTTATTCCTGAGTATGGTGTCTGGTGAGGTCCATGTGTATATTCTCCTTTATGTTGTTTAAAGAAGGTATTTGCATGAGCTCAGCACAAGAAGGCCTGCAGAACAAAGGAACGAATAGCGCCACAAAAATTAACATAATGACCACAATTAATTCATACATATCAATAATTATACTGCATGTCAATGGATTAAATGAACCAGTGAAGAGAGAGAGAGAGTTGCAGAATGGATAAGAAAACAAGACCCTTCAATATGCTGCCTATAAGAGACACACCTTATACACAAAGACAAAAACAGACTAAAAGTTAAAGGATGGAAAAAAATATATACCAAGCTAATTGCAATAAAACACAAACAGGAGTGGCAATACTAATCTCTGATAAAATAAACTGTAAGACAAAAACCAGCATAACAGATAAAGAAGGACATTATCTCATGATTAAAGGGTCAATTGAACAAGATGATATAACCATAATATCTATGCTCCCAATGAGAGAGCACCAAGATATATAAAGCAAACCCTACTAGAATTGAAGAAGGAAATAGACAAATCTACAATTATAGTTAGAGATTTTAATATGCCACTTTCAAAAGGGGATAGAACAACCAGAAAGAAATTCAGTAGAGATACAGAGGAACTAAAAAGCAAAGTTAACCAACTGGACCTCACAGATGTGTACAGAACATTCAACCCAATAGCAGCACAATACACATTCTTTTTCAGTGCACATGGAACATTCTCCAGAATAGACCATGCCTTAGGCCACAAAGCAAACCTCCATAAATTTACAAACATCAAAATACTACAAAGCATCCTTTCAGACCACAATGCTATAAAACTAGAAATCAACAATAAGAAGACCAAGGAAATAAAGTCAAATACATGGAAACTGAATAACACTCTCCTGAAAAGTGACTGGGTAGTAGAAGAAATTAAACGTAAACTCACAAAGTTCCTAGAAACAAACAAAAATGAAAACACAACATGCCAAAATCTTTGGGACATGGCGAAAGCGGTGCTGAGAGAACAATATATTGCAATAAATTCATGCATCCAAAAAGAAGAAAGAACCAAAATTAACACATTAACACAGCCTCTATCTACAACAGCTAGAAAAAGACCAACAGAGAGAACCTATAGTCACCAAACAAAAGAAATAATAGAGATTAGAGCAGAAATAAATGAGACAGAAAATAGAAAGAATCAACAGGACAAGAAGCTGGTTCCTTGAAAGTATTAATAAAATTGACAAACCACTGGCAAACCTAACAAAAGAAAAGAGGGAGAAGACACAAATAACATGCATTAGAAACCACATGGGTGATGTCACAATGGAACCAAA
>NW_006408527.1:14055741-14056875 GCF_000296735.1 Chrysochloris asiatica
CAGAGAAATAAAGGACCTATAAAAAGAAAACTACAAAACACTGAAACAAGAAACCAAAAAAAACTTACAACAATGGAAGAATATACCATGCTCCTGAATAGGAAGGCTTAACATTGTGAAAATGTCAATACTGCCCAAAGCAGTATACACATATAATGCAATCCCAATCCAGATTTCAATGACATTCTTCAAAGAGATGGAAAAAACAATTGCAAACTTTATATGAAAAGGAAAGAGACCCAGGATAAGCAAAGCACTGCTTAAGAAGAAAAATAAAATTGGAAATTTCTCGCTCCTGATTCCAAAATTTACTACACAGCTACAGTGGTCAAAACAGCTTGGTACTTGTACAATGAAAAATACATAAATCAATGGAACAGAATTGAGATTCCAGAAATTAACCCATCTACATACAGCCAACTGATGCTTGACAAACGGCCAAAATACATTCAGTGGGGAAGACATAGTCTCTTCAACAGATGGTGCAGGTAGAACTGGAAAGCAATATGCAAACGACTGAAACAAGACTTTTACCTCACACCCTATATAAAAACCAACTCAGCATGGATTAAAGATCTAAATGTGAATCCCAGAATTAGAAAGGCCATCAATGAAAAAATAGGGACAAATTATAAGGCTCTAATACAGGGCACACACAGACTACCAAACATTGTGAAAATTACACAAACAAAAGGACACAAAATAGATGATTGAGACATACTAAAAATTAAAAACTTATGTACATCAAAAGACTTCACCAAAAGAGTTAAAATGGAGCCCACAGAATGGGGAAAAAAAACTTTTTCAATGACGTATCCAACAAGGGACTACTTTTCTGGTTACAGGAGTTTATGGGGTGGGGTGAGGGGACAGAGAGGAAGGTGGAGCGCAGGGAAGGGAACAGATACAGGATAGTTTGGATGCTGGGGGGTGGGGCAATACACAAGAAGGGGAGCGGATGGAAGAATAAGGCGGATGGGAAAACAGTTAGGCAGGTTTGCATGGGCTAAATAGGACAGAAGTAAATAATGATGTAAGCACAATTTGGAACAATGGGGCTCTGGGATACATAGATTGAGGCATGGTTTGAATGGGTAAAAAAAGGGGAAATAATGTTAAGATGCTTGACTGTCT
>NW_006408527.1:14061780-14114206 GCF_000296735.1 Chrysochloris asiatica
ATTATATTTCAAGATAGATGTTGAAAGGCCCTTTTTAATCATGAATGTGATGCCATTTCTCTTGAATCTGTGGTTCCTGGCATAGTAAACTATATGATTGTCAGATTCAAAATGACCACTAACAGTCCATTTCAGCTCACTAATACCTAGGATATCGGTTTTTATGTGTTCCATTTCATTTAGATAACTTCCAATTTTCCTAGATTCGTGTTTCCTTCTGTGTTCTGATTATTAATGGATGTTTGCAGCTGTTTCCCATTTTGAGTTGTGCTCCATCAGCAAATGAAGGTCCCGACAACTTGTTTCCGTTCATGTCATCATGGTCAACTCTGCTTTGAGGAGGCAGCTCTTCCCCGGTTGTATTTTATGTGTTCTCCAACCTGAGGAGCTCATTTCTGGCACTATATCTGATAATATTCTGGTGCTCTTCATCTTGTTTTCATCTTCTCGTAGCGTATCTGACAGCGTCCGGTTGTTCCCCAGAATGTTTTCAGTGGCTAAACATTCAGAAACAGGCTTCCTAGTCTGTCATAGTCTGGAAACCCTGCTGAAACCTGCATGGGTAACCCTGCTGGTACTTAAAATACTGTTGGCATAGCTTCCAGAACCACCACAACAAGCAAACCACCACAGTACAACAAACTGACAGATAAGTGGTGGTAGAAGATAGAATAAACATAAAGTTAGCCAGTCAGTAAGATTTCATTTTCTCCACAGAGAAAATACTGGAACTGGGAAAATTGTCTGCAGGATTTAGAATGTTGGTGGAAGAGGGTATGTGGGCTAGGGTAAGCTGTTGGCTGGATAAATACGAGGTAAGTTAAAAATGTACTCTATAACATAATTTATCAAACGATCAAAGTGTGCTTTTCAACATATCCTCCATATAGGTTTATACACTTCTGAAGATGTTTCCATCTCTCTAACTTTTCCTCAAAGAATTCTGCATTCTTCATGCCACACCAAAATGGCAGTTTTAGGATCTTCATTTCAAATTATGTTTGTTTTAAATGTTCTTTGAGTTTGGGGAGCAAAAAGAAGTCTGAAGAGACAAGATCTGGGGTATACTTTGGATAGGGTAAGGTTTTCCAATGAAATTTTAGTGGGTCAGCTCAGGCTGCCCTCAGAGAATCAGCAAGTGCATTCACTGTTGTGATAGAAAAAGTTCTTTGTTGCAACTTTCCTGGCCTTTTTCTCACCAATGCAGTTTAAGATTTTCTAAAAACACCTTCATAGTAAGTCCCACGATCATCCTGTGCCCTTTGGGAATAATAATAATAATAAAAACCTCAGTCACCACATTCTTCTGAGCTGACCTCTCTGCCTTGAGTTTAAGTAATCAACACATCTTCTCAGAAGCCACCATTTTGATTGGATCTTTTTTGAAGGAACTCTAATGAGACTAAGACAAGTATATTATAGAGAGAATGTGTTTGCAGTCATCCACTGATTGCAAGTATATGTTTAAACACATTTTGTTTAGAACCCTAGTAGCAATACTTTTGGACTTATCTTTGTATAAGAGAAGCTCTGATGGTCAGGGCATAAAAGTGGTGGGGTTGAGAAGTTTACCAAAGTGACAGAGCATGGAATTCAGAATGTATGTTAAATCAAGAGCCATAACAATTCTAAGGTTGTCTGCTATTTAAGACTTCATTGATGTAAGAATAAGAAATTAGGTAAAGCAAGTCTTTTTATCAAGGCTAACATTTATTTGAATGGTTAAATGGCATTTTACAGGCAACCAGAGCTTCTGACAAAGCTACCAAAAACATCCATAACTTGAATTGTACCCGAAAACTGTTGAATTAAAATTTGACTCCTGTAAATTCAAAACATGTTACTGAGTGATTCTGGAAAGGCGAAGTACATATTGTGAGAAGTAGGAATTGCAGTGGATTATCTAGTCATATTGAGGCAGGAGGCAGATAGAAGACTGGCAGATATACAAGACCCTGTGATGATTGTGCAAATCCACCCTGGCATAAAAGCCTCTATTTTATGAGGGTTTGACCATTAGTAATAACTTGCACTAGACTAAATTCTTTTTAAGCTCTGTGTGTGTGTGTGTGTGTGTTTTCCTCTGCAAAGTTTTTTTCTTCTTGCTGGTATGCTACACTCTAAGGGGTGTTTCAACCCTGATGTGGGACTGTAGGATAAGCACTGAACTTCTAACCACAAGATTGGCAGGCAGTTCAAATCCACTAGGTGTTCTTTGGAAACACTATACAGAGTTGCTATGAGTTGGAACTGACTAGATGACAGTTAACAATAACAAGGGGGCCTAGCAGATTAAATTATCTATAAAAAGCTCCAGCAGGGACTAGAGGCTCCAGAATTGTAGTGGGTTACAAGTTGGGCTGCTAATCACAAAGTTGGTTGTCCGAATTTCCAGTCACTCTGTAGGGAGAAGGAGGCGGCTTTCTGCTCCTGTATATATGTACCTTGGAAACCCTGCATAGTTCTCTATGAGTCGGAATCCACTCCATGGTCATGGGTTTGATTTGGTTTGGAGTTGTGGGCAATAACCACCCATTTCATACTTAACAGTCTTCTTTCCAGTTGTGTTGCAGAAGTTGTTGTTGTTAAATGCTACCGAGTCAGTTCCAACACATAGTGCCCCTCTATAGGATTTCCGAAGAGCAGTTGGTGAGTTTAAACTGCTGACCTTGTAGTTCAGTCCAATGCCAATCCTACAGTGTCACACCAGAAGAAGTAGCAGGTGCCAAGCAGGTGCAGATGAGTGAAGCAGAACAACAGTTCACTGTGTGAAGAGAGTGCGCATGTGCAGTTATGGCCGCACCCTTGACCAAAGTGTCTCCATCTTGACAAATAGCTATGCATATACCCTCATTATCATAACCCAACCCTTTCCAGGCAGACCCCACCTTTCACACTGTATCATGATAAATAAACATGAGACTGTTTTTCCTTGACAATCTTAAAAAAAAAAAAGAAGAAAAAAAAAACTGTTCCGGGAGGCAGAGATTAGCGTTGCTTGGTCCCTCTTTGTCTCCCATGGGATTTTTCTTTTAACTTTGCTTTAAGAAAGCTTTGTTTGTGTGGACCCTCTGGGCTTCTCCTGGTCATTCTTGGTCAGTAGAAGGCGAAGACCCTCCTTTGCAAGTTGGGGCAAAACAGCACTCACAGGTGACAATATCATAGAAATAGGAACTTTTCAGTGAATGTCGATGTCCCAACAAGGTTATCTGCCCATCATAATCAAGGAAATGCTTCCTATTCTGTGTAAATAATTAAATCCAGCAGTCAATATTATAACCCAAAGTATATGGAAACAGTATGCGATCATTAAAAAGATGAGGGCAGCTCTGTTTAGGGCCTTCCTTAGAAGATGGGGTCACTTTCAGAGTTGTGTAATTGTTTACACCATAGCCTGGCTCCAGATACAACACAAGTGAGCCTTCCAAAAGTCCTTGAAGGGAAGTGGCAGTAAAACTGGGCTCTCATCTTTACCCTCAAGCAAATTTTCTTTGTTCTGCTTCAGAATAAGTGCACATAGGAAGTTATAGCTTATGAAACCATTTCATTGGTGTTGACTTCAGGCAAATAAACTGGCTATTAGAGTGGCTTCTTCCCAACCAGTGTTCAGTTGGATTCCAAGCAACAAGTCTTTCTGAAATAGACAATTTCGGTTTAGGATGCAGCATGAATAGCAGCTATGCAACAAAAAACTTTAAATAACAAAAGTGTTTTCAGTCTCTCTATAGGTTTAAAAAAAAAAAAAAGGCGCTCTGGTAGTGTAGTGGTTACGAATGAGGCTGCTAACCTCAGGGTCAGCAGTTCAAAACTACCAGCTGTTCCATGGGAGAAAGATGAGGCTTTCTGCTCCCAGAAAGACTTATATCAGAAACCTTGTACAGGGTCGCTATGAGTCAGAATCGACTCCGTGGCACATAACCACCACCACCACCACCACAACCACAGATAAAGAAAAAACAACTATAACCAATAAACCATCAAGTCTATTTGAAAATATGTTGTCAAGAAGTCCTTCTTCTGATGACATGATCTTAAGCAAATAATAATACATTTTATATTGATATATATGAATTAAAATAAATGATAGATAAAAAGGAATCAATTATCACATTATTGTTCTCATTTGTATAATCATTCAACAAAAATCTATGTTATAGCTTTACTTTGTACCCCTTCCAACCCACCACACGCACAACACCTTAGTGTCTTTGACTAACTCTATCTTCCTGAAATGATCTTCTTCCATACACCCACACCCGTATCTCCTTGCTTTCCTCTAGAGCTTGTTCAAATGCCATTTGCTTAGTAAGGTTTCCCTTGTAAATACCCTGCTCTCACTATGCTCTTTGCTTTATTTCTCATTGTTGTACTTACCATCTTATTTATTTTGCTATTTATATAAA
This sequence comes from Chrysochloris asiatica, assembly GCF_000296735.1. Lineage (NCBI taxonomy): Eukaryota > Metazoa > Chordata > Mammalia > Afrosoricida > Chrysochloridae > Chrysochloris > Chrysochloris asiatica. The sequence goes on from NW_006408527.1 coordinate 14,066,184, forward strand.
TATTTGTTGAGTGGATTACTGGAACATAAGTTAGCAATATAAAGTAGATAGATAACAATCTTCGTGCATGCTTACAGAAGACTTGTGTAATAGTCAGAACTACATATATTTAGACCTTTGCTTATTGATGGATATAAATGGAAAGAAAAAGGCATGTAAGTTAATAATAATATTTCAGTTTCATTAAATACCAGTTTGTCTTCTGATTAGCTTGCTGGGTTGTATGGATCAACAGAGTATACTTTTCGTGTCTCTAAGTGAAGAACTCCATCTTTAGGGGTTGTATTTGTATAGTAACTTCTAAATGGATAAAGGGAGGAAAAAAAAGTAAAACTTTTACTCATTGACCATAAAGACTCCAAAGACATATATTTATTTGCTTACCGTACTTCCCCAAACATGGTAAATATTTTTCATGGATGAATTCAGTTTATCCTCTTAATTATTCTGTGAAGCAAACACTATCGACCCCATTTTGTAGATGGGCACATAAAAGTTAGTAATTTGCTAAGCTTGTAAATGTTCAAGTCAGAAGTTGACACTACGTTGCTCTAGCCCATATCCAGAGATCTTAAGGACTAAGCAGACAACCTTCAAAGAGGCAAAAAATATATATATATATATTTTAAATTAGATTTGATCATACATTTTTCATGTTGGGGCAGTATAATTTTCCAATAGAACCTAAAAGGAAATTTTCCTATTTGATATTTACCTCAAAATCCTTATATATAGTCACAAAACACTAAAAACTTTCATTTATTTTAAGGAGAATGATTTTACTTTTATTCTTTGAAAGCACATATCCTTTATTTTGATTCTGAAACCACTTGAGTAATAATTAGTGAAAGATAATGAAATGTGATTATCTTGCAGAACCCCAAAATAAAATATGATAGAATTAATAGGGAAGAAATGTTATAGCTAAGGATACTTAGAACATGTCATTCTCTATCAAGAAGTCAAATAATAGGAAGATATAAGAGAAAGTAAAAAAAGTGTTAATACTAGGGTTCTAGTTTATGCATTCATGGGTTTATTCCAAACACTACATGTTTGAACATGTTTCTATAATCAGTGGATGGCTGCGGACAAGTTCTCACAATAATACATTGTTCTTAATTTTGTGTGTCATCAAGTCAGTTTTGATTCATAGTGACCCTAAATATGGTTTCCGAGGCTGTAAATCTTTATGAGAGCAGAAAGCTTCATCTTTCTACTGCAGAGCGGCTGTTAGTTTTGAACTGCTGACCTTGCAGTTAGCAGCCCCACACATAACCCACTCTTCGACCGGGGATCCTTAGTCTTGTTTTTAGGATCAAAGAGTCAGTTCTGACTCATAGCAACCCAGTATACAGTTTTCAAGGAGTGGCTGATGGATTTGAACCACCGACCTTGTGGTTAGTAGTCCAGTGCTTTTCCTACAGCACCACATTGTTGCTGTTGTATGGTCTTGATCAGTTTGCCTCAAAGCAACCCTGTATGGGTTTCTGAAGTGTGCCTGGTTAGTTTGAACCACCAGCTTTGTGGTTAGTAAACCAGTGCTTATCCTACAGTGCCACATCAGGACTCCTACATTAGGATGCCTTAAAAAAATTGTCCAACCAAACACTGACTTCCAAGGGGATCGGCTGGGCCAGTCAAATTCAAGGAAGAGAGGTCAACATGGATATAATGATTGTTTTGTGGGATCCTGAAGAAGAAATCTTGATATTTTTTCCTATAGGACATAGAAGGATCACATTGCCTTCTTAGGAAGAAGTTTTCAAAATATTTAAAGCTGCATTACTAATAATGTGACCAGGAATGTTGCACCAACAAATTTTTTCCATAACAACATTGTACCTATTCATTCTTTGAGGGGAGTAAGGATTGTGTCTTGAGAATTTCCTGGGAAACTTTACCCTGTCCACCTTTGATCATGCCCCTTCAGACTTCTATTTGTTCACCAAGCTCAAAGAACATTACTAAAATACATGATTTGAGTTCAAGAATGCCCAAACTGTTGGTTTGATGCAGTATAAACTGAACAGCAGAACATTTCAAGATCTGTCTTAAAGTACAGCGCTATCTATGATCGGATAATATCTGTATCCTTACAAGGAAGATCAGTTATATCACTATTATTCAAATTTATGCACCAACAGTAAAGCCAGTGATGATGAATTTAAAGAGTTCTACAACTTTTTTCAGTCTGAAATTGATCAAATATGCAATCAAAATGCATTGATAATTACTGGCAATTAGAGTGTGAAAGGTAGAAATAAAGAGGAATGATCAGTAGTGGAAAATATGGCCCTGGAGATGCTGGAGATTGCGTGATAGAATTTTGTAAGACCGACGACTTATTCATTGCAAACATCTTTTATAAAACAATATAAAAGGCTACTACTATACACACGGAGCATGCCAGATGGACTACACAGGAATCAAATCACATTTGTGGAAAGACACAATAGAGGCACTCAATATCATCATCAAAAACAAAGCCAGGGGCAGAATGTGGAACATACTGTCATTTGCTCAGATGCAAGTTCAGTCTGAAACTGAAGAAAATTAAAACAAGTCCACAAGAGCCAAAATATGACCTTGAATATGTTGTTGTTAAGTATTGCTGAATCGGTTCTGACTCACAGCGACCCTGTGTAAGGTTTCCGGGGATATATCCCACCTGAATTTAGAGACTATTTCAACAATAGATTTGATGCATTAGACACTAATAAACAAAGACCAAAAGAGTTCAGGGATAACATAAAGAATATCATACAGAAAGAAAGTATAAGGTCATTAAAAAGACAGGAAAGAAAAGACCAAAATGTATGTCAGAAGAGACTCTGAAATTTGCTCTGCAGCATAGAGATGATAAAGCAAATGGAAGACACAAGGAGATGAAAGAGCTGAACAGAAAATTTCAAAGGGAACATCGATAAGATGAGTCAAGTGTTATATGAAATGTACAAAACCTGGAGTTAAAAAATCAGAAGGAAAGAACACAGTCAGCATTTCTCAAGCTGAAAGAACTGAAGAAAAATTTCATGCCTTGACTTGAAATATTGAAGGAGTCTGTGGACCAAATATTTAATGATGCAGAAAACATCAAGAGAAGATGGAAGGAAGAAGAGTCACTGTACCAAAAGGAAATGGTCAATGTTCAATCATTTCAAGAGGTAGCATGTGATCAAGAACTGATGGTACTGAAGGAAGAAATCCACACTACAGTGGAAGGTACTGGCAGAAAATAAGACTCCAAAAATTGATGGCATACAAATTGAAATGTTTCAACAAACTAATGGAGTACTGGAGGTCCTCTTTAGTCTATTCCAAGAAATTTGGAAGTTAGATACTTGGCCAACTAATTGGAAGAAATCCACATTTGTGTCTATTCCAAAGAAAGATGACCCAAAGAAATGCAGAAATCATTAATATCACATGCAAGTAAAATTGTGTTGAAGGTTATTTAAAATGGCTGCAACTGTATATGGACAGGGAACTGCCAGAAATTCAAGATAGATTCAGAAAGGACATAGAACTAAGGACATTATTACTGACATCAGATGGATCTTGGCTGAAAACAGAGAATACCAGACATATGTTTACTTGTGCTTTAATGATTATGCAAAGGTATTCAACTATGTAGATCATAACAAACTATGGATAACATTGTAAAGAATGAATATTCCAGAACACGTAATTGTGCTCTTGAAGAGCCTGTACATAGATCTTTCACCATACTTATTCAATCTGTATGCTGAGCAAATAATTTGAGAAGTTGGATTATAGGAAGAAGAATATGTATCAGGATTGGAAGAAAACTCAACAATCTCTGATATACAGATGGTTACAACCTTGCTTTCTGGAAGCAAATAAGACTTAAAATACTTACTGATGAAGATCAACAACTACAGACTTCAGTACGGGCTACATCTCAATGCAGCAAAAACAAAAATACTTACAACTGGACTCATAAATAACATCATGATAAATGGAGAAAAGATTGAAATTACCGAAGACTTCAAATGTCTTGCATCCACAATCAACACTTTTGGAAACAGCAGTCAAGAAATCAAACAACGTACTACATTAGGCAAATCTGCTCCACAAGACCGCTTTAAAGCGTTAAAGAACAAAGAGAATGAGATCTAAGGTACGCCTGACCCAAGCCATGGTAATTTCAATAACCTTACATGCATATGAAAGTTGGATAATGAATAAGGAAGACCGTAGAAAAATCAATTCATTAGAATTATGGTATTAGAGAAGAATATTAAAAGTACCATGGACTGCTCGAAGAACAAGTAAATCTTTTTTAGAAGAAATGCAACTAGAATGCTCTTTTAGAAGGGAGGATATTGAGACTTGGTCTCTCATCCTTTGGACATGATATCATGAGGGACCAGGCCCTGGTGAATGACGTCATACTTGGCAAAGTAGAGGGTCAGAGAAAAAAAGAAGTTTCCTAACAAGATGGATGAACGTAGTGGCACCAACAAGGCTCAAATGTAATAATTGTGAGGAGGCAGTATTTTCATTTAGTTGTGCATAGGGTAGCTATAAATTGGAACTGAATTAATGGCACCTAACAACAGCAAATTGAAGATTGCTGAGTTCTTCTGGGGGTGGTTAATCCAAAATAACTCACTGTCATAGCATTGATTTTGACTCACATCAATCCTTTCTGGGGTTTCTGAGGTTATGTTTACTGGAGCAGAAAATCTCATCTTTCTCCCTCAGAGTGCCGAGTGGGTTTGAATGGTCTACCTTACGTTTGGTCATCCAGTGCCTATTCTACAATGCCACCAAGGATCTTTTCACAGTAGAAGGTGTTGTTTTTGTTAAGTGTTGTTATGTTTTGACTCCTAGTGATACTGTATAGTGTTTACAAGACAGTAAATCTTTGTGGTAGCAGAAAGCCTCACCTTTCTCCCATGGAGCAACTAGTGGGTTTGAACCAGGAACCTTGTGGTTCACAGTCCAGTGCTTATCCTACAGAGCTACTGTGGTTTACTCACAGTAGACAGTTGTTGAGTAACATCAAGTTGGTTCCAACTCATAGTGACACTGTATAGGGTTTTTGAGGGAGTGGCTGTTGGGTTTGTTCTGTTGGCCTAGCAGTTCAAACTGACCTAATAATACTCCATAAATAAGTAGTGAACTATTGATACATTCAGCTATGCGGATATATCTCAAAGTAATTTTTCTGAGAAAAAGATTATAAATAATACTTAGTATAATTTAATTTGTATAAAATTCTAGAGAGATGGAAACACTGCATTCAGAAGTGTATAGCCTGAGATGGAGTTTAAATAGAGAAAAGAATAGCTTCACATTTTGATATTTTTGTTTTAACTAAAGTTTCTATGATTTTGTGGCAATATTTTTTAGTTACCTTCATACATTAAGAATATTATAAAATAATTTTTACATCAGGATTGGAGGAAGACTTATTAGCAACTTGTGATATGCAGATGGAACAATCTTGGTTGCTGAAAGCAAAGAGGACATGAAGCACTTACTGAAGAAGACCAAAGAATACAGCCTTCGGTATGGACTATAACATGATGTAAAAATCACCACCACACGTTACCTCTACACTTGTTCATCTCTAATGCTTCCTTCTCCCCATATTCAGCAAGTCACTGAGTTTTGAAAATCTTATGTTCTTCATATCTTACTGAGCTCCAGCACAACTCCTGGTTGGGATGTTAATCCTGCCCCTTATTTTGAATATACAAACTTGACCATACTTTCTTGCTTATAATTCTACAAAATAAAGCCCAAACTCCTTGAGTAAAGGTACCTGGTCCTTTACTCAAACTGTTCCTTCTATCTGGAATGACTTTCTTTCCTTGTCCTTTGAGGTTCACCTGAAAAATCTCCTTCATTATGGAAATTTCTTTTGGTTGCAGTTTTATATATAACTTTGTTAATTTGCATTCACATGGACTGTAGGTTTTTAAGGTGGTAATTGGTACACAGGTACCTGTCAAGTCTGTTTGGTGAATCTTCATCCACATTATATCTTCTGAATAATCATACAAGGACACTTGTAGGCCATTCCTTATTCCTTTGACCCAGATAGCTTGAACATAGTTCAATGAGCAAGCACATCTGGTGTTTCTGTCTTCTTAATGGCACATTTCTGACTCTCCTTGAGTGCCCTTGGGGCATGCTTCTTGAAGCGCACTCCATGGATAAACTTGGAAGTGCTGGAGGTATAGTCTCTGTTCACTAGTATGTTGACAGTGAAATAGCCCTTTTCCTTCTCATTACCCTTCTTGGCAGAAGCCACAGTACTGAGCCAGGTTTGTAAAGCCACTGTAGACCTATATCTAATAGAAACTGTGATTTATGTGATTTGTATCTTTACCAATTACTATGCTATCCATTTTGGCAATACTGCTTTATGATACTTGTTTATTTTTCTGCTTGTTTATTTTCTCTACTAGACTATAATAGGCCCTGATATGGTACTGTAGGATACGTACTGTACTGGGAACTGCAAGGTTGACAGTTCAAATCCACCAGCTGCCCTCAGAAACCTTATATAACTCTTTGTGAGTTGAAACCGACGCAAGGGAGCACAACAAGAAGACTATAATGCCCTTCATAACAGAACCTACATCCTTACTTAGCTTTGTAGCTCTAGCCAAGTATAATGCTAAGTACAGTAATTATTGTATAAGAAAAGAAGGAATGAGGATGGTCATTGCCTCTTTTCATTTCTACTTCTACTTCCTAACATCTACCTGTCAAATAAGAAAAGCCACGTATGTATATGCTAAATAGAGAACTGTATGTGCAAAACAGAGAAATGTTATGTATGGAAGTGACCATAGCAAATTGCTGACAATAGTTACCTCCATTATCTTGGGTTTTGGGTGTACAGGGAAAGAGGCTATTTCGTTTCTTTGAAAATTATTTGATTTATTACAACAAGCATGTCTACTTTTTGCATTTTCAAGAAACCAATGATTAAAAAAAGATTTATAGAGATATAAAAATATGCGATTAAAAAATTTATAGAAATTTAAAATGGGAATTAGCAACAACAACCTATGTAACTGGGAATAGAAATATACATACTTCTTCCTGTAACTTAAAAAGAAAAGAAAAACACCAAAACATCCCACATAATTTTCAGTGATGAAACACAAGTTTTGTTTTTATTTTGTTACATTAAACAAACAGGACCAATATTACCTACTATTTTTGAAGATCGCCCTTAAACATCTGGTCAAGATCACAAAATGAGGGGAAAACATAAGTAAATAAAAATGTATAGTTAGTAGAAAGGATGTGATTATCATAATTTATAAAGATATAGTTTCTTCAATGACTTCATTTGGCTTGGATCAACCATCAACACTCATGAAAGCAGCAGTTAAGAAATCAAACAATGTACTGCATTGGGCAAATCTGCTGCACAAGACCTCTTTGAAGTATTGAAGATCAAAGATGTCGGCTTGAGGACTAAGGTGTGCCTGACCCAAGCCATAGTGTTGGTGTTTTCAATAACATCGTTCATATGCATGTGAAAGTTGGATAGTGAACAGGAAGACCATAGAAGAATTGATGCATTTGAGTTATGGTGTTGGAGAATATTGAAAGTATCATGGACTGTCAAAAGAACAAACAAATCTGTGTTGGAAGAAGTACAGTCAGAGAGCTCTTTGGACGCCAGGATGGCCAGACTTCGTCTTTCATACTTCGGACATATTGTCACTGGAGAAGGATATCATGTTTGGTAAGGTGGAGGCTCAGAGAAAAGGAGGAAGACCCCCAGCAAGATGGAATAGTACAGTGGTCCATCAATGGGCTCAAATGTAGCACGACTGTGAGGTTGATGCAGAACAGGCAGTGTGTTGTTCTGTTATGCATAGGGTCGCTATGAGTCGGTACCAACTCAATGGCACCTTCCAACAATGATAGTTTCCTACTTAGAAGACTAGGTAACTCACTGATAAACCATGAAGAATTTACACTTGTATAAAGATAAACTTTCCTAGATACCATTTAAAATTAATGACCAAACATTAATGCCTGGTGTGGCACTGCAGGATAATTCATTGGACTGAAAGGTCAGTTTGAACTTCAATGTTGGGCATTCAAACCCACCAACCACTCCTTGGAAATTCTATACAAGGTTGCTATAAGTTGGAATCAACTTGACAACACTTAGCAACAACAACAACAAACATAAACTTTCCAAAATATCAGATATCATTCAAAATTAATGCTCAAACATAGATTAGAAAATGACTTAGAAGAGCAACAAGAACAAAGTATTTAGAGCTTTATGTGACCTACACGAAACCAAGGAGTCCTGATGTGGTGCTATAGGAAAAGCACTTGACAACAAGGTCAGTTTGAACTACAAGGTTGGTGGTTCAAATCCACCAGACACTCCTCAGAAACTCTGAGTTGGAACCAACTTGACGGCACTCAACAATAACACATGAAACCAGAAATGAAATCCATTGCCACTGAGTTGATTCTAATTCACAGTGACCCTATAGGACACAGTAGGCAGAATGTCTTTACAGACGCAGACTGCTCCATCATTCTCCCGAGGAGTGGCTGCTGAGTTTGAACCATTGACTTTTGGGTGTGTAGTTGGGCACTTTAAAGACTGTGCCTCTGGGACTCCTGGTCTACATGAAGTGAACTGTTAAATGTAACAGAGACATAAAATAACACCTCCCTCAGTCATCTATGATTCTGGAAGGGCATAATTAATATTCTGAAGAGATCAGTTTTCTTCTCATATTGATCTATAGGTTTAAGGCACATCCAATTTAATTCCTAACTTTGTTGTTATTTTTGGGGGGGGGAGTGGAGGCTGGGGCAAATGATTCTATACATTATCTACAAAAATGAACAGAAGGTATTTTCAAAATAGTTTAAAAAGATAGAAAACTGAACTGCCTCAAAATAACCATTAAGAAAGCTACAATTTCTAATAAACTGTATCTTTGCTCATCTAATAAAGTATATTCTTACAAAGTATATCATAGATTAATAACATAATCTATGTTCCATATCTATGTCAGATCTTTCTGACACAAACCCCAGTTTATAGAGAATTGGTAACTAGATGGTAAAGGAAACAAATCAAGTGAGGGAATGGTTTACTCGACATATGCTTTGGGAAATTGACTCTACAGAAAGAAATGCCAGTGAGTTTACATCATACACTGTACTACAAAGTAAATTCCAGTGTACTGAAATGTTAATAAAAAACTAAAAATAATTCAGAAGTATATCTAATTCTGCATTTAACACCAACATAATATAGCACTGTTGTTGTTAAGTGCCATCAAATGGGTTCCGACCCATAGCGACCCTGAATAGGGTTTCCAAGGAGCAGCTGGTGAACTTGAACCACCGACCTAGCAGTTCAAATGGCTTTGCAGTCTGGCACATTAACTCACAACGTCATAGAAACCTAGTAATATATTTAACTATCCTGAAAACAACAACTGAGTGAGAGAAAAGATTACTTGGACAAATGGAAAGGGGTACAGGTTTTTGAATGGGAAGATATTATAGCAAAGATGTCATTCTCTCATAAATGAATCAATAGGTCTAAATGCATTCAGAACATGTATATTTTTAGAAATTGACAAATGATTTTAAAAATCATCTGTAAGAACAAACAGAAAGAGGAAAATTATATATGTATAATTTTAAAATTATGTAAAATTATACATATATAATTTTCCTATTTAAAATATGATTTTAAATATATGTAAAATTATATATGTATAATATATATATATATATGTTGTTAAGTACTGTTGAGTTGGTTCTGATTCACAGTGACCCTGTGTATAGTTTTCAAGAAGCGGCTGGTAGGTTTGAACCATCGACCTTGTAGTTAGCAGTCCAGTAGTTATCCTAAAGTGCCATTGTTATTGTTAAGTGCTGTCAAGTTGGTTCTGAATCCTAGCAACCCTGTATAGGGGTTCTGAGGAACAGCTGTTGGGTTTGAACCACCGACCTTGTGGTCCTGTGCAGCACCACATGAAGACTCCATATATATTTGGAGTCCTGGTGTGGCACTGTGGGTTGATGCACTGGACTGCAAGGTTGCTTTGAACAGCAAACCCACCAGCTGGTCACTGGAAACCCTATACAGGGTTGCTATGAGTCAGAAGCAGCTCGATGGCACTGGAAAACAGCATATACAGATACTGGGGTGATTTAAAGTTATACTAATTAAACACAGAGGGGCTTGTAATAGAAGACTAGACAGACCAATGAAGCAGAAACAAAGAGTACAAATCCACAAATCACATACGTTAATTATTTGACATGACCAAGTTAGAAAAAAATGTCCTGGATTAGCATCAAGCAATATTTATCTAACATAATTGCTCACTTAAGACTAATGTGGCAGTCTGCTTCTGTAAAAATTTACAGCCATGGAAACTCTGTGGAGTAGCTCTACTCTGTCATACAGGGTTGCTGTGAGTCAGAACCAATTAGATGACAAGGGACAAATAATGCTATTCTAAGGTAATTAGTAGGTGTGAAGAAAGGTTTATTCAAAGGTGTTCCTTATAATGCATTATATTGTTTATTATAATAAACATAAGGAACTCTGGTAATGTAGTGGTTATGAGTCGGGCTGCTAACCTCAAGGCCAGCTAGTTCGAAACTATCAGCAGTTCCACAGGAGAAAGATGAAGCTTTCTTTTTTCACCACCACCAACAAAATAAACATGGAGGTAACCAAAAATTTCAACTATAGAGAGTTACATATAATTGATTAATATGCTACTAACTAAAAACAAAACATGGTTAAATGACATGAGAAATATGTACATTAGTCTAAATAAAAAAGTTAACATAAGAAGCTATGATAAAAAAATTTCAGATTAAAAAAATGTATATACAGGAAAAATATTGGACAAGTATATATATACAATATTTGCAGTAAGGCCATGGGAATTTTAAAATACTTTTCTTTCTATTTCCTAGATGTTTAAGATGTACAATCTGAATAAACATTATTCACATAAAATAATGTCTTTGATGGTGGTGTTTATGTGCGTTGGAGTTGGTTCCAACTCATAGCAGCCCTGCATAGGGTTTCTTAGGTTGTAAATCTTTATGGGAGCAGAAAGTCTCGTCTTTCTCCCATGGGGTGGCTGGTAGTTTTGAACTGCTGGCCTTGGGGTTAGCAGCCCAACTTGTAACCATCACACTACCTTGTGTTGGAGATTTCCTTTGGCATAGCCTAGCATGGCTCCTTCCAGCTATCACACTGCAATATTCTTCGCAGACACCCCATGCTTTGGTGTTTAGTTTGAAGCAAGAAGACAACATTTTTCATGCATTTTGGTGAAGCATGCATTTGAACTTACCGTTCTTTTTGCTTTACTATCATGCATGAGACGACAGTGACCAAGATGATAATAATTACTGCACCTGCAGAAATACCTAGAAAACAAAAAAAAACACACATAACCAATGCCAGAGAAACATGGCCTCTGTTTCTGTTTTTGTTTTTTTTTAACAGACTGTGGAGCCTATTCCTAGTGGTGAGAAAAACAATGTGACTTTTACACTTTAGTACTTCTCAGACACAAATGTTGAATTCCTCAGTATCTTGGCTTCAGCGTTTGTTTTTTTCTGATTTGTATGTTTAGTCTAAAGCATGAAGCACATCACTAAAGGGTCCAATCAAGTTTCTGTTGCTTTCAGTTTTATTCGTAACAGTGTCATCACTAAGGTGAAATTGGAAGCACAAGACACTGGCATCCCATGATCATCATTCTACATAATGTATATTTCACTTCCAAATGTGGAATATATTGTGCTATGGCAGAATAAACTGAAGATGCCAAATGGTACCAAAGACCAAGATTTAATGAAAAGTAACCTTTCAATTCAAAAACGGGAGTGTTTCAATCATTTTCCCTACTCCATCTAAAAGCGGCATTTCAAAATGTAGAATACATAATAAAATACACTTGAAACACCAAAAACCTGTCATTTTCAGTAAGTTCAAGTGAAAAAAAAAAAAAAAAAGTAACCCCACATAGGATACGTTGTTGTTGTTAAGGGTCATTGAGTTAGTTCCGACTCATTGAGACCCTGTGTAGGGTTTCCAAGGAGCAGCTGGTGAGTTTGAACTGCCAACTTTGCAGTTCAAACTGGTCTTACGATCCAGTGCATTATCCTGCAGCACCACACCAAGACTTGAGTGAAATTTACATATGTGTATATATAAAGGATATATGTGTTTTTTGTTACGTGCCATCAAGTCGGTTCCGACCTGTAGCGACTCTGTATAGGGTTTCCAAGAAGCATCTGGTGAGCTTGAACTGCCAACCTTGTGGTTCAAGCCAACATTGAAGTCTAGCACTTGAACTCACAGTGCCACACCAGGACTCCATAAAGGATATAGAGCCTCTGATTTTATGGTAAAACATCATTAGTGCATTTAAAGAAAACAAAGAAGAAGAAGAAAAACTTACCACAAATAAGAGGAACATGTGAATCTAAGGAGGAAATATAAAATCATGAAATATCAACATCGTAGTATAAGTCAATATAGCCCAAGTCCCTTGGTAATGTTCCAGAAGTTAACACTCACGTCCTGCTTGAGACCCCTAAGAAAGATTTAAGGGAAGCCTGAACAGTATCCACTGCTCTAACAAGTCGCTGGAATTTTCTGGATATCACTTTAATTAGGCAGCTGAGATATTGTTTGCCAATGAAATAAATCCATATGTTCAACAGTATAATCAGGGAGTTCTCAGACTAGACTACAGATATCATCTGTTACAACAAGTGAGCTCACATATTTTTAGGGTCCCCTGTCAGACTGGTAAGCACTTATACACTCAAGATGCAGCACTGACAGAAGGCTCAGTAGCAGCATACTGGGTTTTACTTTAGTTCTTTCTAAGTAAGGGTTCCTCTCTATTTTCTCTTTTTTACTTCTCCCATCCTCAGAAAGTTTTATTTTGGTAAAAAAGACCACTGACTTCAGAATTTTTTTTTGCTGTTACACCACTTGGTCAGAGACCTCTATCAGTTTAAAGTCCAGAGGTCCCCAGCTTTGAGAAAGATCCATGACTCTCCCCTGTCCAGTGAGACTGGTGGTCACAGTGAACGTTTTTGCACTTACGTGATTTGCAGACAGCCAGGGGAGGGTTCCAGTTGTGATCCTCCTGGCACTGGCTCTGGGGACTGCCTTCCAGAAGATACCCATCTTCACACTCCATAGTTACAGTAGCTCCATAGTGGTACATTTTCTGGGGCTCCAGCCCCTTCTGCATTCCATTCATATACTCTGGGAAGCTACAGTTTACCTCTGCAATGAAAGGAATCTAATTGAAGCTGTGGCACATTTGGGCATTTTAACCAAGATGCAGATCCTGCTCTTAGTGGAAAGTTTATGAAACCCATTGATTTTATCCTCGGGAAGCAAGACTTCATTCACAGAATATGAACCAATACCATAAGTTCTTTCAGCAGCTGTCATCTCAGGAACATCGAGATAAATTTAAATCAGGTTGTTTATCTTCTTTGTGTTGTAGTTTCTATGCTAATGGGGTTAGATGATTTCAATGCCTCCTTAAGTAATGGTGAGGACTCAATGGGTAATATTAAGTATTTTAAATCACTCATTGATCTGCTTCTAACTTACTTTATAATTATTCATACATGTCTATGCAACCTCATTTATTGTAGCTTTTTAATGCAAGGGTCTATAGTGTGAACTCTTGAGCTTATACCCAGCTTGACTCTGGTACTTCCTAGGTGTGTGACTTTGAATATGTTACAGCCTCTAGGGACAACATCTGTAAAACAGGGACAATAAAGGCACCAACCTTGTATGGTGCTTGTGAAAGTAAATGCTAGAATGCATGTACAGTGCTATCTATGTTGTTGTAGTTAGTGCCGTCGAGTCGGTTCCAATCCATAGCGACCCTGTATAGGGTTTCCGAGGCGTGACCGGTGAACTTGAACCACTGACCTTGCAGTTCAAATGGCTTTGCAGTCAGGTGCATTAACCCACAGTGCCACACCAGGACTCCATGCTGTCTACACTACCTGATATATTGTAACAAGTGCTCAGTAGTAAGTATCAGTCTATTATTCACATCTCATATGAATTGTTTATGATTGTTAAAATGATGTTCAGCTACATTTAGTTTTTGTTTTGTTTTTTTCTTTTACATGTAGTTTTAAATGTACCCACAATCCCATCACCACTCAGAGTAAATAAATGCAAAAGATCATTGTGCATTTATTAGGACGTTGTCACCATCGTGTGACATAACCTTAACCATAGTACAAGTACAATTGGTCTTTTATTTGTTTCATACACATATGCACTTTGACTTTCTATATTCAAATGACTGCATAAGTGGTCACTTACCAGACAGGCTACAGATTAAGCCATTTTTGTTATTTTGGGTATTCGGCAGTTCTACATAACTGGCATGAGGCATAGTCAACTCAACTGCAATGGATTTTGCTTGCGTTCTTCTTGTTTTTAAGATAACTTCCAGTGAATGTATCCCTTTCAAAATATGTTTTGAAAATACCTGACTGAACACGCCCATTTGAGATAAATCTAATTAAAAGTAAGGGGAAAAAATAGACAACGCACCTTTACAATATGGGACAGGTTGGCTCCAGGTTCTCTTATGCGTGCAAAGAAGGAATGCCTCTCCAACCAACAGGTAACCTGGGTCACAGCTGTAGAAGATTGACATTCCAGGGTAAAATTTAGCAATATCTCTACCAGTGTGCTGCCCATTGGCGATCTCAGATGGCGGTTCACATCCTAAAAAAGCTTAGAGACCAAAAAGAAAGGATCTTTAATTCTGCATAGAGGAAAACATAACTCCCACTATTTTTAATCCTTAGGGATACAGAAAGATGGCAAACAATAAGCCAACTAGTTAATGATATCTGGGAACACTCATTCATTCTATCCAGACTGATCAGCACAGACAGGGCTCTGCATTTCCTACCCATATCATAAGAGATGAGAAGAAAAATGTCAGCGATAAGACAACAAAACACCAATAGTTACAAACCAAACAGTTTCAATGTATCAGCTAGCAGCATCTTCTTTTTCTTTTAGATAGCTGGTAGGAGTTAGTTTAAGTAAGATCACATTTTCAAATGCCTTCCTGTAGGATCCAGGAAGTGAAGCAAGTAGGCAGGACAAATCCAAGGGCCCCTGTCTTCCTAAACGTGGCAACCACTGTTCAACTCAAGTTTCTGGTATGTTGTAGGAAAGCAAGGGGGACTCTTGCTGTATGATATACTCACTATTAATCCTGGGTTTCACTTTAAATAAGACTACAGTGCTGAACAAACAAAACACTTCTTGAGCTGAATTCAGTTTTGGGGTCATCATAACAATAATTGCTGCTGCTGCGGGTAGTCACTGACAACAGTAAGCTACCAAAAGTGACAAGAAAGACCATTTAATAGATTTGAAGGAAGCCTTCATTTTCTAGAACACCCAAAGTTCTTTTTCTGGCTGGTATCAAATCATCAAGAATTATCACTGCTCAAGATTTGCAAAAAAAAGATGAATTTTTCTTAAGTTAAATCCATTAAAAACAAAAAAAGTTTCGGGGACCCCACTCAATTGGAAGTTAACCATTAGCTCTACACTCTGCGAAAGGAAAAAAAGAAAGAATCAAGAAGTGAGAAAATAAGAAAAAGCAGGAAGAACTATAATTGCTTCAGCTGCTACATGGTTTTTTTGAAGCAGAAAAGCAAGTGGAAACTCTTTTTCTTTCTTATGCTATACAATAGCCCATATTTTATCCCTTAAAATATCTTACCCTTTTTGATACAAGTCGGTACACCTGGAACCCATGTGTTATCAGTATGACACCTGATAGAATGACTGCCATTCATGACAAAGCCATCATTGCAGGCAACATACACTATGTCATTATGGGAATATGAGGAACGAGTTTTATTTAGCTTGTGTCCATGTTTGACTTCTGGGCTAGGGCAGTGAGTCACAGGAAGAGACCGGGAGCAGCTTGGGGAAGGTCCACTCCAAACGCCTTCTCCTTTAGTATCATTCAGGCATCGTATAGTTTTCTCTCCCAGAAGATCAAATCCTTGGTCACATTCATAAGAAACTTCATTTCCATATTGAAAGTGTTTTCCTATCATGCTTTTATACCTCCCATTTTTAATTGTTGGTGGATGTTGACAGTAAATAACTGCAGAAGAGATTTAAGGAATTCTGTATCAGCTATACATCAAAGGGGACAATTTTCATTTAGGTATAAATGAGACTATTCTAACTACACATATTTCCCAGAACTAGAAGATTATTTGAAATTTGAAACCTGGCTTATGTATTTTTTCCAAAAAGCTTTATTAAAATTTCTGATGATATGAGTTGTTGTTGTTACGTGCTGTTGAGTGAGTTTTAGTCCAATACTTATCCTACAGCACCACACCAAAAATCCAATTATATGAGTAATACATATCAATTCCAAAAAATTCAGAAAACACAGTGTAGTAATAAAGAAAGAAATAGGACTAGAAATATGTTGTTAAGTGCTGTTGAGTGAGCTAACATCACAGCGATCTTGTTTCCAAGGAGTGACTGGTGAGTTTGAATTGCTGACTTTGCAGTTTGCAGTCCAGTGCTTACCCTACAGCACCACATCAGCTCTCTCTCTCTCTATATATATATATACATACATATGCATATATGTGATTTATATATGTATCTACACACACATACACACACACACACACATATTGATGTTGTTGTTATATCAAGTCAGTTTCTAGCTCAGAGCAACCCTGTATAGGGTTTCCAAGGCTTTGAATCTTTGAGGAACCAGAAAACCTCATCTTTCTCCCATGGAGTGGCTGGTGAGCCCAATCTGTGGCCCTTGTTCAGTGGTTTCCATAGAAGCCACCACACTCCCATAAATGTATTAGTAAAATGAGCAAGGATATGAGAAATACTTAGTTTTTAACTTTGTTTCTCAATGTCAGTGCTGACAACACATGGAACGGTTTTTCTCAGTCTAATCACATTGAAGGAGAAAATATAAATTGTTGAGGTAGTTTCAGACTAGCTCTTTAATGGCCTACTCTTACTTAGCTTTCTCGTACCATCAGTTAGTTTGTTTGTTTTTCTAACTTACTTTTACAAAGTGGAATCCTTTGAAACCAAACTCCGTTCTCAGCATCCTGACACTTCTGATAAGAATATCCAGTCATTTGGGACCTAGAGACAGATAATAATACATTTCCTCTTCCAGTATTACATATCTCTACAACCCAGCCCCATCCAACCACAACCACAGAACTTTGGCAGAGAAGAGTTGACCTTCCAATGAGTATTAAGAAAACAACTGTAGATTTAGTCATGCACAGCAAAGCCATTAGATGCACATTAGACCTGTAGAACTTCATATTCTCTGTAGGTGTGGCAGAGAGTGAAAGCCACCAAGACAAGTTGAGAGGACAGTTAATTCACTAAACAAGGTAGGCATCCCTTCTCAGAAGGGATGGCCTCATACTTACCCAATTTGGCAGGATGTATTGAATGTCACCACGTGGGTGCCAAGTGGAATCTCTTGCTTATATTCTGTCATGGGCTCGCATGATTTTTCTAGAGGAGTAAAGTTGGAATTACTTATAGAGATCTCATTATGAAAGAGACAAATAACTCTGGAACTGAAAGTACCTTCACACCGTGGGGCAGAAGGACTCCAAATTCCTGAAGGCATACAACGAATGGATTTGTTTCCCACAAGCAAGTAGCCAGGGTCACAGGAGTAGATGACAGTCATCCCAGAGACAAAGACCCTGCTCCCACCCGTGTGCTGACCATGGTGGATTCCAAAAGGTGGCTGGCAGTCTGAAGAGAAAACTCCCCACATAAATATCAACAGTAAGACACATAGATTAAAGAACATTGAGTATACAACATTTGACAACAGTCTGAAACTTTTAAACAGAATTCCCTAATTCTCTAATTGATCACTGACCTCTTGCCACTACTGAAGGAACTAGGCATCTCTGAGTGATACAAATGGTTAACAAGCTGGGCTGCTCCCTGACATGCTGACTGCACCCAGAGGTGTACTGGAAGAAAAGCTTGGCAATCTAGTTCTGAGAAACCAGACATTGAAAACCCTAAAACAGTAGAACAGTTCTACTCTAACACATAGGCTGTCACCGTAGGTCTGAGTCCATTTCACAGCAACTGGTTACTGATTTTTAAGAAGCCTTTAAAAAGGACATCTCAGCATCTACCCTGGCTGAATCCCAGATCTGCAGGAGCCTTTACACAAAAAACATGCACAACTCACACATAACATTCTATTAGAGAATGGAAGGAATGGAAAAGCAGTCTTGTCTTTTGCTGTGATCCTCGATAATAATACATAAATTACCTTCTTTTTATCCATTGGGCTCTTACCTTTTTCACAAACTGGTATTTCAGGATCCCAGGTGTCATTGGCTTTGCAACGAATCTGACTGCTGCCCTTCAAAGTAAATCCATCATGGCACTTGAATGTCACACTATCATTGTAAACATACGGGGCTTCCTTGCCAGATATTTTGCTCCCATTTGCAATGTGGATGGATGAGCACTGGATATCAGGGATGGAAAGTTCACAGCGAGGAGCATGGCCACTCCAGCTGCCCGTCTCTTGGTCACTGGTTATACAACGGATGGTGCTCTTCCCAATGAGGATGAAATCCACTCCTCTCTCTGGCCCGGGTTTACATGTATAAGTAACTGTGGTTCCGTATGGAACATCCCCTGAGGAGCTACCTGAGTGCATCCCATTGTAGATAACAGGAGGTGGTGGGCATGTGATTTCTAGAGAGATGAAAAGGATACGGTAGAGCTCTGTCCCAGGATTAGACACCAAAAAACAGAAGTGAAACTGGCAATGAACCTGTTGGTTTCAGGTTTTCTGGAGGATATAGGAGAGTTGTGATGGTACGAGTTACAGAAAATCTCATGTTTTATATATACAGTACTGGTACAGCACTCTGTAATAATATACTAGACCACAAGGTCAGTTTGAATTGCAAGGTCAGCAGTTCAAATCCACTGCTCCTCAGAAACCCTATACAGAGTCACTATGAGTCAGAGCTGACTCGATGGCACTTAACAACAATATCATATATAGAGACAGATGTAGATATAGATGTATGTATACAATTCAATTTAGACAAATTTCACAAAACAAATTTCTCAATTGGAATCTAAGCTAAAAGTGAACATGTTGATCAATATCATTATGACACAGTAAGGAGAATTGTCACTGTTAGGTACCATTGAGTTGGTTTCGATCCATAGCAAATCTATGTACAATAGTACGAAACACCAGCTGGTTCTGTGTCATCCTCACAGTTGCTGCTATTTGACCCCTGGTAGTTAATTATTCATTTAAGAATGCTTTAAATAATTAGAGAAAGAAAGGCATGGGGGACTAGGATTAAGCGTTTTGAGTACCATATTTGTGCTGAGGTCATACAATAGTTTATACGGTTATTGAAGATTTATTGTTGATTGAGCACCTACTTTGTGAAAGGCAGTTTTCTCCTCTAGAAAGAAGGGAGACCACTAGTCATAATAACTCTGCAGTAGATGGTCTTTTGTTAAGTTGACAGATGAAGGACTGGAATCTCAGGGAAGTTATGGATCATGCCCGAAGTTATACCGTTATTTAGCAGTATAAACAGAACCTGAGTTCAGATCCAATTTCCACTAAACTGTTGTTGGTGTCAAGTGCTGTTGAGTGAATTCCGACTCATAATGACACTGTAGAGGGTTTCCAAGGAACAGATAGTGAGTTTGAACCGCTGCCCTTACACTTAGCAGTCCAGTGCTTATCCTACAGCGCCACATCAGGATGCCATTAAACAGTACCCACAAATTAGAACAGTGGCTCATATACTCACTGCCTCCCTTATTATTCATATAATCTTAAATTATAAAAGAGAAGAATTAACTGGGTATATATAATTTAACTGGTTGATGGAAGAAATGACAGCAGAGATATGTAGCAAAATGGTGTAACTATATCTGTTGTGTGGCACTGTAGGGAAAGAACTAGACCACAAAGTTGGTTTGAACCGCAAGACTGGTCGTTCAAACTCATCATCTGCTCCTTGGAAACCTTATACAAGGTTGCTATGAGTGGGACCCACTTGATGGCACTTAACAACAAAAACGTAACTGTTGACAGATGTAATAGAATAGAATGCTTTCATTTCCATAAAATGGTTTAAAATGGAAATCTCCCAGGAAATGCATAGCTCTTTCACTATTTCAGTTCTTCTGTTATCCTTGCTACTTACCTTTACAAAGACGAATCTCTGTAAACCAAGGAACGGCACCTTGACACTGCTGATAAACACTCTCACCTAATCGGTACCTAGGGACAGAGAGATTTGTGATTTTCCTATCTGAGGACCACAAAAGTAAGCAACAGCTGTTGGCCCCAAAGCAAGCTCACTATTTTCAGAACAAGAAGCACAAGGAAGAAAAATGCAACCAGCCTCAGCATCACCCACCCACAGGCATAACTTCCATGCCCCCCCAAAGTAGCATAATTGAGAATCCACAAACGTGTGTGTGGTGGGAGTGTGCATTCAGTGCTCAGTGAGAAATAGACCTAGTTCAGCCTAGACAATGTCACTTACCCTTCTTCACAAGAAGAGTTAGTATCTTGTCGAATAAACTGATTCTGGGGTTTTTTAAAGAGTTCCTTTCCTATAGGTTTACACTCTGCCACTAAGAAGAGAGATGAGGATTAGAAACCAACTCAATTAAGTCTCAGTGCCCACAAAACATCATCATTCGAGACCTGGCACCTTTGCACTGGGGAGCTCTCGGTGCCCACACGCCCACTGAGGTACAGCGTATGGATTCTTCTCCAACAAGCACGTAGCCCGGGTCACAACCATATCTGATGGATGTTCCAGGATCAAAGCGGACCACGTGGCTATCTTTATTTTGCCCATTGAGGATTTTAGGAGGGGCCTGGCACGCTAAAGAAAAGAAAGTCTGGTGTTAACAAAAACAGAAAGAAAATAGAGGCAAACAATTTGATCTTAAAATTACCATCCCGCTCTGATAGTAGTGCGTGGTACAGATGCTATCTTACAACCCAGTGTTGGGTAATTTTAGATGACTGTTTCTTAATTATTCCCTCTTTTCTGTACTTATGTTGCTTCAAATTTTGTTCAGTTCCCACTCACTGTTACAACTTCTTTACTTTCTTAACGAATCATCTGATAAGCTTTTGTGGGAGATTTGAATACACCTCTGGGGTGGTGGGGCCTTGCTAATTTCCCTTAATAGTATCATTATTATGACAAGTTAGAGATTTGAATCCATAAGCTCCTCAAAAGAAAGACCTAGCATCTACTTTAGCAAAACCAGCCAATGAAAACCCTGTGGGGCACAGTTCTACTCTGACACACCTGGGGTCAGCATGAATTGGAATTGACTTGATGCAACTGGTAAATTTAGACAAGCATTGCTGCCAGTTTTTTTAAATTACAAAAATGGGCAACTCATGCTTTCTCACCAAAGATTTTCTCACTAAATGAAATAATAGTGAACTTTGAGTGATATTAAGAAAGCTCTCTATATAATATAGTATCCACTAAGGACTAATGTGTCAGACTGCAAAGTCATTTGAAGTGCAAGGTCAGTGGTTCAAGCTCATCAGCTGCTCCTTGGAAACCCTATACAAGGTTGCTATGAGTGGGACCCACTTGATGGCACTTAACAACAACAACAAGGACTAATGTGTCAGACTGCAAAGTCATTTGAAGTGCAAGGTCAGTGGTTCAAGCTCATCAGCTGCTCCTTGGAAACCCTATACAGGGTAGCTATGGGTCTGAATCGACTCGATGGCACTGAACAACAACAACAGTGTACCATAGTGGTTACGAGTCAGGCTGCTAACCTCAAGGTCAGCAGTTGGAAACTACCAGCTGTTCTGCAGGAGAAAGATGAGGCTTTCTGCTCTGGTAAAGATTTACAGCCTCAGAAACCCTATGCGGGGTCACTGTGAGTCCTGGTGTGGCACTGTGGTTAATGTTCTGGAATGCAAAGCTGGTTTGAACCACAAGGTCTGGCAGTTCAAGCTCAGCAGTCACTCCTCAGAAACCTTACACAGGGTCATTATGGGTCAGAACTGACTTGACAGCATTTAACAACAACAACAACAACATATTTAATAAGAACTCCTGGTATGGTGCTGGGTTGTGAATGAGATCAGTAGTTCAAACCCAACAGCTGCACCTCAGAAATCTTCTTATACAGGTCACTATGAGTTGGAACCGACTCGATGGCATTTAACAACAATATTTAATATGGAGTCCTGGTGTGGTGCTATAGGATAAACATTGGTCTGCTAACTGCAATTTCAGCAGTTCAAACCCACTAATCACCCCTCAGAAACCCTGTACAGGATCGCCATGAGTTGGAACAGACTCAACAACACTAACAACAGCAACCTACCTAATATAAACAAAGGGAGTAAAGACTGGAATTGGCCTTTCTTAAACCCAGAATCTCTTCCTTTATCTTTTCATATGGATGAATCAGTCATACCTTTTCTTCAACACTTACCCTTTTCACAGGAGGGTACAGGTGGATCCCATGTGCCTTGAGCATTACATCGGGTTTGACTTCTGCCCTTCATGGTGAAACCAAACTGACACGCAACCACCACAGTGTCATTATACAGATACTCCTCTTTCTTCACAGATAATGTATGTCCATTGAGGACTTGGGGATGTGAGCACCGAACAGCAGAAGTAGAAAGTTCGCAGCGTGGAGCAGAGCTACTCCAGATCCCAGTCCTCTGACTATCACTTCTGCAATGGATGGTGTCCTCCCCGATAAGAACGAAGGCCACTCCTTTCTCTGGGTCCGGGTTGCAAGTATAAGTGACTGTACTTCCATAAGGAGCAGGCACTGAGGATTTGCCTGTGTGTCTTCCATTGTGAATAGTAGGAGGTGGTGGGCAAAGAATTACTAGAAAAATTACAGGGAGAAATGACAAGTCTGTAGGTTGGACAACTAACAAAAAAAGAATGCCTTGAATGCTGCCACTCGCTACTCTCATATCTGAGATTCAAGGACAGTGATAGTTAATGCATCAATCAAGCCAGATAAAGCATCATAATGCAAAAGGTATGGCTTTTAAACCTCACTCCTGAGTACATCTGCTTTTCTGATCCTTAGATTTATTTGACCAAATATACATTCTGTGTATGACTGGTCATGTACTTAGCAAACTTGTAGAACTTTCAAGAAAGAAAAAGCTAGGAACCATGCTTTAGCTGAGTAAGAGCAGAGTATGAAATAAATGTTTCTTTAGTAAAGCCAATAGCCTCTAATGAGCCTAAGGGAGATTGTCACTCTACAAACATCTGTGTTGTAATGGCTGAACCCCAAACTTTAAATTAAGCTGAAAGTACAGTGTCCTGTTGAATGTCTGATAAAAAAAAAAAAAAAAGATGCAAAACAGTTGCCTTGCCTACCTTCACATACTGGCATCTTAGTCCAATAAGCATTTTGCTCAGCAATTACACACTGGCTAGAAGGCTGGCCTTGTAATCGGTACCTGGAGACAGAGGATTGTCATTCAGAGTTACTAATTGGGTTGTGCTGCAGAACAGCAGTCTCCACCTAAAATTCAAGATACATTCTCTTAATCTGTTCATTTCTATACACTTAATCCTTTTATCCCACCATTCGTCTGTCAGTTTGTGAAACTGTGGTGGTCCTCATGTTGTTGTGATGCTAGAAGCTATACCACCAGTATTGTAAATTCCGGCAGGGTCATCCATGGTGGACAGGTTTCAGCTGAGCTTCCAGGATAACACAGACTAGGAAGAAGAGATGGACTATGTCTGAATGTCTAACCACAAAATCTTATGATCAGCATTGGAACACTATCAGATAGAACCAGAGTATTGAATGATGAAAGGTTATGAATGGCACCAGAATGCTGTCAGATATAATGCTGAAAGGTGAGCCACTCAGGTTGGAAGGCACACTAAATACAGCTGGGAAAGAGCTTCATCCTAGAAGTACAGTTGACCATGACGCCATGAATGGAGTAAAGCTTTCAAAATCTCCATATGCTGCTGTGGCATAACTTAAAATAAGCAGAAACAGCTGCAAATACCTTTAATAATCAGAACATGGAATGTACAAAGTATGAACCTAGGAAAATTGGAAACTGTCAAAAATATGGAATGTAAAAACAATGATATCCTAGGCTTTGTTTAGCTGAAATGGACTGGTATTGGCCATTTTGAATTTGACAATTATATGGCTTACTATGCTGGGAATGATAAATTAAAGAGGATCGGGATCACATTCATATCAAAAAGAACATTGCAAGATCTATCTTGAAGTACAATGCTGTTTGTGTTAGGATAATATCCATACAAGGAAGACCAATTAATTCCACTATTCAAATTTATGCTCCAACCACTAAAATCAGTGATGATGAAATTGAAGAATTCTACCAACTTCTTCAGTCTGAAATTGATCAAACATGCAATCAAGATGTATTGATAAATACTAATGATTGGCATGCAAAAGTTGGAAACAAAGAGGAAGGATCAGTAGTTGAAAAAGATGGCCTTGATGACAGAAATGCTGTTGAAAATCTCATGATAGAATCTTGCAAGACCAATGACTGATTCATGGCAAATATCTTTTTTAAACAACAAAAAAGGTGACTTATACATGTACCTCACCAGATGGGATATAAAGGAGTCAAGTCAACTACACTTGTGGGAAGAGACAATGGAAAAGTTCCATATCATCAACCAAAACAAGGACAGGGGAAGACTGTGCAATAGACCACAAATTTCTCATATGCAAGTTCAGGCAAAAGCTGAAGAATATTATATCAAGTCCACAAGAGTAAACATACAACTTTGAACATGTAGCACTAGAACTCAGAAATCATCTCAAGAACAGATTTGATGCATTATACAATAATGACTGAAGACTAGAAAAATTATAGGATTACATCAAGAACATTATACATGAAGAAAGCAAAAGGTCATTAAGAAGACAAGAAAGAAGGAAAAGAGCAAAATGTCAAAACGACATTTTGCAACTTGCAAAAAGAGACTCTGAAACTTGCTTTCCATTGTAGAGATGCTAAAACGAATGGAGGAAATGAGGAGGTAAAAGAGCTGAAGAAAAAATCTCAAAGGGCAGATCAAGAAGACAAAGTCAAGTATTATAAAGATACATGCAAAGACTTGTATTTAGACAACCAAAAGGAAAGAGCATGCTCAGCATTTCTTGAGCTGAGGGAACTGAAGAAAAAAATCCAAGCCTTTACTTGCAGTATTGTAGGATTCTATGGGCAAATTATTGAATGATGTGAAAAGCATCAAAAGAATATGGAAGAATACAGAGTTACTGTACCAAAAAGAAATGATCGATGTTCACCATTGCAAGAGGTAGCATATGATTAAGAGCCTATGGCACTGAAGGAATAAGTCCAAGGTTCATGGAAGGCACTGGCAAAGAACAAGGCTCTGGGAATTGATGAAACACAAATTGAAATATTTCAACAAACTGATACAACACTGGAGGCACTCACTTATCTATGCCAAGAAATTTAGCAGACAGCTACCTGGCCAACTGATTGAAGGAGACCTATATTTATGCCCACTCCAAAGAGAGATGACCCAACAGAATGCGGAAATCATCAAACAATATCATTAATATCATATGTAAGTAAATTTTTGTTAAAGATAATTCAAGAATGGCTGCAACAGTACAATGACAAGGACAAGCTGGATTCAGACAAGGAAGTGGAATGGGAGAGATCAGCATATATCAGAGGATCTTGGATGAAAGCAGAGAATACCAGAAAGATGTTTACCTGTGCTTTACTTACTATGCAAAGGCTGTTGATTGTGTGGATTATGACAAGTGGTGGATAGCATTGCAAAGAATGGCTGTTTCAGAATACCTAATTTTGTTCATGAGGAATCTACATAGATTAAGAGGCAGTCGTTCGAACAGAACCAGGGGACACTGAATGGTTTAAAGTCAGGAAAAGTGTGAGTCAGGGTTGTATTCTTTCATCATGCTTATTCAATCTGTATGTTGAGCAAATAATCTGAGAAGCTGGATTATATTATCAAAAACATGGCGTCAGAATTGGAGGAAGACTCATGAACAACCTATAATATGCAGATGATACAGCCTTGCTTGCTAAAATTGAAGAGAACTTAAAATACTTCTGATGAAGATAAAAAATCTCAGCCTTCAATATTGGTTGGACCTCAGTGTAAATAAAACAAAAATCCTCACCACTAGACCAATAAATAACATCATGATTAGTGGAGAAAAGATTGCAGTTGTCAAAGACTTTATTTTGCTTGGATCTCCTAGGAACATCTATGGAAGCAGTGGTCAATAAATTAAATGACATATTGCATTAGACAAATCTGTTTCAAAGACCTCTTTCATGTGTTCCGGAACAAAGATGACAGTTTGAGGTGTACCTGAACCAAGCCATGGTCTTTTCAGTAGCTTCATATGCCTGTGAAAGTTGAACAATGAATAAGGAAGACTGTAGAAGAATTGATGCATTTGAGTTATAGTGTTGGAGAAGAATATTAAAAGTACCATGGACTGCTAGAAGAACCAACAAATTTGTGTTGGAAGAGGTACCGCCAGAATACCCCTTAGAAGCCAGGATGACCAGAATTCATCTCTCATACTTCAGACACATTATTAGGAGGAAACAGTCCCTGGAGAGACACACGGCACTTGGTAAGGTGGAGGGTCAGTGAAAAAGAGGAAGACCCCAATGAGATGCATTGGCACAATGGCAGTGGCAGTGGCAGCAGCAATGGGCTCAAGCGTGACAACTGTAAGGATGATGCAGGACCGTGCAGTGTTTTGTTCTGTTGTTCATAGGGTCACTATGAGTCACAATGGACTTGGTGGCACCTAACAACAACAACAACATTCCTTTTATCAGCATTCTCTCATACACCTTCACCACAGCTTCCCACAGGGCTCACAGAGGAGCCTTCTGTAGCCTTCAAAGTCCCCTCTGTGGAAACACAACCCAACAGAGTTAAATGTCAATGGCCCAGATGACACTCACCCTTCATTACAGGAAAAGGTCACAGTTGCCCCAACCTTAAGACTCGGTGGCACCTCT
Source organism: Chrysochloris asiatica (assembly GCF_000296735.1). Classification (NCBI taxonomy): domain Eukaryota; kingdom Metazoa; phylum Chordata; class Mammalia; order Afrosoricida; family Chrysochloridae; genus Chrysochloris; species Chrysochloris asiatica. The sequence goes on from NW_006408527.1 coordinate 14,093,408, forward strand.
ATCTTCCCATTGGGAAACTGCCCTGGAGATTCACACTTGGCCTCTAGAGAAACAAGTCAAAGATGACCAAAGTATTCTGAAAATGCCCATATGCTGAAAACAGACTGAAATTCAGGGCACCTTTACATGTGGGACTGACAGCGCTCCACTCTCCTGAAGACAAGCAGGTGATGGTCTTCTCTCCCTGAAGTAAGTAATCATGTACACAGCTGTACGTCACAGACAGTCCTGAGGCAAAGGAGCTTCCATTTTCCCCCGTGTGCTGGCCATTGGAGATCCTTGGAAGTGGTGGGCACTCTAAGGGGATATCTTTAAACAGAAAAAACCTTCATGTGATACTTCCATCATAACCTGAAATTCTTGACTTAGTTCCCAGGTCCAAACAGTGACAACTGATCTATGGTAACCAGGGCCATTAGCTTTCAACTCAAACTTTTAATGATCAACAACCAGTTTTGGTTTAACTGCAACCATTTCATATCATGAACAGTATGCTACTTTTCATCTTTATGTATACTTTATGGAATACATTTGCCTTGTGTCAGTACATATATGACTTATACCTAAATATTTATAAAGTACTTATACCTAAATATTTATAAAACCTTGTTTTCCACAGTATGGAATTTCCTACCTCCAAGATTTTATATATGTATAACATAGAAGAACTGTATCATCAAATTATTTCTAATGATCATTTTCAGCATTTTAATCTATTTAGAACTTATCAATATTGAGCTATATTAAGAAAATGTCTAATATTGATGGTAACGTTTTTGTCAGAGATGATCCATTCCCATCCTTGTGTAATTAAAATTCAGATTCTGATCTCAGCAGCAACATGCACTGTACCAACTCAGAGGGAAACGACGTTAGAGCAGTTCAGATTTGCTTTCCCAAGTCATTTGCTTAGAAATGTTTTTGTTTAGGCGATGCCATGGGAAAATAAAGGATCACTTTAAAATTAGTTACAGAGGTTACAGAAACAGGCCCATCATCTTTGCTCTAGTAACAGTTTTTTCCATGTGAGTTTTATGGTAGAAAGATAAGATTTTCTGCTTCTGCAAAGATTTACAACCTCAGAAACTTTATAGGCTGTTGCAAGTGTCACAAAAGAACCACGTCTGTCTGTATGGTTGTCTAGATGCTGTAGTTATATATACCCCTGCTACTCAAAACAATATAGAATTCTTATTGGAACTGACTTGACGGCACTTAACAACAACACAGATAAGTTTTAAGTCCACTAAATGTCATTTTGCTATTAGATTCCAGGTTTCTTCTCAGTCTAAAGTTAATCTTGATATATGTTTTCCAATCACCCAACTACCAGAGTACCACCTGCTCCTTCATCCTTGTAATACACATTTTTCCCATCAGTTGTTATCAGTTGTCTAGTTTGCACCAACTCATGGTGACTCCACACACAAATGAATAAAACACTGCTCCGTCCTGTATCAATCCCATGATCAGTTGGGGGCAGGACCATGTCCAATTGTGATTTATAGGATTTCTTTCCTTGGGGCTGATTTTCAGGGGTAGATGGCTAGACCTTTTTTTCCTAATGCATTTTAGTGAGAAACCTGCATTGAACCTGTTCAACATAAAACTACAGACAACTCAGCCCTGGTGACATGTGGTAAGTATGCATGAGATGCATTGGCTGGGAATTGAACCTGGGTCTCCCTCATGGAGGGTGAGGATTTTACTAATGAGCCACCAACGCCTCATGTTCAATTACCAGGCAGGTTTGAATTGCACACTCCCATTATACTTACTGAATTTCTTTGCTCAGTAGATGCCTCTTGAATGCATGTTTATATTCCTTACAACATGCAAGCCACTACAGTATGACAAACTGACAGACAAGTGGTGGATATTCCTCTAGGACTAAGAAAACATCAGCAAACCATAACTGTTACCCTTTCTCTTTCTTCCTCCTCTTATATGTTCCCAGTTTTTCTTTCAGAATAATACAAAATTTGATCTGCACAGATGCAAGGCCCCAATCTCTCAGCTCAGTTGTACCCTTGTACTCACCACTCTCACAGGTTGGTAGTGGTGTAGGTCCCCACATTCCAGTTGCTTGGCACCAAACAGATTTGTCTCCTTTCATGGTGAAGTTGCTATTACAGGCAAATGTCACAAAAGACCCATGTTTGTATGGTGGTCTAGATGTTGTTTTTATATATCCTCCTGGTACTCTGGGCTCAGAGCAAGCAGAATTCTTATTGAAATATTCACAAGTTGGAGGAGATTTATCCCACATTGCAGTCACACTGTCTTTATGAATACAATGCAGAGTCGTGTGGCCGATGAGTCGGAAGGAAAAGGAACAGCTGTACCTTACCACACTACCAACAGCAATGGGGCCAGAAGAGTGAAAATTTCGTGCATTTTTTACAACTGGAGGAGAGTCACAATAAATTCCTGAAAAGTAGAAAACAAACTATGTAGGTCTGCTGTCATAACATCTGAGTATAAAGATTTACTATAAACCACCTGGTAACTACCCTCACCCGCCTGTTATTGTTGGTGTTAGGTGCCATGGAGTTGGTTCTGACTCCTATCAACCCTCTAATGGGTTTCCAAGGAGCAGGTGGTGGGTTTGAACTGCCAACCTTGTGGTTAGAAGTCCAATGCTTCTCCAATAGTGCCACACCAGGTCTCCCTACCCACAACTACTGGTCTGTATGTACTGCCCACCTTGTGCAGCCCTTGCTCTGCCTGAGGTCTGAGCACACCTTTGTGGATCAGGCAATGGGAGCATGGCATCCCTGAGTTTGGAGGCACACACTATTTACTTCCTCAGGACAGCAAAATGTACACTGATGGGCAGGTGCCCTGTCCCCAGCTGTCTTCTGGGCAGGCAAGGACTCCTTCCAGGACCAGGCACCATGTCCCCAGTCACCTTCTAGGCCTGCAGGAACTCCATCCAGGACCAGGTACCCTGCCCCTGTCTCCCCACCTTCCCCCAGTGAGCTCACTGATTGGCAGGCGCACCATCTAAGGGCCCTAGCCCAGCCAGTTTCACCCAACTTTCACTTTGAGGTTCTTTCCCTTCCCTTGTTTTTTGTTTTGTTTCTTTTTCTGGTTTTCTTTCTTCTGTTTCTCGGTTTTCTCCTTCCCTTCTTTTCCTTTTCTTTATTATTCCTCTCTCTTTTTCTATGTTTTTGTGTTTCACTCCTTTTGTTTTCTTTAAAATTTTTTAAAATTTTCTTTATTGTTGTTTGTCTTTCTCCTTTCTTTTTAATTTACTTAGTATATTTTGTTTTGCTTTTTTTTTTTATTTATTTGTACCAACTGGTAAAAGACAGCAACTGTGCCAACACATCCCCATCTTCTGCAGCTCTAACCACTGCGTGAGGACCATCACTCACTCCTGCACCAACTGATCAATTATATATAGAGACAGCAGCCAACACCAAGCCAACTAGTCCTCAACTGCTCCACACAAACAATGAACAGAGGAACATGCACATAGTACTCCACTCTGTCACGCCCACTAGCAGACAGTTGGTGAGTGCCTAAATCCTGCCAACCTGCCTGCTTATGTGGCTATATTGTTGTTGTTGTTGTTGTTAAGTGCCATCGAGTCGGGTCCGACCCATAGCGACCCTGTACAGGGTTTCCAAGGGTGTAAATCTTTATGGGAGTAGAAAGCCTCATCTTTCTCCCGCGGAGCGGCTGGTAGTTTCGAACCGCTGACCTTAAGGTTCGCAGCCCGATTCGTAACCACTACGCTACCAGAGCTCCTTATGTGGCTATATAAAGCAAGCAAAATAAAGCACACCAACGTATAATCACCAATTAAACACAAATGCTGGATTGCAAGGTTGGTTTGAACTGCAAAGTCAGCAGTTCAAACTCACCAGGCGCTCCTTGGAAACCCTATATGGGTCACTATGAGTTGGCAGTGACTCAATGGCACTAAACAATAACAACACAATACCACCACAATAGCTTAGAGACAATAGAAAATCTTAGTTCACATGAAGAAACAAGAAGACAGAGTGGCTCAAGCAAGTTACCAAAATACAGAGTCAAAAACCTTTCTGAGGAAGAAATGATCATGAAACTACTCAAGAAAGCAAAATATTTGGAGAAAACCAACAGGGTTTAGTTAATGACAGAATTCACAAATATAAAAGATAAAAAGGTGATAAAAAAAATTCAGAGAAAGGGAAAAAAAATACTTTCTTTAGAGAATACACATTGTGATGATGAACCATGGATCCTAGGTCACAGTTCAGGTTTCAAGCTGGAGACTAGGAGGATGCATTATATGAGAAGCTAGTCTAGAATGGCATCTCATGGTTTCAGGAGGGGAAAAAGAGACAAATCTGACATATGAAGAGTGAGGACACAGTTGAGTTTCCTTGAGATGTAGAGCTCCTGACACCTTCACATCTGGGGACTGCATGGCTTCAGATTCCCAAACACGCACACTGCACGGGGTTACTTCCCTTGAGTGTAGTCAAGCTCACGGCTGTAGAATACTTCCTGTCCAACTGGAGGGGGTGGGGCAGGGAGCTCCTTATACCTTTTTGTTATAATTACCATGTGAAAAAGAATAGGACCATATGGTCTGTTCCTGAAATAACAGACCCCTACGTATAAGGAGCTCTGGTAGAGTAGTGGTTACGAATCGGGCTGCGAACCTTAAGGTTAGTGGTTCGAAACTACCAGCCACTCCGCGGGAGAAAGATGAGGCTTTCTACTCCCGTAAAGATTTACACCCTCGGAAACCCTGTACAGGGTCGCTATGGGTCGGAACCGACTCCACGGCACTTAACAACAACAACAACATATAAGGTAGACGGTCCTTTAGGTGAGGTTGTATTTAAGTGCTGTGGAGTCAGTTCTGACTAGCAGTGACTCTATATAGAGCTTCCAAGGCTCTAATTCTTCATGGGAGCAGAAAGCCTTATCTTTCTTCCAAGGAACGACTGGCAGGCTAGGACCTCGGACTTGTGGTTCAAAGCCCACTGCGGATCATATGGAACCACTATGTTCTCATGGTGATGTGGAGAGGGGTAATATGAATAACTTTCCCAGACATGATAAACCACATTACCATCTGCATCCTCAGTTCTGATCTATCCCAGGAAGCATAATGCTCACTCATCATTTCCCCATTTTATTTAACTAAAGGACCTCTGATACCTTCTCACCAATCTTATAGTCAAAGGAACCAAAATTTGGCAAATATTTTATTTTCCTTCCTGCTCCCAAAATAAGGTTGATGAGGTCTCTGGACTTTGAAGAAAAACTCCCAACGTTGCTAAGTTTTGAGAAAGTCAGATAGTTCTCAATAAGAGGATCAGGAAAAGGGATAGCAGAGGACAAATAGTCAACCCACATTCTTTTCTTCTTTCACAAATGCTACATTTTTTGATATAAGAATATAGAATGTCTTCAATACTTTGAATTAAATTCTGACCAGTCAATTTCCACTTTTGGCATGACAAACCATAGGAAATAAGAGTTCATTTTATCCTCATAGGAAATGAGAGTTCATTTTATCCTATCTGACTTTTGAAAAGTATCTTCTAATTTCCCATATATTGATATATATATAAGGAGGTCTGGTAGCATCATAGTGGATTGCACGTTGAGCTGCCAACTAAAAGGTTAGCAGTTCTAATCTACCAGCTGCTCCATAGGTGAAAGATAAGGCTTTCTGCTTCCATAAAGATTTACAGCCTCACAAACCCTATACAGGGTCGCTATGAGTTGGAACCAACTCCATGGCACACAACCACCACCACTACCAATATATATATGTAATGGAATATATACTGACTGCCACACTGTATCTGGAATATAGTAAATATCCCACCTCTCTATCATGCCGATATTACTTTCAAATTTTATCTTCAAATTCTATAACAAGAAATTGAGTTATATATTCTTCTGTTCCCATGGATATGATTATCTAGCTCTCCAAAAATCTCATTCCATTTCTAGGTAACAAAGTTTCTGCCCAATTCATCTCTGAAACACTTTGGAAGTGGAGGATTCACTTTTAGAAAAGCCTAGTTCTTACTCCAAGGAAAGAATGGTATAGAGTAGAATATCAAGTATCACAGGTAGTTATGAAAGATTAAGATTTCATAAAAAAGAGTTAGCAGATGATATTCCTCTTAGTAGCAATGGAACTTTAAAATTGGAAGAAAAGAAATCTAAATTTCTTTCTCTGCTAGGAATCCTGTATAGTGGGTATGATCTTGAAGAGCTGTGTCTGGAGAAATTAGAAAGAACTTTTTTATTTTTTATTTTTGCTTATTTATTTTTAAGGATAGGCAGCAATTACTCAGGTCTTTTATGGAAAACCGTGGTTTTATATTGGAACTATAGTTATAATGGACTTCTGGTGTGGCACTGTATGATAAGTGCAGGACCTCAAGGCCAGTTTGGACCACAGGTTGGCAGTTCAAACTCATCAGTCACTACTCTGAAACCCTATGCTGAATCACTATGAGTCAGAACTGACTCGATGGCACTTAACTAACAACTCACTGTTATAAGTCCCAATGCCCTGGAGACATCTCCTGCCAACTTATCCTTCAATGCAAGAATATGTAATTATTGACCTAACTTACACACCCCTGGTTATAAGCAAGCACAGCACTGCGGGAGGGCTCACTAGGATTCTAACATGATATACCTATAAAAGAAAACAATGCAAAAGAGGATTTGGGGTTGGGATCGGGGAATTTTTTGTGTTTTATATTAAATCCTAAACTGACTAGCCTGCTGTTGTTATTGTTAAGTGCCATCAAGTCAATCCCTACTCATAGAGACCCTGTATAGGGTTTTCAAGGAGTGGCTGGTGAGTTTGAACCACCAAACTTGCGGTTCAAACTGACTTGCGACCCAGTGCTCTTTTCCATGTTGTCACACCAGGACTCCAAATTGTTGTTGTTAAGTGCCATCAAGTCAATTCTTACTCATACCGACCCTGTACAGGGTTTCCAAGGAGCAGCTAGTGGGTTTGAACTGCCAACCTTGTGGTTCACAGTCCAGTGCTGATTCTACACTGCCACACCACGAGTCTGTGGCTAGCCTACTCATGTTTATTAAAAGAAACCTGAGACATTTACAAGACCTTTCCTTCCCAAAAGACTGGTCAACTTCAGGACACCATTTATTTAAAGCATACAGAGTATATCTCTGAGGATGGATGCAAATTTTATACGTGGGTCAACCATAATTTGTAATCTCCATTTCCCTTTTCATATTTTGTCAGTGGATGGCATCATCTACCAAGTCTCCTGAGCTAAAACAAACATACATTTATTTATTTTTTTTCTGTTCCTCATTCTGTCTCCCTGCTCTCTATCTAATTGGTCATCAGCTTTTAGCAACTGCATTTTAGAAGTATTTCCCCAAACCAACAATTTTGCAACTACTGTAATCTCTCCCGGGACCACTGAGTAATAGAATTTACCTTTCTGACTCTGATCTCCCTCAGTCCCAGAACGTCCCCCACACTGATATACAAATATTCTTTCTGAAGCACACATGCCACCCCCCCCCCCCACACACACACATTTCAAAATTTTAGAAGAATTTCTTTTCGTTTATAGGAAAAAGGGCATGCCTTTCACAGTTGAATTCCAACCCACCTAATAAACTGCTATTCTTTGTCCTGTACTTCACACTCCAACCACATTAAATTTATTTCTCTATTCCCAGAAACTTTATGTCCTTTCATCCCGCTATGCTTTCACAAAGGCCAGAATGCCTAAATTTCTTTAATTGTCCTAGATCGCATTATTTGTCCCTCTATGATAAGATGTTCATTACCATCGAGTCAATTCCGACTCACAGTGACTTTGTACAGGGTTTTCAAGGAGCAGCTGGTGGGTTTGATCACCCACCTTGTGGTTTACAGTCCAGTGCTAATACTACAGCACCACACCAGGAATCCACTGTGATGTCATAGCATTTAATAAATAAATTATTGGATTATAAATCAGAGTTTCTAAGTAATATTATGAATTCTTCAAAGGTGCAGACTGTCAGATTATTATTGGGGGAAAGGGGTTGGATAGGAATAAGGAGTGAGGGTTAGGGTTGGGACTATGGCTAGATCTAGGCTAGGCCTAGAACTTCATCTATTGTTAGGGTTATGATTAGGACTAGGGTTAGTTCTTGGCCTAGGAGTAAGGCTTGGTCTAGTTTTTAAGGTTACAGTTAAGTTTATTTTTATTTTCTTTTTTTCCCCTTGAAATATTGATTTCCTCTTCATTTTGAAGTTTCGTAGCTATACTATTCTTCTTTTCGTCTTTATGCTGTGTTTTGTTGTCATTGCTGTTTTTGCAACGATATCTCTGGTTCTCTACTTTCAGTCTTATAAGTCTGTTTTACTTGCATACTTCTATATCTGGGTTCAGTCTAGGTGATATTGCCACGGATGTTAGTTTCATGTTGTTGTCTATTGTTGGTGGTTCTCTGTCCAAAGAAGTCCCTTTAGTGTTTTTTGATAGGTTGATCTGTTTTTAACAAATTCATTTCATTTGTTTGTCTGAAAACAACCTAAGGCCACTACAATATTTGATGAACACTTGTGCTGGATATATAATTCTTGGTTGGCACTATTTTTTTTCCCCAGAGTTTTATATATGTCAGTAGATGAGGCTTTCTGCTCCCATAAAGATTTACAGCCTCGGAAACACTGTACAGGGTCGCTATGAGTCAGAACCGACTCCACGGCACATAACCACCACCAGCATTGTCTTCTTGTCTACATGGTTTCTGCTGAAAAATCAAAGCTTAGTCTTATTAGTTCTTCTTTGTGGGTAAATTAATTTTTCCCGAGCTACTCTTGGGATTCTTTCTTTGCCTTTGTCTTTGAAAAGTCTGATTATTATATGTCTTTGTGTTTTTTCTTTCGGGGTCTATCCTGTTTGGAGTTCGCTCAGCTTCTTGAAAGGCTATCTTCTTGGCTTTCATGATGTTCAGGAAGTTATCTTTCAACAACTTTTGGGTAATATTCTGTTTTGTCTTTTTGGTCTCTTCTTGTTTTGGAATTCCTATCACATGTAAGATTTTCCTCTTGATAGTGTCCCATATAATCTTAGGCTTAGGGTTTATGTTATTCTTTTTCCTTATTGTTCCTCTAGCTGATAAATATTGAGAGATTTTTCTTCAAGTTCAATAATTTGGCTTTTCATTTATTCAGTTCTATTTCTTTGCCCTTATAATGTATTACCTATTTCTGAAGACTCAGTGTTCATCATCTAGTTTCCTAATCGCTATTTTTGTATGGGTCCCATTTTTTTCAATTATTGTTGTCAAGTTTATTTCCTGAGTTTTTCCATAGTTTTAAAAATACTTTTCTTGATCTTATCTGTAGTTTATTTGATCTTTCTTAGAATCCCTAATTAGCCTAATTAGCATTCTTTTAAATTTCTTATCCAGTAGTTCCAATACAATTTCTTGTGTTACACTTTTTGACTCTGAATTTTGGTCACTTGTTTGAGGCATTCAGTCTTGTTACTTTGTGTAAGCTGAAAATGGCTGTTTTCTCTGAGACATTGTGGTATTGTATTCAAAATTAGATCACGGGATAATGGTGTATTTTCAGGCATTCACCACCTGTCTCCTGGGTGATGTAGTAGAGATCAGAAGTATGACAGCAGTTAGTTCTCTGTTCACTGTGTAGCATAGTTCAGTGTGAGTTCACACGCCTTTAGAAGCAGAAGCACTATGCCAGGTACCCAACATCAGGCAAAGCAAAGGCTGCACAAGAGGGGTTGCCATCATATGCTGGGGTGGTGATGGCAGGGACTGGCCATGCCCAGGCTACCAGGAGAGCATGGGAACAAGAGAGAATTGCACTCCCTTGCTGACAACCTCCAGTCATGTCTCGTGCCTAGAGGTTACTACTAACTATCCTCCAGTCATGTCTCGTGCCTAGAGGTTACTACTAACTATATGGACAACCACTCAGAAAAGTTCAAAATGGCTGCACCACACCATGCCAGCCCACAGTCCGCCCATTCTGCTTCTTTCTCACAGCTCCTGTTCAGTTTCCTTTCTCAGTTGACACTCAATCCACCTGTCTGTTCTATCCGCTGATGCTCAGGGGTCCAGGATCTGTCTCTGTTTCACCCTGTGTCTGTATCTCATGTCTTTGTTGTTGAGGGTCACTTTGTGCATCTGCTTACTCCAGCATTTTGCCCTGGACATGTCAGATCAATTTTCACATCTCTCCCTATCCTAATAATCTAGCCTAGTGTTTTGCACTTACTTGCTGCTGTTGTTGTTAATTGCCATTGAATTGGTTTTGACTCACAGCGATCCTATATAAGATTTCTAAGGACTGGCTGGTGAGTTTGAACCCCTGACCTTGTGGTTAACTGTCTACTACTTATCCTACAGAGCCACACTAAGACACCCAGTAGCTACTCAAATTTATTATTATTTTTAATTAAATGGAGAATGACTGGAATAAAACTAATTCCCTTCATCTATTAGCTTCCAACCTGCTCTAATACAGTGCAGACAGCGTGCAACAAATTCATGGTGGTTACATGATAAACAGCGTTCAACTCTTACACCCATTCTAGAAGTAAAAGTGAACCTGGGGAACCCATGAGCCCACTTCAGTTAAGAAGACTTACTAACCACTACAGGATTACTCATATTTTATAGAAGTGTTGAGGATTTGATTACTTGAAAATCTCTAAGAATTACCTTTTGCTAAATCTAGGGTAACATTCATATTCCCAAGATATCTCAACAAGAAACTCAGAGTCATTGTTCTGATTGTTAGGCTTAGTGAAAGGATAGTTTGGCAGGGGCTTGCACTGAGTTAGACATATCCCAGGAACATCAAAACCAGGAAAGACTAAATGTCCACTCTGCTGTTTGATCACCAGTTTATCCTGACAAATTTGACCTTTAGGATTCCAGTCTAAAATGGGGCAGTCTTTTCTGATACAAAGAACAGACACCATTTCCACACAGATGAATATAGAAAGGGATAAGTGCAGAGGTTTAAACTCTTTGAAAAATAAACTTCATATGAGGACAGGAGGGTTTGTACAATGTTTTTCATAACACTGGAAATATATTAATAAAAGCTAGAGAGATTTTCTGGAATAGTATAGAACACTAGGGTACATCAGGGACCCTACAAACTCAGCATGCACATGTATGGTCTTCTAAAATTATTATAATGAATTAATATCACAATCTTAGTTATTAAAACTTAAGAGTCCTAGAGAAAACAAAATGTTTATTCTTTATATTATTCTATCAATTTAGTAGAGTGATATGGAGTCCTGGTGTGGTGCTGTAGGATAAGCACTGGGCCACAAGGTCAGTTTGAACCACAAGGTCAGCAGTTCCAACTCACCAGTCAGTCGCTACAAGTCAGAACTGACTCATTGGCACTTAACCAGAGTAATACCCTCCCTGAGAGAGTTTAATAAGTATTTTCTGATGGGTACTAGATAAAAGGGGAGTTTGCTATACAGTAATAATATTAATAATGAAAAAATCATATTCTATCATACAGTTGAGGAAGAATCTGGAAAAGTCATAATTTGTCGTATGAAAGAGATCTTAACTTTCAGCTACCTAAGTATGTGTGTCGAGAACAAGAGGTTAGTGTTCTTCCAAATCAGACCATAGTCAGGACCAGAAAAAAAAAAGTTAATTGTGAAAACTTCTCATAATAGCAATGTATTTGAAGAAGATCAAATATATAAATCCTCCACTTTCTCAAACAAGTGAGAGATGGGTACAGGTAATAGTCAAATAATAAACATGGACCTACTGCTGTAAGATAAGCACTGGACTACTAACCATAAGGTCAACAGTTCAAACCCACCAGCCACTCCTTGGAAACCCTATACAGGGTCCCTATGAGTACGCGTCAGAACTGACTCGATGGCACTTAACAACAACAATAACAACTGACACAGGAGTCCCTGGGTGGTCCAGATGCTTCATTAGTGCAGCTGCTGACTATCCAAAAGGCTGGAGTCCACCCAAAGGCACCTTGGAAGAAAGGCCTAGTGATCTAATTCTGAAAAATCAGCCACTGAAAACCTTGTGGGGCACAGCTCTCCCCTGACATGCACAGGGTCACCATCACTCAGAGGAGACTCCAGGACAATTGTAATAGAACTGTCACAAGAGTGTACACAGAGCTCCCAAAGGCACAGGCAAAGACAGCTGACCTGTAGCCCATGCTCCTCATTGAAAAGTCACAAAGACTGTATGGCCGTTACAGTTGGGACCCAGATCTCATTGCTGGTCCTTTTCTATGTCTTTCTCCAACACCTTTGGTTTCCCCCACTGACACATACAAATGTCACTAACTGCCCATTTGTGCAAGATTGCAGGGCTCGATCAGGAAAATCGGAGGTTGACCTCAATGAAAACCATTTTCATGATCCTGTTATTACTTATACTAATTCATCTGAATCAAGTGATTTATTCTGCAATCATTCAATGTAAAGCAAGACAATCCCAAATTATCTTTTGCAAACTGGACAGCCAGTTTGAGTTCACAAGATGTGATCAGTAGTAACAACAGAGCTAAGAATGGAACCAGGATCAGAAGCAGCAAAAGTAGAAAGGTACTTTGTAACATGCACTTCCAAGGTGAAAGCAGATAAATAAGAACCACAATTTTTGGATGAGGAATAATGGGAAATTCTCATTCCACTAATAAAGAGGATTGATCTCAATACACTATTTGGAGGTTTGACCCTAATACTCTTATCTCTCATATGGAGTCTCGGTAGTACAGTGGATTATGAGCTGGGTTGCTAACCACAAGGAGAAAGATAAGGCTTTCGGCTCCCATAAAGACTTACAGCCTTGGAAGCCCTATACGGGGTTGCTAGCAGTCGGAACTGACTTGATGGCATACCACCACCACCATGTCTCAGTCATGAAATTGCCAAAATCCTGGGTCACGTGCAAAAATTTCAGAAATCATGTTCTCTTCAGTCTCAGAAAAGGGAAGGGAAGTTCATGAGCTACTAAGAAACCATCTGTTTAAGGGTAACTGCACCCTGCCTATGCCTTTCTCAAATCAGAGTAGACAACGACAGATTTTAAACTAAGAGGTCCTAAAGAAGAAAGTGGAACTCTTTCACACATACATCCCTCAAAGCATTTTTAAAAAGAACTAGATGAAGCAGGACAGGAATACATTTAACCATTTGTTTCGGTCCAAGCAGCTTTACTTAGAATGTTGTAGAGATTCATTTGAAATGATTGAGGAATACTTAGGCTAAGAATAATAATAATAAAAAACCCCAAAATGGAGATCAGAAAGCAGGTAGCAAGAGAAACATTCACTGAGCAGAGAATGACCATAACGAAGTAATTTAATACTGATCTCCCGGCTATTTGATAATTTTTGAATGAGCGTTGCATGTATGGACTAAAGCACTGTCCTAGGCACAAGAGACCCATCAGTAAATATTAGAGACAAGGTCCCCATTCTCAGTGAATTCTTATTCCAATAGAGGGTGGTGGTGGTGGTTATGTGCCGTGGAGTCGGTTCCAACTCATAGCGACCCTGTACAGGGTTTCCGAGGCTGTAAATCTTTACAGAAGCAGAAAGCCTCATCTTTCTCCTACAGAACAGCTGGTAGTTTTGAACTGCTGACCTTGAGGTTTGCAGCCCAATTCGTAACCACTATGCTGGAGCCAAACCCAAAACACCAAACCCACTGCCATCAAGTCAATTCTGACTCACAGAAACCCTGTGTATAGTTTCTAAGGCTATAAATCTTTATTGGAGGAGAAAGTTTCTTCTTGTTTCTGGGGAGTGGCAGGTGGGTTTGAATCACTGACTTTATGGTGAGCGGCCAATGCATAGCCCACAGCATCACCAGGGTTTATTTAAATATTAATAAACCAACAAGATGGTATTATAAAGGCAGTATACAGAATGATGTAGGATAGTTGCACTACAGGAAATAGAGAAGATAGTTCTGTATTAGTGGCTTGGGTAAACCCACTTCACTACATAGTGGTAAACCGCTATGTGACAGTGGAACTGGGAATTGATTGTTGATAATGAGCCAGCAAGGAAGGATCTGCAAGAAGCGTGTTTCAATAGAGGTATGTCTTGTTCAAGGAATAGAAAGAAATCCAGTTCTCTGGAGCAGAGGAAGTGAGGGGAAAGCAGAGAATTCCAGAGTGAGGCTGAGGCGTTGTTGTTGCGGATTAAAAGGCCTGGATTTTACTCTAATATGATGGGAAGCCCTTGGCAAGTTTAAAGCAGGGGGAGGATAGGATCTGACCTAAGATGCAGGTAGGTTTGTAAATGAAGTGGTTTGCAAAAGAGGGAATTCCTCATTGATTTGAGTTTTGTTTTCTCAGTATAGGAGGATAAAGTGAGATCGCCACTCAAGACAAAAGTGAAATTTAAGAGCGCAGGAAATCTAAATTGGTTTATGCAAACAGGAAAAAGGAAAGAAGAGGAAAACTGTCTAATAAGGAACTTTGAGCTCCATATGATTTTGCCCACAGCAATGTATCCTACAGATATTTGCTTCAGAATCTTCTAGAGCTTGTTAACTCCTAGCTTCCTAGAATACTCCTCAAATCTCTGGAGGGTGAGCTGGAATCCAGTAACATGCAGCTTAAAAAAGTGCCTCAAGAATTTCTTAAACTTGGGCAGGAACTAGCTGAGAGCCAAGAGACCATCTAGGGAGGGTATAAAGCAGGAACAGAAGCCAGGAGAAGGCAAGTGGGCAAAGCATGAATACAGAACAATGGATGGCAGCTGACCAAGAAGATGGGCACATTAGCTATTAACACTGACAGGGGCATACTTGATGGGGAAGTCGGAGTAATTAGGAGGGGCGTGTTGAAGTAAAGTCAAACTCCAAAGGCTTTGAAAGGCTGATGAGATATTTTATCTCAAAGGCAGCAAAGAGCCCTTATAGATTTTTGAACAGGGGAACAGAATAATGAAGAAAAAATAAACAAATACACACACTTAAGGTTAGATGTAAGAAAGAATGATATAAAACACACATACACATACAAATTAAAATCTCATTAGCTATCCCATTATCTTTTCATTTCATTTTCCACGAAGTATTTGAAGTCATTCGTATCTATAATTCATTAGTGGAAAGGTTAAAGACGCTGGTATTAGCGAGACTTGTTAAAGAGGAGACTGTTACATGGGTTAGCTTAATGCTTCAAAACAAAACTGGTGGCCATCAAGTTTATTCTGACTCATGGTGACCCCATGTGTTACCGAGTAACATGTGTTGGCAGTAACCTTTGTGGAAGCAGGTCACTAACCTTTTTTCTAAGGTAGAGCTGAGTGGGTTCAAACTGCAAATCTTTTGGTTAATAATCGAGTGCAAACCGTTTGCACCACCCAGGGACAGAATATAATGCTTAAGGCTAGACTGCTAGTGTAAGAATAAATTCAAAACATATGTACACACACATAGAAAAAGGATATTGGCTATAACATTTGACAGGTAAGTAGCCCTTGTCATTCACGTGACTACAATAAAGGACTTAGACCATGGTAACCTGCTTTGGTAATCTGTATAGACTTCAGCAAGGCTGCTCAAGAAACTGATTTTCAATGGATAGTGCCCTCTTTGCAATTTACCAATGGGAATGGAACACCTGTAGGAAGTCAGGTCTGGAACTGCGTTTTGTGGGAATGTTAGGAAAGTTGTGAAGGTGCACTGATTCACAGAGAGTTAACACTTGGAAAAGTGAAACAGACGAAGATATGGCTTGGGAAAATGTTCAGTTAGGGTTCAGAAGAAACTTAAATGCCACATAAACATTAAAGGCAGGTTGTTATAGAACTAATATAATGCTATATCCCAGATGTTTTAGCAAGTTAAGGGTGCTCGCTTAATTTCTGGTCCACGCAATTGTCTTATTGCTGATTTAAGTAGTAACAACTGACATCTCATTTTAATTTGCCTAATGTCACTTTGGAGTCCTGGTGTGTTACTTCAAGGTGAAATTAATGTGCTGGACTGCAAGGTTGGTTTGAAGGGTAAGGTCTGCAGTTCAAGCTCACCAGCCACTCCTAGGAAACCCTATAGAAGACCCCTATTGGTTGGAACAAATTTTACCTTATACTCAGGGCAACTCAGTGAGGTGATAGGATAGCTTATCCCTGACTTCATTTTACAAATGAAGAAACTGAGAATCAGGGAATTAAATGATTTGCCAAAAATCACCCGGTTACTGAGGTCTGTGTACACTAAATGCCTTAATAAAGTATTTACTGTACCCTGAAGAAAATTAAACAGTTAGATCATCTTATAACCAAGAGACTCTAAACAAAATAAAACGTTCAATGGGACCTCTGGAAACTCAGGTCATGACAGAAGCGAAAATAACATGAAGGATCTCATAGTTTTAAGTCACACCTGCAGGTTTAGAAACAACTCCACGTGTTTACTGTTCAGGACCTCTTTCCTAACTTCACATCACAGTTTAGATAAGGCACTTAGAGGAAGGAGTGGGAGGCTCTGCTGCTTTGTCTGGGCAGGAGCGCTGTACACTGTACACAGAAACACTCCGGGCTGGCAGAACATGCTGCGGAGGTCTTCACACCGTTCCAGACACTTTTGGGTTAAGCGTCAAGTAGGAGCGCTGAGCGCTTCCTTCTCCCGGCTGCAGCTAGTGCAGAAAGGACCCAAAGAGCAGGCAGCCCTCCACACCGGGTGTCCTACAGCACCCCTCGGTTGTGCAGCCTCCATTTCTGGTGGTTTCAGCTTCAGGGGGAACGAGTGGGGAAATCGAGACCAGGGGATCCCAAAGATAGCAGGAGGTGGGCAAGCATCCAGTACTACCCCAGTTTTCTCGCTTTTGACTTTCTGCATCGCAGTTCAGTCACCTTCCCTGCCCCAGATGCATCCCTACCTCCCTGATCACCGAAGACCCTTGGGGCGACGAGAGCCAAGAAAACCCAAAGCAGGTGCGTGGCACCCATGCCACGGCGGAGCTCCAGCTGCACGAAGGCTTCCGAGACTAGCGAGCCTGCGGGAGGGCGAGGCTGTGGAGCAAGAGGCAGCTGCAAGCAAGGGGAGGTGGCTCCTTAAATAGTGCCTGGAACCACGTGCTGGGTTTGCGAGCACACCTGCTGTCTGCTTGGGGTCTAGCATTTCTGCTTACACTGAGGAGGAGGGAAGAGGCGGGAGGGGCTGGCAGCAGGCACTGGGCGGGCCAAGGAACTCTGATTGCTTGTAGCTCTGACTCCATCCCATCTGTGCAGTGGCTTTCCAACTTTTCTGACCCTACAATCCAGTGCATCCACTTAGCTCTCTCTAGAACTGAAACAAAAAATTCACAAACGTACTCACCGTTACCCATCTGCAATGCTTAGCGATTCAATTCAAGTCTACTGTCTTCTTTTTTTTTTTTTTTTAATTCTGGGTTGTGTTCACTCATTTACTTAAAAACCTTCTGAGAGTAATGCTTATCACTTTGAAGTGATTTCTACAAAAAAGTTGGGGAAAAAATAGTTCTAAGAATCTCCATATATCCATCTTTCAGATTCTCCATTAGATAAAACACGGTATTAGCTAGCATGCTAGCATTTTACAATGGATTCTTTATCAATATCTATCTATCTGTCTGTCCGTCCGTCTGTCTATTCTTCTACCTAGCTCGGGTAGTGTGGTGGTTATAGGTTGGGCTACTAACCTAACGGTCAGCAGTTCGAAAACTTCCAGCCATTCTGTTGGAGAAAGATGAAACTTTCTACTCCCGTAAAGACTTGTTGTTGTTGTTATTAAGTGCTGTTGAGTTGGTTCCGACCCATGGCAACCCTGGATAGGGTTTCCAAGGAGTGACAGGTGACCTTGAACAACCGACATGTAGTTCAAACAACTTTGCAATCTGGCACATTAACCCACAGTGCCACACCAGGACTCCACCACAAAGATTTACAGCCTCAGAAATCCTATACAGGGTGGTTATGAGTCAGAATCAACTCCACATCACACCACCACCACCACCAGTATCCTCCTATCTGCTGTAACACGTAAGAAAAGCACTGTATTTTGAACCATAATGTCAGCAGTTGCATCTCAGAAACCCTATACAGTATCACTTTGTGTCAGAATTGACTTGATGGCGCTTAACAACAACCCTTCTATCTACACATACTTATAAGTACACATGCTCTTGCTGTGAGTCGATTCCAACATGGATATGTGTGCAGAGGAGAACTGCTCCATAGGGTTTTCAAAGCTGTTATCTTTCAGCAGCAGATAGCTAGACCAGTCTTCTGAGGCACCCCGGGTGGGTTCACACTAACAACCTTATTTATGGCTAGTAGTCAAATGCTTAAACATTTATGCCATCTAGGGACACAGGCTCATATACATATTAACATGGTTCCAAAAACCAGAACTTTATACAAGATGAGTTCAGAAAAAATGTCATTTCTCCCCAACACTGTCTATTTTCCATTCCATTCCCACCAACACCTACAGGAAACCAGTTTCTAAAGTCTCTGGCTTATCTGTCTGATGTTTCTTTTTGCCAAATGAGTAGATAAACATGTGTCTATGGAGCTCTGGTAGTATAGTGGTTACAAATCGGGCTGCTAACCTCAGGGTTAGCAGTTCGAAACTACCAGCGGTCCCACAGGAGAAAGATGAGGTTTTCTGTTCCCATAAAGATTTACAGTCTCAGAATGCCTGTACAGGGTCACTATGAATCGGAACCAACTCCACGGCACATAACAATAACATAGAAGAATCTTGATCAAAAGGGACATCTGAGAATTTCAAATGCTCACAGAATTCAGATTTTCTGGAGCCACCAAGTTGGTACCAACTCATAGTAACCGTATGCACAAAAGAATAAAACACTGCCCAGTTCTGTGCCAACCTCACAATTGTTGCTAAGTTTGAGCCCATTGAGCCCACTGGGCCAATCCATCAAGTTGGGTGTCTTCCTCATTTTCTCCAACCTTCCACTTTACCAAACATGATGTCCTTTGCCAGGGATTGGACTGGTCCCTCCGGACAATATGCCTGAAATATGAGAGACAAAGTTTGGCCATCCTGGCTCCCAAGGAGCATTCTGGCTGTACTTCTTCCAACACAGATTGGTTTGTTCTTTTGGTAGCCTATGGTACTTTTAATATTCTCCTTCAACACTACTATAACTCAAATGTATCAATTCTTCTGCGGTCTTCCTTATTCATTGTCCAGGTTTTGCATGCATATGAGGTTATTGAAAATACCATGACTTGGGTCAGGTGCACCTTAGTACTCAAGCTGACATCTTGCTTTTCAACAATTTAAAAAGTTTTTGTACAGCAGATTTGCCTAATATAATACACGCTGTTTTATTTCTTGCCTGCTGCTACCATGAGTGTTGATAGTTTATCAAAGAAGAATGAAGTCCTTGACAACTTCAATCTTTTCTTCATTGATATAAGAATGTTGTTTATTGGTCCAGTGGTGAGGATTTTTATTTTCTTTACAATGAGATGCAACCAATAATACCAAAGGTTTTGGTCTCTGATCTTCATTAGTAAGTATTTTAAGTCCTCTTCACTTTCAGCAAGCAAGGTTGTATCATCTGCATATCGCAGGTTGTTAATGAGTCTTCCTCCAATCCTGATGCCACATTTTTCTTCATCTAATCTAACGTCTCAGATTATGTGCTCAGCATACAGACTGAATAAATATGATGAAAGAATACAACCCTGGCATACAGTTTTCCTAATTTTAAACCATTCTGTGTTCCCTTGTTCTGTTCGAAAAACTGCCTCTTGGTCTATGTACAGATTCCTCATGAGCATAATTAAGTGCTAGAATATTCATTCTTTGCATTGTTATCCACACAATCAAAAACCTTTACATAGTCAATAAAGCACAAATAAACATAATTCTGGTATTCTCTGGTTTCAACCAAGGTCTACCTGATATCAGCAATGATATCCCTTATTCCATGTCCTTGTTTGAATCTGGCTGGAACTTCTTGTAGTATTTTCAATATTATTCTCCAACACTATAATTCAAATGTATTGATTCTTCTATAGTCTTCCTTATTCATTGCCATTTTTATATGTACATAACAAATATTATGACTTGGCTCAGGCACACCTTAAACTGACATCTTTGCTCCTTAACACTATACTAAACATCTTTTGCAGCAGATTTGTCAAATACAACACAATGTTTGCTTTCTTGACTGCTATTTCATAAATATTGATGTGGACAACTTCAATTTTCTCTCCATTTATCATGCTGTTATTTATTGGTCTGGTTGTAAGGATTTTTATTCTCTTTACATTGAGGTGAAATCCATACTAAAGGCTGTACTATTTGATCATTATCAGTATTTGAAGTTTCCTTTGGTTTTAGCATGCAAGATTGTGTCATCTGTATACTGCAGATTGTTAATGACTGTTCCTCCAATCCTGATGCCACATTCTTCTTCATAAATCCAGTTTTTTTGAGGATTCAATATTTTGTCCATAAAATCCTTCAATACTGCAAGTCGATACTTGAATTTTTTTCTTCTGTTCTTTCAGCTTGAGAAATGCTGAGGGTGCTCTTCTCTTTTGGTTTTCTAACTTCAGGTCTTTACATATTTCCTGGGCAAAATATTGAATGATACAGAAAGCTTTAACAGAAAATGGAAGGATTGCTGGTGGGACGGCAAAATGGTCCAACCTCTCTGGAAAGCAATACAGCGTTTCCTCAGAAGGTTGAAGATATATGCACACCAACGTTCATAGCAGCACTATTTACAATAGCAAAAAGACGGAGGCAGCCAAAGTGCCCATCAACTGAAGAA
>NW_006408527.1:14115786-14131568 GCF_000296735.1 Chrysochloris asiatica
AGGGTTGGAAATATAAAGGTAGACGTTATATAGCAAGGAGGGGAGTGATTAACTTTTCAGTCTAGGAGCGGAGGTCCCTAGGACCATCAACGGAGAAGAGCGGAGAGCGGGACCCTACCCAGAGAAGCAGTGATGCCCAAGATGGAGTCAGCGACGATGACATGGAGCGATGGAACAGCTGGAGACTTTAGATCCAGAGAGGGAGAGGGACTGTGTGCTGAAGACCAGGGGAGGTGTGAGGGGCAGGCTTGCAGGGTATACCCTTAGGTTGGTTGATGATGCATGGAGAGGATTGTAACCATGACAATGAGAGGATATACGAGAGAATGAATGTAAAACTAATGTTCTCCCATGTAAACTATCACATAATTCACAATAAAACATTAAAAAAAAAAGAAAGAAAATGGAAGGAATATACAGAGTCTCATACCAAAAAGAACCAGTTGACATTGAAACATTTCAGGAGTTTGCATATGATCAAGAACCTGTTATTAAAGAAGTAACTCTAACCTGAAGTCCTGGTGAGGTACTGGACCACAAGGTTAGTTTGAACTGCAAGGTTGGTTTTTCAAATTCATTAGCCGTTCCTTGGAAATCTTATACAGAGTCACTATGAGTGAAAACAGACTTGATGGCACTTAACAACAACAACAACAACTGTTTTAAGCGGCACTGAATAAATTGGTGAAAAGAAGACTCCAGAAATTGAGGGAATAAAAATTGAAATATTTCAACTAAAAGATGTAGTGCTGGGACCTGGGGGGCTTAGAACCATAGTCTCAGGGGATTCTATGGTCCATTGGCACAACATAGTCGACAAGTACAATGTTTTATATCTTATTTTTGAGCAGCCGTTGGGATCTTAAAAGCTCAGGAGTGGCTGTCTAAGGTGTCACTGTTGGTATCTCTGTGTCCAGAGGAAAAATTAGTGATGAAATTTGAGCATAATTGGAAACAATGAGTCTAACAGACTAGTGGACCATGTGGACATCAGTTTCTATGACCCTGAGACTAGATAGACTAGATAGTACCCAGCTACCATTACCAACTGCTCTGAGAAGGATCGCATTAGAAGGTCCTGGATAGAGTGAAAGAAAATATGGAGGAAATCTACAAAAATATTAAAAAGACTAAGTTTTACTAATGTGATATAGACATTTAAATGGGATAGAAAGGATAATTGGGAAAGATGGTTACAGAAAGCTTGTGGGCCCATCTGCAGCCTATAATGGATTAGATTATCTAAAAGGGGCCTAGACTGTACCCAGGAAAACAGGCTTCTTGTTAAGACTTGGTGGAGTATGAGGCCTTAGGTGGAATCCTGAGCCCCACCCAGAACCTTCAGGGGTGGGACATTCCCAATTGAAAAGACATGTAAACCAACCCAGAATGGCCAGAGGAGCAGAAGATACTTCTTGAAAGAAAGACCAACAGGGGGAGAAGAAAAAGGAAAAAGCAGATTGTTTGGCTGTGCCAATATCAAACAAGCTGTTTGTCCTGGAACCATAAAGCAAAGAAGAGTCAATTTGTCAGGGTAAACTCCTTTCTAAGACTGAAACTCATAGGGAACACATGAACAGTCGCTTACAACTTGTTGGCAACTGTCCTGGTTGACTTATGAGTGGAAGGGGGAGGGGGGAACGTGATGCAAAGACATGGGCTGAGATTGGCCATTTCCATAGATGACCATTGACCTTGGAATGAGAGAGAGAAGAGGATAGACTGGCAGGTTTGAAGTTCAGGTTGATGTGTGAATTCCCAAGCCCAAAGCCACTGAGGAATAAAGTTAAGAACGAAACACCCAGCGGATCTGAAGAGAGGGGAGGCATGTGAAAACTCCCAGACTAGCAAACAGTACCCATTGGACCTAGCGTAGACAGCTTGCTGACCAGAATTTGACCAGATGAAGATAAAGAAGCATGATAAAGGTTCAAGTGTCAATTGCTATGATCTGATCAATTGGACCCTTTTTTATAGATGAGGCTGCTCAAAATTCTAACCGAATAGGGAAGGATGCTCCCTATCAAAGATAAAGCATGTCTCCTCAGTACAGTGGGTTGATAGGGACGGGCAACTTAGACTTCAGCTACCAAAATTGGGGGACTCTAAAGGCATGGAGTGGCTGGCTTACAAGCTATCATGAGGGGGCTTAGTGTCAGAATGTGGGAAGTAAGACAGAAACCCAACTGAATAATTTCCCTCCTGTCCAGATGGGTCTGGTAGTAAGGGGGATAAGACTTTCTGATACAATTGCCAGTATTTCAGCTCTAATGTTGTTGTTGTTAAGTACATGGAGTTGGTTCTGATTCATAGCGACCTTGCACAGGGCTTCCGAGGCTGTAAATCTTTACGGGAGCAGAAAGCCTCATCTTTCTCCCGTGGATGCTCACTGGTCAGAAAGACAGGAGAAACCTGAGACTATGACCCTCGATCATCCTTCAGAATTCAGTCTGAAACTGAACTCACCCTCATGGTCAATTTTCAGTCAAGCAGTAGATAGTTACATTGGGGGAAGGGGAGGGGACAACAACACTAGTGAGGTGTGGACACCATGGAGTGGCAGAAGGTTATCATTAACCGAAGGACAAAATTCAGAAGGGTTGGGAACGAAGGTGGAATAGAAACAAGAATCACAGGGAGGAAGTGGGATAAGTAATGCTATATTGAGGGGACTGTAATCACTGAGATGAAATGAAGTGTGGGATGATCTGTTCTGTAACTCCTCACTCAGTTCACCGTAAAAAGTTAAAGAAAAAAAAAAAATTGATGCAGCAGTGGAAGTAATCAGTTGTCTAGGCCAAGAAATTTGGAAAACAGCTACCAGGCTAACCAACTGGAAGAGATCCATATTCCTGCTCATTCCGAAGAAAGGTAACAAAAATTAATGTGGAACTTATCAAACAGTATCATTAGTATCACATAAAAGTAAAATAATGCTGAAGATAATGTAAAAATAGTTGTAATAATATATTGATAGAGAACTGCCAGACACAAAAACTAGATTCAGAAGAAGATGTGCAGCTAAGGATATCACTGCTGATATCAGATGCATCTTAGCTGAAATGAGAGACTATCAGAAGGAAGTTTATCTGTGTTTTATTGATTATGCAAAGGCACTCAACTGTGTGGATCATAACAAACTATGGATCACATAACAAAGAATGAGATTTCCAGACCACTTGTGCTCAAGTGGCACCTGTACATAGACCAAGTGCCAGTTGTTCGAACAGAAAAGGGGATACTGAATGGCATCAGGATTGGACCCTTTCATCAGACTTATTCAATCTATATGCTGAACAAATAATCCAAGAAACTGGACTACATGGAGAAGGATGTGGTATCAGGAATAGAGGATGACTCATTAACAATTTGGAATATGCTGATGACACGACCTTGTGCTTGCTGAAAGCGAAGAGGACTTGAAGAACTTACTGATGAAGATCAAAGACGAACATCAAATCCATCATTATAGATTACACCTCAATGAAAGAAGCCAATAATTCTTTCAATTGGATCAATAAGTAACATCATGATAAATGGAGAAAAAATTGATGTCATTAAGGATTTCCTTTTACTTGGCTTCACAATCAATGCCCATGGAAACAGCAGTCAGGAAATTAAATAACATATTGCATTGGGAAAATCTGATGCAAAAGACTTCTTTAAAGTGTTAAAAAGTGTGCACAGATATCACTTTGAAGATTAAGATGAGCCTGAAAGTTGGTCAATAAATAGAGAAGAATTGATGAATTTGGATTATAATGTGGATGAAGAATATTGAATATGCCATGGACTGCCAGAAAGGACAAGCACATCTGTGTTGGCGGAAGTATAGCCAGAACGTTCTTTAGAAGTGAGGATGGTAAGACTTTATTTCACTTACTTTGGCCATGTCATCAGGAGGGACCAATCCCTGGAGAAGGGCAAATTGCTTGGTAAAGTAGAGGGTCAATGAAAAAGAGGAAGACCCCAAACTATATGGATTGACAAAGTGGTCCAACCTAGGAATGCTCTGTTGTACATAGGGTCCCACGAGTCCAAACTCACTAGACCTCACTGGACAAAAACAACATGATTTTGCAACAGTACTTTTTTATTTAGTTCATAATGTATCAGTATTGATCCATCAGTTATAACAACTTCACAGGAATGCACAATATCAGTAACTGTTGTTATTGTTAAGTGCCATCGAGTTGATGGTTCATAGCTGAAGGAAGTATATGAGGACTCTATGCTCTCTGCCCTGGTGTTGTAGGGTTAAAGCACTCGGTTGCTAACTGAAAGGTCCATAGTTGAATCTACCAGCTGCTCTTAGGGAGAAAGATGCGTCAGTCTGCTTTCATAAAGATATATAGCCTTGGAAACCCCATGGGGTAGTTTTGCCTTGTCCTATAGTGTCACCTCTGGTAGCAAATCGGGCTGTGAACCGCAAGGTCAGCAGATCGAAACTACCAGCTGTTCTGCAGGAGAAAGACGAGGCATTCTGCTCCTGTAAAGATTTATAGCCTCGGAAACCCTGTACAGGGTCGCTATGAGTTGGAACCGTCTCCACGGCACACCGCCAGCCACCACCATAGTGTCACCGGAGTCCAGTGTGGCACTGCAGGATAATGCACTAGAAGGTTGGTTTGAACCACAAGGCTGATGGTTCAGACCCACTTGCTGCTCCTCGGCAACCCTATGCAGGGTTATGAGTTGGAACCAACTCAGTGGTACTTAACAATGACAACAACAACATATTAATATTCACTGGCATCAGTGGCTTTGGGGTACTTTCTGTACAACTTTTCTGTAAATCTAAAGATACTTAAAAAAATAAAGTTTATATAAATGCGTAAGTTAATTAGATCATAAAATACTGCAGTTTGTATTACTTAATGTTGTTATTGTTGTTAAGAGCCGTCGAGTCGGTTCCAATTCAAAGCAACACTGTATAGACTTTCCAAGGAGCTGCTGATGAGTTTGAACTGCCAACCTCGCAGTTCAAACAGCTTTGTAATCTGGTGCATTAATCCACAACACCACACCAGGACTCCATTACTTAATGTGGGCCTCCCAAATACAAGTTAAAGTCACGTAAAGGAAACCAACTAAATACAAATCAAACAAGCCAACAACAAAATACTAGGTTCCTAGAGATTTCCTAGAAAAAAGAAAAATATGGCCAGATAATATAAAAGCCAGAGAGGAAGCGCTCCCTTTGGGGGCTTTCCACACAGGCTTAGAAGATACAGAGTGTTGGATCTTCAGTAATGAAAGCAGTTCATTTAAGAGGTACATAGAGAGAAACATTTTTTCCTCTCTGGAAAAGAAGCAAAATAGTAATAGAATCTGTGTCTTACCTTGGCTAAGGCAATTCCTTTCCTTTCCCAAAACCACTTTATTATTCTAATGAGTGACCCTTGTAAACCACCATCCCCTATAGTAAATTAACTGCAGTTAACTTCCATTATATAAAGCTAAATGAACTGTTCACAAACAATGGTCAAACATGTATCTACAATTCAGAATTCTGAAACCCAGTGATTGTTCTGGGGGCAGTGACCCTTGTAGTAATGGTGTGAGGTGTTAGAAGGATGAAGATGGGAAATGGAGACATTTACAGGGGTTTTCCAGATGACCTAATTCTTTGTAGAACTTCAAAACCTTTTCTGTTTCCATTCCATAGAAGTGAAGGCAGAGAGGAAAAGCTGCCATTCGGACCTACCTTGCTACAAGACTCATGGATTTATTATATTTTACCTAATTTAACTTACTTCAGATCTTTTGTTTATGGAGTACTGAGACAAAGACTTGACCACTCACAGTTTTCAAGGGTGCAGAATACCCAAATGTCACCTCAGCGCCTTCAGGAATGGAAACTGATTACTGCAGTCTGAAGCATCCTGTTTGCCTTTTGAGGCAGCCATGGTTGAGAAGCGCAGTGCAAGACAGCGTGGGTGTTCTTTCCCCTCTCTTCCCCACTTCCCCACCTTGGTTCTGTTACTTGGACTCCATCCAAATTTTTGTTGCAACAAAGATCTTTGGCTTCAAGTCTGCACAGAATTAGTATGCACCTTTATCCATATTTCTATGTCTCCTTGACATGTGGAGAAGTTCGTTAGTTGATCTTCCTTGTCTCGAATTCCTTTGAAAAAGAACCTCAATGAGCAAATTTTACTGATGACATTAAATTACATGCCAAACACCCAAAGCATGATTTCACTGAAAACAATTTCCTTTTCCTAATTTACCCTGCACTTAAATATTTAACATGCTTCACAAGAATGAGGGTTATTGTTGTTGTTATTAAGTGCCTTCAAGTCGATTCCAACCCATGGCGACCCTGTATAGGGTTTCTGAGGAGCAGCTGGTGAGCTTGCATCACTGATCTTGCAGTTCAAACAGCTTTGCAGTCTGGTGCATTAACCCACAGCGCCAATCATAGAGATTATTAGTAGATAACTGAGATAGATACACACATTTATAAACTAAAAAGTGGAACTTTAAACAGACATTTCTAAAGCCTGAGAGCATTTGGTTTCCTATTAGGAAGGAAATGATTCTCAGAGATTAGAGTTCAGTTTGAGTATCAAAAGAAATTATAGTGAAACCTGAAACCTGTGTAAAGTAGAAACGTGCCAGAGAATGAGAACTCAAACATTTCCCAATAACATAAGTGACAGAAAAGACAGGTAAGATCAAACCTTATCAAAAGTGGAAAACCTTTGTTGTTGTTGTTATTTGCCATTGAGCTGGTGCTGACTCATAGTGACCCTATGCACAACAGAATGAAACACTGTCCAGTCCTGGGCCAACCTCACAATTGTTGCCACGCTTGAGCCCATGCATGCTGTCACTTTGCCAATCCATCTCGCTGGGGGTCTTCCAGAAAAATAAGGCAGTCCCGTTGAGTTTCACTGTAACATAAAAAATTTTTTTCTCAATTCTGGAAATCTGAAAAAAAGTAATTAAATGAAATAGTTTTGAACTTCATCAAAATCTACAAGCTACAAATTTAACAATTAACATGACAAATTATATAACTAACCCTGTGAAAATGTAATTTCTTTGTGGCAGGAACAACAATATGCATTAAACATCGATAAGTTTTTTAAAGCAATTTTAATATACTGGTGAAAGCTCCAAACAATACACTCATTTGAGATCACAGAAATTGAAAATTAAAATAAAAACTTTTCCCCTAAATTCAAAAACAATAACAAAAGCTACAATAAACAAAATGAAACCTTTATTTTATAAACATTCCCAAAAATCACTCTAGATTTTTCCTTTCAAAGATTATTGAATAATCTAAAACAATTAGAAATTATGCCGTTTTCATATATATCTAGTAGAAGGAAATCAATAATAGGTGTTGTTGTTAAGTGCCATCGAGCCTGTTCTGATGCCTAGTGACCCTGTAAAGGGTTTCCAAGGAGTGGCTAGTGGGTTTGAACTACTGACCTTGTGCCACACCAAGACTCCCATTGAGACTGTTGTTGTTGTTAAGTGTCATCAACTCTGTTCCAACTCATAGGGACCCTATATAGAGTTTTCGAGGAGTGGCTGGTGGGTTTGAACTGTCAACTTAACAATTCACACTGACCTTGAGGTCCAGTGCTTATTCTACAGCACACACCACGATAGGTAGTAAGTATCTGTTAATATAGGACAAATTAAGAGGAGAAAGTTTATAAAGGTTCTACAATTTATAATCACAAGACTATGATATCAATATACTGAAGTATGAATATGCATACAATCACTTTGATTCTGGTTAACATGGAACAAAGATATATAAAATGAGTCTTGACAGCAGAAAAGAAACTTAAAAGAGATGATTTAAACATACTCACTACTGTAAAAGGAATCCTTGTATGGTGCTGTGGGTTAATGTGCTACACTGCAAAGTCTGTTTGAACTGCAAGGTCGGCAGTTCAAACTTACCAGCTGCTTCTTGGAAACCCTACATAGGGTCGTTATGGGTAGGAATCGACTCAAAGGCACTTAACAACAATTGTAAATATCACAGAAAGTCTATAGTTTTACTTGTCAGTTAACAT
Source organism: Chrysochloris asiatica (assembly GCF_000296735.1). Taxonomy (NCBI): domain Eukaryota; kingdom Metazoa; phylum Chordata; class Mammalia; order Afrosoricida; family Chrysochloridae; genus Chrysochloris; species Chrysochloris asiatica. The sequence goes on from NW_006408527.1 coordinate 14,123,832, forward strand.
TCTAAGCATTTCATTTTAAGTGAAAATTAGTAGCCATTTGAAGTTCCATGTCATTACAGAGCAAATAAGAGAAAATAAGATCTTTCCACCTTCACAAGTTTTAGATGTTTATTGCATGCATCACAGTAAAATAATACATAAAAATATCAATAAGCCATAGTCACTGCTTCCATTAGAAGGTAATTCCCTTTTGACATCTTGGATATTGACAGTTACCATAAATTACAGTGATAATTCTTAAGCATATTGTAACTCATATATCTAACCACTTATTTCCCCTAAATACTTTGCAGAAGAAAGAGGTAGAATAATTAATAAAGTGCAGACTTGCTCAAAGGGACTGGAGACCTGCAGTCTTCCCTAAGGCTCCTTTGTCATATAGGCCAGTGCTCCTTCTTTGACTGGTAGATTTGAAAACTTTATAGCAATTCATGGACATTTGCTGATGTACTCATGTTAATATCCTCTAGAACAAGGTAGACTTCAGGCAGACATGGCCCAGCCACCCCTAGGTCAGGCTGGATTTCAGGGTCCATTTTAGCTTTTGGGCAGAGCAAACCTGCATGATCACATGTAAAAGTTTGGTTGTTGTTTTTCTTAATTTCTTCTTACTCCTGTATGGATTCTGAGTTACTGTTACATTGTATTAATATTTGCTTTTACCTTTAATATTAGTTTCTTCAACTGTAAAAAATGTATTCAATAGACAACCAATGTTGTCTTGATATTCCCACTGTTTGGGTAGAGTTTCCCACAGAATCAATTTCACTCTGTAGTCAAGGATCTCAGTTTCTTCCTATCATAACCTCTGTTTTTCTTAGCTAACTTGCTTAAGTTCAGTCTTTTTCCTAGTCTCAGCATTCTTGATGTCTGTGCTTACTGCTTTAAAAACAACTTCTGCCAGCGTTAACACATTTCAGAAGGGAGTCTCTTGTAGCGATTTGAGAAGTTATTAAGGAGTATAATGTGTTTGTTATAAGGATGAAGTGAATCCCCGGCATCTGTAGCACTTACCTCTCCTTGGGATGGGAAAAGTGATGAAGAATAGTCTCACCAGCATCCAGGCTGATGATTTCTTTGAAAACATAGTGTTCACTGCTTATCTATAGCTAGTTTTCATAAAGGGTTTTCTATTTTAAGAAAAATATACCTAGAAATCACAGTCAGATCAAGTTTAATTCAGTTTATTTTATGTTTTCTTTGGTTTGCATAAGAGGCTTTAAAAGCCGAGACTCCAAAAGAACCAGTCTATTGTATTATTATGCATTGTTCCTACCATCGCAATTTAAGAGCTTTATTTCCAGAAGTTCTGACACTGGGATGAGATTTTTTTGCTTTGGGAAAACCACAGGCAATGCTCACTCTATATCTTTATATATTAATGTAAACTCAATTATTTTCTCATTCATTAAGTCTATAAATATTTATTGAACACATAGTATGTGCCATGAACTACTGTTAATTGTTGGGGATGCAAAAGTGAACAAAACAGACAGTAATCTTCCTCTAGGGTTAGCTATCAGCTGTTCCGCGGGAGAAAGATGAGGCTTTCTGCTCCCATAAAGATTTACAGCCTCAGTAACCCTGTACAGGGTCACTATGAGTCAGAACCGACTCCACAGTACTTAACAACAACAACAAAGGTTAATCACAGGCCTCAAATCTTTAGCTGCAGAAAGATTTCAGTATCGTTGGAATCCCATCATTTTTATCCAGGAAGCACTTTATGTTGCAGAAGGTGATAAAGTCCCACTGCTCATCGGATCCATGACAAGGCAAAAGTTATCTGGCAGATGAAATGTGGGGTTCACACAAACAACCAAAGGTCACTCACTCTCTTTTGCTGATGAGAGAGACGGATGCTTTTCACTGGTTCCCAATTCTGAAGGCACATTAGAGTCACATGGGAGTTTTATATAAATAAACTGGACTCACTCTCAGAGATTCTGATTTAATGAATCAGAGAAGAGCATCAATAATTCTAAAGTGCTCCAGAAGGGATTAGAAGTATAGACTTGCTTTCTTTGTCTCTTTTGTCTGATTCTAATTCTCTTATGACCAGTGGTTTTCTGGGGATTAGACCCTGATACAGAGAAAGGAGGAGAGGCTCTGTGTGGGAGACATGAATGCACAATTATAGAAATACAAAATCACACAATTTTATGTTATTATAAAAATTAGTTTCTTGAAAGTTTTGTTAGTATGAATCTTTCTATCAGAGGGGAATCCATGTTTCTTAGGTTGATGAAAGTCAATCTCTGAAACTGTAAAATCAGAGATTAGGTCCTGGGATTGTTGTTGTTATGTGCCATGGAGTCAGTTCTGACTCATAGCGACCCTGCACGGGGTTTCTGAGTCTGTAAATCTTTACGGGAGCAGAAAGGCTCATCTTTCTCCTGCGGAACTGCTGGTAGTTTCGAACTTCTGACTGTGCGATTAGCAGCCCGATTCATAACCACTACGCTCCCAGAACTCCTTAGGCCCTGGGATGTAGGCATAGAAATACTAATCTTGAGAAGCCATGTTTGGATGTCCAGCCAGCTTGATTTCTCATCACCACCTCCTTTCCTTCTACCTAATCATGTCACGTAGTAGTTACGAATTGGGCTGTGAACTGCAAGGTCAGCAGTTCAAAACTACCAGCTGTTCTGCAGGAGAAAGATGAGGCTTTCTGCTCCCGTAAAGATTTACAGTCTCGGAAACCCTGTACAGGGTCGCTATGAGCTGGAACCGAATCCATGGCACATAACAACAACAATCATGTCACTGCACATAAAATCCTTTGATATCTCATTATCCTCAAGTAAAGCTCAGATATCTCAGTATGACCCAGAGGATTCATGACCAGAAACCTCCAGCTTCTTCTTCTAGTCTTCTGCTTAACCTTACTGAATTATGAGTACTTGCCCCTGAATATACCAAGTGTGAGCATTTTCCCTTGAATAAACTGTTCCCCATATCTAGAATATTCTTCTAGGTTTCCTTATAAAGGTCACATCTGCTGGGAATCCTTCTCTGCTCTCTAGGACTAGATTCGTTGCTTTTACTAATTAATCCATTCATAAGCTTGACAAACATTAATCTTAAAAAGGAGGAGAAGGAGGAGGCCTGGCAATCTCCTTCCGCAAAATCAACCATTAAAAACCCTTTGGAGCACAGTTCAACTCTGAAACAATTGGGGTTACCATGAGTCAGAGTCGATGGCAACTGCTTAGACGGTACGCTGGGTTTGAGGAAATTACCTTGACAAGGATCACCAGCTTCTACTCATTTCTGTCTAGGTCTCACTAGTTCCAAGAAGGGTTCCTGATTTCTCACATTCAGGTGATTATGTCTCCCCATGGACTCCCACAGCACTCTTCACTGCCCTACCACCCAGGTCTTGTGTGCCCGAGAATCTCTGGCTTCACTTATCCAAATTCACATTCAGGCTTTTAAATCTGTGAAGGTAAATCAGATTTATTTAATGGTATATTTCCCAAATAAAAAAAACTCAAGCCCACTGCCACCAAGTAGACTCCAACTCACAGTGAGCCTGACGAGGGTTTCTGAGGATGTAAATTCTTACAGGAGCAGAAAGACTCATCTTTCTCCTGTGGAGGATTGGTAGGTTTGAACTCCTGACCTTGCAGTTAGCAGTCCAGTGCATAGTCTACATACATATCTAAGCAATGCTGTTACCAAACTTAGGATTTAACAAGTATTTGTAGAAAGAATGGTGTGTGTTTTTTCCATGCTAATGTAAAAGGATCTGAAATTTTTAAGGTGACAGCGAGGTATTTAAGAGTCTTTATGTGATTGACAGCTATAAATGTGGAAACTGGGTTTAAAGAGAAGACAGAAATTGAAATATATACTGAGTATTTGCAACACAGAAAAGTTTTGTCTCAACTTCCCTATTGTCCCAAGTAGTATGTCTTAGAATCACCCTGCACTTCATTTATTTCTGGAAAGGGCCCAAAGCAAGATAAGGACTAATGAAAGAAGTAGGTTAAAGGTAATTTAAAAAACATAGTTCACAGATAAATCTGCAACCTATAACTCTGCCACTGATGTTTCAAATATCAGTAGGGGCCCCCATGGTGAACAGGCAGCAGTGGATCTTCCAGAATAAGAACAGACTAGAATGGAGGGACCGGCAGTCCACTTCTCATGAATAATTGTGAAACATTGTCTGACATAGTGTCAGGAGATGAGCCTCTCAGGTTGGAAGGCACTCAAAATATGGCTGAAGGAGAGTTACCTAGCCAAAGTAGGGTGGACCTTAATGATGCTTTTGGGATCTTCATTTTCTCATGGACCATGACTTAAAATAAGAAACAGGTACAAACATCCATCAGTAATTGGAAAGTGGAATGCAAAGGGAGAGTAAAAAATGAGCTGCACTCTGGTTATATTGAAATGCCAGGTTGTTATATTAAAATTCATGTCCACAGCTGATGATAACATTGATTGTGCACGTGAAATGATACTGTCAAATAGACGAGTGACATGGGATTATGTAACAAATCATTTGTGAATCAGCCAAGGCTCTGCCTATGAAATAATCCATGACAGACTCAAGTTTCGAAAAGTTTGTGTGAGATGGGTACCAAAAAAACACACAGAAGAGCATAAACAGAAGCGTTTGGACATTGGCAAACAAAATTCGGACTGATGGTAAAAGTTTCTTTTAAAAAATCATTACTGGTGACGAGATAATGGATTCTTCACTATGAGCCTTAGAGTAAACAGCAGAGTATGAAATGGAAACATCCACTTCATGAAAAATTGCCAACCATGAAAAAGTCCCAAAGTCAACCAACCACCTGCTGGAAAATTAGTGCTTACAAGGGCCAGTACTGGAAAACTATCAGGAAAAAGCTCAACAATTAACACTGCTCCTTCCAGTGAGAAGCTATCTGAAGAGCTGAAGTCCAAACTTTGGATTAAACTCAGAGGACTGCTATGCAAGGGCTTGTGATCTTGCATGACAATGCACATCCTCACACCTTTGCCCACACTGTTGACACTGCAAGAACTTCATTTTGAGAGGTTAAAGCATCCTTCTTACAGTCCTGATCTTGCTCCATTGAACTTTCATATGCTTGGTCGCCTAAAAACAGCCCTTTGAGGACAAAGATTCACTTCTGATGGAAAAGTAAAGGGGAAGACCCCCAATAAGATGGATTAACACAATAGGCTAAAACATAAAAATAATTGTGAGGATGGTACAGGGCTGCCTTTTGTTGTGCATGGGATCACAATGAGTTGAAGCCAACTCAATGGCACCTACAACAGCAACAAGAGACACATTTATAATAGGAGAATGTCTTCATCCTTAGTCCTCACCAAACCACACAGGGTTCTTTCAGAGGAAACAGTACAACCCAAAAAGTTCTATTTGAGTGCTAACTATGGTGAGATACCAAAAAGATGCAGAGGGAGGACCTCTCTTGTCAAAATGACGAATGTGTACAAACTTATTTTTTTGTGAATCTGACACTCAATTGTGTTTGGAAGTTGCCATTTACCAAACAAAAGACCCCATATATTTACCTATGTTGCAAATATGAAGTGGCTTCACAAATTTTGTGCTAAAATGAAATGGAATTTTTCCATGAACTTTTTGAAGCCCCTCTGTATAATATAGTAGAACATACAAGAGGGGAAGTTATGAAAACTTCTTAGTCATAACCAAGTACGTTGAAGAATGAGTCACTGAGCCTGGGGACTCCGGACCATAGTTTCAGAGGACATAACAGTCAACTGTCACAGCATAGTTCCCACAAAAACATGTTCTATGTCTTACTTTGTTGAGTAGCAGAGAAAAGAAAAGTGAAGATAATTAAAGACTCCTAGAAATAATTAGTCCAAAGGACTAATGGACCATAGGAACCTCCATGACCTGGAAACCAGAACCAGGTGGTACTCAACTACCACTACCAATGGTCTGAAAGGGATCACATTAGAAGGTTCTGGATACAGTGGGAGAAAATTATGGAAAAAAGCTCAAAACCATAAAAATCAAAAGATCAGACTTATGGTTGGATAGAGATTAATGGAACCTCTTAGACCTTCATTATCCTACAAGGACTGGAATTGAACTCACCCCCTCAGTTGCCAACCAATCAATTGACAGGGACATAAGGTAAACATTAGGGAGATACCACTCCTTAGAGCAATCATTTGAGATCTAAAAGGCAGCATTTGTCCAAGGATAACGCTCAGAAGGCAGGAAGGATTATGAAAGAAAGATGGATGGGAAATACAGGAAGGAAGTGGAATGAGTGGCATTACATTGTAGAGGTTGCAATCAATGATATGAAACAAAATGTGTATGAATTGTTGAATGGAAAAATGACTGACTATGTAAACATTCAACCAATTCACAGTAAGTTATTTTTTCAAAGTCTTTACATGCTTATTTCACTATGGTATTACACAGAAGACAAAACAAAACACCACATTTTTGTAATTTACCCACATAGACCTGGGATTTAGGTTCAAGTTTTTGTCCCAGTCATGTGCTCTCTATTCCATTTTTAAATTCTAAACTTTAAAGAATTCTACTAAAAAATTCCACAGTACCTTCATGTTTTATAAGATCATTACAAAAGTATTAAAAAAAACTTTTTATTGTAAATTGGGTGAAGGTTTACAGGCAAGATCATCAGCTCTATACTCACCAAACTATACACCTTGTTTTAGTTCAATTATTATAATCCCCTCCTTGCAACATTTATCCTACTTCCTCCCTGTGGCTCCCCATTTACATCTTATATTTCACAAATGAACAAGGCAGAAATAGTTGATGTATACTTACAAAACAAAAACAACAGAAATCTTTTAAATGCCCAGAGGGTACATTCTGTAAGCCAGCCTCCTGCCCTCATATTATACACATCTCTCTGCTGTCACTGCTTTACTAGGTAGGGGTCTCACACTCCACTCATGCTCTTCCTTCTTGATGGTCCTGGGATCATCTACTCCTGAAGTGAAAGATTACCTACTCTTTTCTCTTAGTTACGCATCTTCTACAATTACAATTGTGACGATAGCAATTCATCCTTCTGTTTTTCACAATTGAGTTATAAAATCTTATAAAATCTTCATCCCCCATCCTCTTTCACTGGATCCATCTAGGAAAGAGGGAAACTATTCAGTAGGGATTCAACTCTACCCCCTTCATTCTGCAACTAAACACACTCATGAAAGCTTGCAAGCTAGTCACTTCATGCCTTTGTAGCCCTCCAATTTTGATAGCTAATGCGCAAAATTCTCGTCCGTATCAACTCAGTACAAATGAAACAAGTTGTTTCTTGCTGTGAAGAATCCTTCCATTCTGATTGGAATGTTGAGTCACTGCATTCAAATGCAATAGTCTATTTTGTCAAATTGAAACACTTTGCACTTGCTCTCGTATATCAAACATCTTTTTATTCCTTGCTTTGAGTTCTGGTCAACTAGCCTTCCAAGCTAGGTCAAATGGGTACTAGCTGCAAGTTTGAGGATTCACACGCACCACCCTGCACTTCAGACCTGTTGGTTGCTTCACATTCAGTTGTAGATTCCAGGGGCTAGGTCAGTGCCCATGTGATCAGGAGTTCACATATCTTCCTAAATTTTAGACCAGCAAGCCCTTCCCAACTCTCTCTCTCACCTGGTTCTGACTCATAGCAACCCTGTATAGGGTTTCTGAGGAGTGACTTAAGAGTTTGAAATGCCAACCTCATGGTTCAAACCAACCTTGAGGTT
>NW_006408527.1:14133988-14139075 GCF_000296735.1 Chrysochloris asiatica
CGACCCTGTACAGGGTTTCCAAGGTTGTAAATCTTTACGGGAGCAGAAAGCCTCATCTTTCTCCCGTGGAACAGCTGGTAGTTTCAAACTGCTGACTTTGCGGTTTATAGCCCAATTCATAACCACTACGCTACCAGAGTTCCTTATAAGGTTGGAATGAACTCAACAGCAATGAGTTTGGTATTTTCACTTTTACTTTTCCTTAGAATGGTATCTGAAGTAGATACACTTGAATTTTTCTGTCTTTCATAACTGAGATTAGGGGCTCAGATTCTAGTCCCAATTCCATGACGACCACAAAAATTGGGGACAAGTCACATTTGTTCTCCAGACCTTTGTGTTTGTTTTCATTGGGAAAAGTCTGCTTTTGTAAAGATTATGACCTTGTAAAGCCAATGGGACAGTTACACTCTGTCCTATGGGTAGCTATGAGTCAGAATCAACCCAACAGTATCTAATAACAACAAAAAGCTAGGGAGGGTTTGAATACTACCATTTTAAAGACATGTTTATAGTTTTAGATTCTCTGGGTTCTAAGACTTTTTTTTCAGCACGGTCAAGGGTGATCTAATGCCATACTTAGTGCTGGTGAAGATACGGGGCAACAGAATCTTTCACACACTCCTTGTGGGAATGCAAAATGGAACAAGCATTTTAGAAAAGAGTTTGATATTTTTAAAAAATGTATATACACTTAACATATAACCCAATAGTTCTACTCCTAGGTATTTAGCCCATAAAAATGAAAAATTATATATATTCAGACACTTGCACACAAATGCCCAGAGAGCTTTATTTGCTATAGCCCAAACCTGGTACCAATCCAAATGAGCAAAATGATAGACAAATTATGATATATAGCTAGAAATTAAATCTATTCAACAATAGAAAAGAATAAACTATTCATTTATGCTAAAAACTTGATCTAATGAAAATAGGTCTACATCTAATATTCTGACTTTATCTTAGTTTTTACAGTGAACTAACAACAAGGTCAGTGGTTCAAATCCACCAGTTGTTCCTCAGAAGAACACTTAACAACATTCACCTCCCAAAGCATTGTGCACTCTTCAAAAATACACTGTGTCAAAATGGTAGTTTTAGCATTCCCAAGTGACTCAAATCATGTTCCTTCTTAATGTTCTTTGATAACAACAACAAAACAAAAGCAAATCTTTGCCCTAAAGAATCAATTATCTTCAGCCCTGGTTGTACATGACTGAGTGCATGCAGTTGAGCCAGACTCCAGAAATTGATGCTAGGTATCACATAAACAATTTCTTAGTGTTACTGGCTTATGTTAGTGCTGACTAAAGAACATTTGTATTTTGCATTTCTAATACATTTTTTTAATGACAGGCAATCAGACATTATATTTGGCTATTTGGACAAAAGAGTCTTTACCCCGTTTTGGAAAATCCCTATCTCAGACCAAGAAAAACCAGTGCTTTTTCCAGGATAGTAAAGGGGTATTATAGTTGATCCTGGAATTCCATGACTTCTAAAAAAACACTAATGTTCTGAGCTCATCTAATGGGATAATTGTTTATTTTCTTTTTCAACCCTTCCAAATCCTCTTTCAGGTCATGTTTTTAGCACAGTCATATAAATTCACTATTTCAACGATAAGTTATACAGGTAAATTAAATCTCAACCTCATTTATATGTCACTAGATCATTTAGCCTGGTGTGGCATGGTAGGATAAGCAATGGACTGTTAACCTAAATGTCGGCGGTTCAAACCCACCAGTCACTCTTTGGAAACCCTATACAGGCTCGCTATAAGTTGGAACCATAGAACTTAAAGACTTCTGATCATTTGACCAGTGACATCATCTCTTTAAAGCATTTGGAATTATAGGATTGGAATTGGAAGACATTTCTAGCAATAGTACAATGCAATGGTTTCTGAATATGCTGGGCATTACAACAATCACCCAGGAGCATGTCAAAGATACAGGTTCTTGTACCTCAATCCAGTTCAAGTAGCTCCGAACCCCAGATGACATTTATATTTTCAGTGATCTTCCCGGGTGATGATTTTGAGACAGTCATCTTGACACCAATACTTGAAAAAACTGCAGGGGCCACTGAATATTTCAATCCTCTGCCATATGCAAGACTTTGCTTTAGCATTCTCCCAAAAAGTGTTACTCTCCCTTGACTTGATGTTTGTTAAGATGTTCTCTCATTTTGTGTTTTTGCACAGGGACAAAATTTGCCTACTTGCTCTTTTCACCTATTATTGGCATTACTGAGTTCTGCTATTTGGAATAGTACAGATTGATTCTAACATTACTTTACATATTTGACACCAGCTATAAAGTCTTTCCCTTCTATGGTGGTGGTGGTGTGCCGCTAATTGATTCCAACTCATAATGACCATGTACAGGGTGTCCAAAGCTATAAATTATTGTTGTTGTTAAATGCAGTTGTGTCTGTTTCAACTCATAGTGACCTTGCATAGGGTTTCCAAGGAGTGACTGGTGAATTTGAATTGTCGACCTTGTAGTTCAAACCAACCTTGCAGTCCAGTGCTTATTCTACAGTGCCACACGAGGTTCGAACAATTGACCTTGCAGTTAGCAGCCCAGCTCATATACTACCAGGACTCCTTCCCTTCTATTCGTTGTTGTTGTTAAGTGCCATCGAGCCGGGATCCGACTCATAGTGACCCTGTACAGGGTTTCCAAGACGCAGCTGGTGAGTCAGAACTGCCGGCCTTAACGGCCCACATCAACGTTGCAGTTTACCACACTAACCAGCAACTTCACACTTCAGAAGTCCTTCTATAGGCCACGTATTTTATCTTTTTAATTCATTATATTATGGATTCAAATTCTGCTATTATTATCTCCACTCACTGCTGAATCCAACCCCATTTGCTCATTTGTTGGTGTTGTTAAGTGTCGTTTAGTCGGTTCCAACTCATCGCTACCCTATATAGGGCTCCCAAGGAGCAGCTGGTGAGTTCGAACTGCCAACCTTGTAATTCAAATAGACCCTACAGTCCAGCACTTATCCTACAGGGCCACACCAGGACTCCATTTGCTCATATTCCTTCTAAAGTGTCCCAGGCAAAACTTACCTCAATATCATGCAGTGTAACCAACACAGGGATGGATAAAATCATTTTCCTCCTAAATTCTTGTTGTGTGCCATGAAGTTAGTTCTGACTCATAGTGACCCCTCTATATGGTTCCAAGGAGGAACTGATGGGTTTGAGGCACGGACATTTCAGTTAGCAGTCCAGTGCTTATCCTACAGTGCTACACAAGAACTCCCTATATTAATGTGAGCAGGACAACATAAGTGATTCGGATGGTTCCATTACATTGTAGACTCATGTTGAGTCCTTTAAATCATGAAGCTTTTGTTTCTCAAATGTGCTACTCTGAAGCCAACTGATTAGAAGAGATTTATATTTGTGCCCATTCCAAAGAGAAGTAACCAAAAGGAATGCAGAAATCATCAAACAATATAATTAATATCACAGACAAGTAAACTTTTGCTTGTTGTTTGTTGTTAAGTGCCATGAAGTCGATTTCAACTCATCGCGACCCTGTTTAAGATTTCTGAGGTTTTTAAAAATTTTTGCAGGAGCCGAAAGCATCATCTTTCTTTCGCTGAGCTACTGGTGGACTTGAACTGCCAAACTTGTGGTTGGTTCACAGTCCAGTGCTTATTCTATGGAGCCAACACATTCCCAAAATTTCGCTTTGGAAATTTGGTTGCAACAGTATATCTACAGAGCACTGCCGGAAATTCAAGCTGGATTCAGAAGAGGATGTGGAACAAGGCATATCATTGCAGACATCAGATGGATCCTGATTAAAAGCAAAGAATACCAGAAAGATGTTTACTTGTGCTTTATTATCTATGCAGAGGCTTTCAACTGTGTGCATCATGATATGGTTAACATTGCAAAGAATAGGTATTTCAGAACACTTAACTGTGTTCATGAGGAACCTGTACATGGACCAAGAAGCAGTTATTAGAACAGAACAAGGGGATACAGAGTGGTTTAAAATCAGGAAAGCTTTGTGCCAGGGTTGAATACAATCATCATATTTATCCAACCTGTATGGTGAACAAATATATATCCGAGAAATCAAAAGTAAAGCATGGCATCAGAATTGGAGGAAGACTCATTAGCAGGTAGTGTAATGATTATGAGTCAGACTGCCTATCTCAAATCAGCAGTCCGAAACTATTAGCGGTTTTAGAGGAGAAAGATGAGGCTTTCTGCTCCCACAAAGAAACAGGATCACTATGAGTCAGGACTATCAAACCAAACCCACCATATGCAGATGACACAACTTTGTTTGCTCAGACCCAAGATGAATTAAAATATATACTGATGAAAATGAAAGACTACAGTCTTCAGTATGGATTGCACCTCAGTGTAAAAAAAAAACAAAGCAAAGATGGTCACAACTTGACCAATAATACCAACATGATAAATGGAGAAAAGATGGAAATTGTCAAAGATTTCATTTTGCTTGTATCCACATCAACACTCATGGAAGTGAAAATCAAGACATCAAACAATATATTGTGTTAGGTAAATCTGCTGTACAAAACCTCTTTAAAGTATTAAACAGCAAGATTGTCAATTTGAGAACTAAGGCACACCTGAGCCAAGCTATGGCATTTTCAGCAGCCTGGTATGCTTGTGAACTTTGGATAATGAATAAGGTAGCCCATAGAAGATTCGATGCCTTTGAGTTATGGTGTTGGAGAACAGTATTAAAAGTACTGTGGCAAGGATCATTCCCACCCCTCCATACACAGAGTAGACAGAGATGGGCAACTTGAACACTGGCTACCCAAAGTAGCCGGGGGGTGGGGTGGGGTGGTGGTGGTGGTTTACAAAGGCAAGAAGTGACTGGCTTGCAAGCTTTCAAGAAGGAACCTAGATCCAGAGGATGTGGAGGGAACCTAGATCCAGAGGGTGTGGAGGAAGGTAGAATCTCCACTGAGTAGTATCCAATCTGTCTAGGCGGGGCTGATGAAAGGAAATACAGATAGGTGTCTTGTGATACAACAGTGAATAATTGTTATCAGGACTGATTGTGAGGGTTGGA
>NW_006408527.1:14139650-14147124 GCF_000296735.1 Chrysochloris asiatica
GAACTGCCAGAAGAACAAACAAATCTGTGTTGGAAGAAGTACAGCCAGCCAGAATGCTCCTTAGGAAGCCAGATGGTGAAACTTCATCTCTTATACTTTGGACATGTTATTAGAAGTGCCCAGTCCCTATGGAAGGACATCATGCTTGGCAAAGTGAAGTGTCAGGGGAAAAAAATGAGAGACTCCCAACAAGATGGAGTGACACAGTGGCAGCAGTAAAGGGCTCAAACACAACAATTATGAGGATGGCACAGAACCAGGCAGTGTTTCATTCTATTGTGCATAGAGTTGCTATGGGTTGGAACTGACTCGATGGCATTTAACAACAACAAAAACAACAAGGATTAGAGTAAAAATATAAATTTAAACACAAACTTGTAGATTATGCATGTACTTCACAGCAGCATTTAGCAATTGCTGAATTGACTGTACCTCTTCAAAAGAGTTTCATTTCCTCTCCTTAGAGTTGGTGAGAGGTACCCTAATGGTGCAGTGGTTAAGCAGCTGTTAACTATAAGGTCAGTAATTCAAACCCATCAGTCACTTTAGAGGAAAAATATATAGTCAGTTTCCATAAAGATTACAGCCTACGGGGTGGTTTTATTCTCTCTTCTAGAGTCTCTGCACAAGACCTTTTAAAGTGTTGAAGAGCAAAGATGTCAGCTTGAGGACTAAGGTGCGTCTGACCCAGGCCATGGTGTTTTCAATAGCCTCATATGTATGCGAACATTGGACCGTGAATAAGGAAGATCGTAGAAGAATCGATGCATTTGAGTTATGGTGTTGGAGGAAAATATAGAAAGTGCCATGGGCTGCCAAAAGAATCAACAGATCTGTGTTGGAAGATGTGCAGCCAGAGTGCTCCTTGGAGGCCAGGATGGCCAAATTTTGTCTCTCATACTTTGGACATATTGTCAGGAGGGACCAGTCACTGGAGAAGGATATCATAGTTGGTAAGATGGAGGGTCAGAGAAAAAGAGGAAGACCCCCAGCGAGATGGGTTAGCAAATGGGCTCAAGCATGGCAACAATTGTGAGGTAGGCCCAGGACCATGCAGTATTTCATTCTGTTGTACATAGGGTTGCTATGAGTCAGTACCGACTTGATGGTACCCAACTTTAACTTTTAACTAGAGTCTCTATGAATCAAAATCAGCTATGTGTTGGAATGAACTGGTTGGCAATGGCTTCGGTATAGTTGGTGAATTTTATTACTATTTCACTCTAGATATTCTGACTGATGTAACTTACATAATTAAATTCACTTCCTCCCCACCCCCACCCCATGGGGTTTTTCTTATATTCTCATAAGAGTTCCCATAGGAAATAGGAACCAGGGTACATTGCACTTGCTTTTCAATTCTTCTTTTTTCTGATCTTAGGTTAAGGAGGGTTTGTGACAACAGTAACTTTGAAGGTTGATTTTAAGTCTGTGATTAAAAAAAACAACTACACTGGCTCTTCTGATAGGGATCACAAAAGACGGAGGAGAAAAATGTAGAACAAAATTCTGAGTCATAAATAGAAGAGACCTTCTGGTCTGAAAGAGACTGGGAGATGACTTGAGACTAGGGTCCTTACATTTCCTTCAAACCTGGAACTGAACCCATACCCAGAGGTTACATCTTGCAGCCAAACAATAGGTGGGCCCATTAACACCCATGTGGAATGTGCTCCTCAGAACAATCAACTACAGGAGACCAGAAGGGCAGCATCTACCCAAAACTATGTATGTTGTTCCAAAGGAGCTATGGTAGCATAGTAGTTATGAGTCAGGCTGCTAACCTCAAGGTCAACAGTTAAAAATTACCAGCCGCTCCGTGGGAAAAAGATGAGGCTTTCTGCTCCGGTAAAGATTTACAGTCGCGGAAATCCTATGCAGAGTCGCTATGGTTCAAACCAACCCCACAACACATCACCACCATGTGTGATGAGGTTGCAAGGTCACAAGGTCAGTTTGAATCCCAAGGTCTGCAAGCACTTCAAACCCACCAGTTGCTCCTCAAATGCCTACATAGGTTCGCTGTGGGTTGGAACCAACTTGATGGCACTTAAAAACAACAACAAAGTTCAGAAGACAGGAAAGAGCAGGAAAGATAGGCAAACGGAAAGGGCAGGAAAGATAGGCAAACGGAAATGGAGAACACATATAGGAAGTGGAAAGAGTGCTGTTATTTTGAGGGGAATAAACAACTAAGTCACAAAGCAAAATGTGTACAACTTGCTGAATGTGACATTAATGTGCTCTGCAAACTTTCACCAACACCACAATGAAGTGTTCAAAAAATATAATTACAATAATAAACAGGAAACAGCTTTAACATTATTTTTTTTTAAAGGCTAATCTAGTGGTGCTGTAGAATAAGCACTGGACTGCTAACCACAAGGTTGGGCTCTGCAGAAGAAAACTGAGCCTTTTACTCCTATAACGATTTATAGCTTCAAAAACCCTCTACAGAGCCGCTTTGAGAAGGAACAATCAATTAATGGCAATGAGAGTTGTTGAGTGGCCAATATTAGGAATAATCAGAGTTTGAATTAAGACTAAATGTGTGACCTTTAAATTAAAATAAAAAGCTGTATCATGGCGCTTAAAGATATAACTTTAAAACAGTTTTAGAACTTCTGTGAAGATGCAGATCTAATCCTAAATTGTTTGTGCTGCTGTTAAGTACTGTACAGTTGGTTCTGACTCAATAACGACCCTGTATAGCGTAGTGGTTACGAATCGGGCTGCGAACCTTAAGGTCAGCGGTTTGAAACTACCAGCTGCTCCGCGGGAGAAAGATGAGGCTTTCTACTCCCATAAAGATTTACACCCTCGGAAACCCTGTACAGGGTCGCTATGGGTCGGAACTGACTCGACGGCACTTAACAACAACAAATAGGGTTTCTAAGGCTGTAAATTTTTGCAGGAGCAGAAAACCTTATCTTTCTCCCTGGGAGTGACTGGTGGGTTTGAACTGCCAACCTTACAGCTAACAGTCTTGGGCTTTTCCTACAGTGCTTCTCAAATTCTCTCTTTCCTTTTTTTTTTTTTTTTTCTGGCTTGAAAACTATGACATGGAGGAGTATGTAAGGAATAATAAGAGTTTGACATTCATAATATAAATAATTATACCATTTTATAGTAAAGACTATCTTAGAATTATAATATATAATGTTCTGGTGATTGTGATAGTGGTGTGCCATGGAATCAGTTTCGACTCATAGCAACCCTGCACAGGGATTCTGAGGCTGTACATCTTTACTGGAGCAGAAAGCCTCATCTTTCTATGGCAGAATGGCTGGTAGTTTAGAACTGCTGACCTTTAGGCTAGCAGTCTGACTCATAACCACTGCGCTACCAGAGCTCCTTATAATCTGTTACTCTTGTAACAGAGAAATTGTGAGATAGATCCCTTTATTTAACACAACCCAAAGGAGTCCTGGTGTGGTGCTGTGAGTTAATGCTCTGGACTGCAAAGTTGGTTTGAACCACAAGTTTGGCAGTTCAAGCTCACCAGCCACTCCTCAGAAAGCCTATACAGGATAGCTATGGGTTGGAATCCACTTGACGGCACTTAACAACAACAAAGGTAAAGTAATGGGAGTGTCTTAATATTCTAAAATGATTCAATCTCCATTAATAAGTCCAGTGAAGTATAAATTTTGGCTCCATTTGTTTATCGTCTGTAGCCCCTTCTTCCAGCACTCGAGCTGGTTCCTTTGAAATTTCTGGCTCCAGATGTTTGTAATGATAAGTTTGAGAAGTCAGAGGCAGATGCACTGAAGAATACTTCATCACCTCTCAGAGGAATGGTTTCCACCCCTGGCCAATCGTGAGAATCTGTTGAGAAGCTTTTTTTTTTTAATTTAGATTCCCAGCTGCCCCAAAACCTATTAAGTCAGGTTATCTGTGGGTAATTTCTGGTCAGTTTATAAATGAAAAAGCTTCCCAGGTGATGCTGATGATCAGTGAAGGTTGTGAACCAACCATAAGAAACTCCGGTAAATGGGTAAATGGGTAAATTTGAATGACATTGAGAGGAAGTATGCAAGCCTAAATATACATTTTACAGTTGCTACCAGCTGAAGACATGTAAAACGAAGTCTATGAGGATGAATTCAGCGACAGACCATGAAAACCTATCCCTACTGGATTTATTTTTTAAAAAAATAGTATAAACTCCAATGTTGTTTCTTTTACAGTCTTCCTTATTCGTTGTCCAAATTTCAAATGCACAGTTGCTAAGTGCTGTCGAGTCAGTTCCGATTCACAGTGACCTTGTATAGAGTTCCTGTGGTGAGCTTGAACCACTGACCTTGTAGCTCAACCTGGCCTTGCAGTCCAGCAGATTAACCCACTGCACCACACCAGAACTCCATAAACAACATCAGATGTAAAGCTCATTATATATTGTCATTATCTTGAGTTTGAAGAGGAAGGATAACATTTAGTCTGACTTCAAGTTGTTGCTGTTAAGTGCTGTTGAGTTGATTCCAACCTCATAGTGACCCTGTAGAGGGCTTCCAAGCAGCAGCTGGTGTACTTGAACTGCCACTTTGCAGTTCAAATGGCTTTGCAGTCTGATGCATTAACCCACAGCGTCACACCAGGACTCCATGACTTCAAGTAGACACATCAAACTACTCCCAGGGTAACACCCTTGACCTTATTGTTGTTATCTGTATTGGTTGCCATGGAGTCGCTCTTGACTCACTGTGTCCCTGTGAGTTAGAGAGTAGAACTGCTCCTTAGTGTTTTCTTGGCAGTAATCTTTATGGAACTAGACTGCCAGACCTTTTCTTCCATGGTACTGCAATCTAGATGGATTTGAACCCATCCAGAGCAAATCATTTGTGTCACCTAGGGACCTATACCTGCTATGTCTTAATGTTGCAAAATCACTTCTTTTGAACATCCTGCTCTCTGTAATTTCTTCCTGTAATTCATCTTACTACTCAACTATTCCTTCTTGACAATGGTTTTGAACCTCTCTGGGGTGCTTTGATTCTCTTCTAATTAGTCTACTTACTCTTTTTTCAGTTACTTCTTTAATCATGTAGAGACTATAATAACACTCCTGCCAAAACCACTTGCTCCTTAGCCTTAGCATTTTCTTATCAGAAGTGTTTATTGTTGTTAAGTGCCACTGAGTTGGTTCTGACAATGACCCTGTGTAGGGTTTCTGAGGAGCATCTAGTGAATTGGAACTGCTGACCTTGAATTTGAAACTGACGTTTTGGTCCAGCACATTAGAAAACTCCAAACTTCAATCAACTCTATATTCTGCTATTTCTGTACCTGGGCACTGTCATAGAAGGTCATGCTGCAGGTCACTCTGGTGGCACCAAATCCAGTGTAACCAAATGGGTCCTCAGTCTTGAAGACAAAGAAGTTGTCTTTTCTTTTGGTTTACTCACTTTCTCAGTGCTAACTTCTTACCTACTTCACACTTCTCACCCCTCCACCTTCCCACTACACACTGAAAATATTGAAACCATCAAAGATAGACTCTCCAGATTTTCTGCTATAAACCTCATTAACCTCCATCTGCACACACCTTTTCCTTCTCCCCGCCTGACTTTTATTCAAGGTCAAGCTTTCAATATTGGATTCTGGTCTCACCTGATTACCCAGAAACCTTACTCTACCAATTGCAGCTATTTCTTCTAATTGGATGCTTTAACATTTAAACAAGCTAAAAATGTCTTCAAAGTTGTTGTGGTGCGTTTTTTTTTTTTTTTTTTTTAAACTTTTATAATCAGACCGCCTTCTAGCTAATACTTTCAGAACCAGAATTTTTGACCTCTTAAAGATTTATGGATGCCTTATCATTTTCAACATGTTTTTGTAATATTCAGTCTACTTTAATCTGACCACTGCTTATCTCAATAAGGTAACAATTACCTCCAAATCACCAAACTCTGAGTAGAATTTGACATTGCTACCACTCTTTCTTTCTTGAAGAAATTTGTTTTGCTGGCTTCCATGATAATATTATCTATTACTATTACTAGCTGGAGACCTGGTGTGGCACTGTGGGTTAATGTGCCAGACTGCAAAGCCGTTTGAACTTCAAGGTCACTAGTTCAAGCTTACCAGCTGCTCCTTTGAAACCCTATGCAGGGTCGTTATGGGTCAGAACCGACTTGACGGCACTTAACAACAACAACATTACTACCTAGGTCTATGATCACATTTCCTTGCTCTTCCAGATTCATCCTCCTTTTATGACCTTTGAATATTGTAGTTTCTCTAGGCTCAATCTTGGGCTGTCTTCACAGACAAATATATGGCATGTAGATGACTTTTGCTCCTTAGAAACCCTATACAGGGTTGCTATGAGTTGAAACTGACTCAAAAGCACTTAACAATGACAATGACATGGAGCCTAATAAGGAGTCCTGATAGTGAAGTGAAATACGAGCTGGTTTTCTAATCACTTCTCAGGAGAAAGATGAGGCTTTCTGTTCCCATAAAGATTTATAGCATCAGAAACCCTACACAGAGTATCTATGAGTCTGAACATACTCTATAGCAAACAACCACCACCGTGGAGCATAACAGAGACTGGAGCTGAAGAAAGAGAGAATAAGTTTATGAAAGTCAACAAAGGACCTTGGACATATCACACCTGAACTTAGAGACCATCTCAAGAACAGATTTGAGGCATTGGACACTAATGACTGAAGACAAGAAGAGTTGTGGGATGACATCAAGAACATCACACAGAAAGAAAGCAAAAGGTCATTAAAAAGACAGAAAGAAAGAAAAGAACAAAATGGATATAAAAAAAAGTCTGAAACATGCTCTTGAGCATGGAGAAGTTAAAGTGCAAGCAAGAAGTGAGGAGTTAAAAGAGCTGAAAAGAAAACTTCCAAGGGGAGCTCTAGAAATCAAAGTCAAGTATTATAAGGAAATGTGCAAAGACCTGGAGTTAAAAAACTGAAGGACTTTGCGCCCGATCAACAGAATGGCATTGCAACTACCCCAAATGACACTGAATGGACCGGCATGAGCGTCTGATCTCCCGATCTCTTGGGAAGCTTAGGTCTTTGTTACACCTGGAGACCCTCCCCCCGTGAAATTCCAGGTTTCAGGAAAATCTCCATACCCCTGCCCAAATCTCCATACCCCCGCCCATTGTAAACTCTCCAGAACTATACCCAGACAACACGGGAACAGACGGGCTCTTGGTCTCCTTTGGTGACATAAGAGTACCCCCTCCCAGGTTTACCCTCAATAAACCTGCCTGCTGTTGAAGCCAAGACTCTCTCTCTCTCTCTCTTTCTCTCTTACAATAAACCAAAAGGGAAGAATATGCTCAACATTTCTCAAGCTAGAGAACTGAAGAAAAATTCAAGCCTCATCTTACAATATTGAACGATTCTATGGGCAAAATTGCATCATCTGCATATCACAGGTTGTTAATGAGTCTTCCTCCAATCCTGATGCCACGTTTTTCTTCATAGAACCCAGCTTCTTGTAT
>NW_006408527.1:14148254-14156182 GCF_000296735.1 Chrysochloris asiatica
GAAAGTGCCATGGACTGCCAAAAGAACCAATAGATCTGTTTTGGAGGAAGTGCAGCCAGAGTGCTCCTTGGAGGCCGGGATGGCTAAGCTTCATCTCTCCTACTTTGGACATATTGTCTGGAGGAAACAATCGTTGGAGAAGGATGTCATGTTGGGTAGGGTGGAGGGTCAGAAAAAAAGAGATAGATAGATCAAAGAGATAGATCAGCCAGGTGGCATCATTGATGGACTCAAGTGTGGCAGCGGTAGTGAGGTAGGCCCAGGATCGGACATTGTTTCGTTCTGCTGTGCATGGGGTCGCTATGAGTCGGTTCCGACTCGATGGCACCTGACAACAGCAACAACAACATGGGCAAAATATTGACTGATGCAGAAAGCATCAAATGAAGATGGAAGGAATACACAGAGTCAATATACCAAAAAGAAACTGATGATGTTCAACCATTTCAAGAGGAACCATAAAATGAAGAGTCAATGGTACTGAAGAAAGAAGTCCAAGGTTCACTGATGGTATTGGCAAAGAACAAGGCTCCAAGAATTGATGGAATACAAAATGCTGAGCATGTTCTTTCCTTTTGATTTTTCAGCTCCAGTTCTTTGCACATTTCATTATAAAACTTGATATTGTTGTCTTGAACTGCTGTTTGAAATTTTCTGCTCAGCTCTTTTATTCCTTATTTTTTCCATGCATTTTAGATTCTCTATGTAGCATAGTGGTTATGAGTCAGGCTGCAAACCGCAAGGTCAGCAGTTCGAAACTACCAGCTGTTCCGCGGGAGAAAGATGAGGCTTTCTGATCCCGTAAAGATTGACAGCCTTGGAAACCCTGTACAGGGTCACTATGAGTCGGAACCAACTCCACGGCACACAGCAACAACAACATGTTCAGCAGCAAGTTTCAGAGTTTCTTCTAACATTCCATTCATTTTGGTCTTACCTTTCTTTCATGTGTTTGTAATGACCTTTTTGGGTTTTTTTCTTCTTTAATTTTTATTGTGAACTGAGTGAAGGTTTACAGACAAGATCATCAGTTTTACAGTCAACAAATCATATACATTGTTTCTTCTCAGTGATTACAATCCCTTCCATGTATAAATAGCCAACTTCCTTTCCTTGGTTTCAATTTCCATTCCACCTTCTTTCCCATCCCTTCTTAATTTTGTCCTTAGGTAAATGTTGCTCTTTTCATCTTGAATGATGGACCATTCCAGGGTGAGCATACTTCATTAGTGTTGTTATCCTCCCTATCTGTAGCTTAACTGAAAATTGGGCCACCTCAAGGGAAGTTGAGGGCTATAGTCTCAGGTTCCTCCAGTTTCTATCTGACCAGAAAGCTGTCTTTTTTTTTTAATTTAAATTTTGAGTTTTGTACCACGTTTCCCCCCACTCTATCCTGTATCTTCTAGAACCCTCACAACAGTTGGTCTTGGTGTTGGACACCATCTAGTTCTTCTGGTCTGTAATGACCTTTTGCTTTCTTCATGGTTGATGTTCTTGATGTTATTCCACAACTCTCCTGGTTTTCAGTCATTGGTGTCCAATGCATCAAATCTGTTCTTGAGAAGGTCTCTAAACTCAGGTGGAATATATTCAAGGTCATGCTTGGCTCTCATGCCCTTCTTTTAAGTTTCTTCAACTTCAATCTGAACTTGCATATAAACAATTGATGGTATTCCACAGTCTGGTTGTAGCTTTGTTTTGGCTGATGATACTGAGCTTTTCCACATTCTCTTCCCCACAGATGTAGTCAATTTGATTTCTGTGTATGTCATATGGTGAGGTCCATATATATGTTGAAGGAGCTATGGTAGCGTAGCGGTTACGAATCAGGCTGCGGACCACAAGGTCAGCAGTTCGAAACTACCAGCAGTTCTGCGGGAGAAAAATGAGGCTTTCTGCTCCTGTAAATATTTACAGCCTTGGAAACCCTGTGCAGGGTCACTATGAATTGGAACCAACACCATGGCACATAATCACCACCATATATATGTTGTTGTTAAGTGCTGTCAAGTCGATTCCGACTCATAGCAATCCTGTATAGGGTATCCAAGGAGCAGCTGGTGAGCTTGAACCACCGACCTTGCAGTTCAAATGACCTTGCAGTCTGACACATTAGCCCACAGTGCCACATAGTTGCTTTTTATGTTGTTGTAAAGTGGTATTTAAAATGCATAAGTAGTTGTTGTTGTTAGGTGCTGTTGAACCAGTTCTGACTCAGAGTGACCTTATGCATAACAGAATGAAACACTGTCTGGTCCTGCACCATCCTCACATCCTCACATCATCCTGCATCAATGGTAAGCTTTAGCCCATCGCTA
The DNA here is from genome assembly GCF_000296735.1 of Chrysochloris asiatica. Taxonomy (NCBI): domain Eukaryota; kingdom Metazoa; phylum Chordata; class Mammalia; order Afrosoricida; family Chrysochloridae; genus Chrysochloris; species Chrysochloris asiatica. The sequence continues at coordinate 14,150,573 of NW_006408527.1, forward strand.
CTACCACTGTGCTAATCCGTCTTGTTGGGGATCTTCCACTTTTTTGCTGACCCTCCACTTTACCAAGCATGATGTCCTTCTCCAAGGACTGGTCCCTCCAGATAATATTTCTGAAGTATTCAGATACTAAGTCTCACCATCCTGGCTTCTGAAGCACTGATTATTCTATGGTCTATCTTACTCTTTGGCCAAAGTTCACATGCATATGAAGCAACTGAAAGTACCATGGCTGGAGACTGGGACACTTTAGTCCTCAAACTGACATCTTTGCTCTTGTTCACTTTAAATAGGTCTTGTGCAGCAAATTTGCTTAATGTTCAATGTTGTTTGATTTTTTTTATTGCTGCTTTCATGAGTGTTGATGGTGGATACAACCAAAATGAAATCTTTGACAACTTCAATCTTTTTCTCTATTTATCATGGTGTTATTTATTGATTCTGTGGTAAGGAATTTTGTTTTCTTTATGTGGTTTTTGACCTTCATCAGTCTCAACTCTTTTTCACTTTCAACAAGAAAGGTTGTATTATCTGTATATCATAGGTTGTTAGCGAGTCTTCCTTCAATCCTGATGCCATGTTTTTCTTCATATAATACAGCTTCTTGGATTATTTGCTCAACATACAGAATGAATAAGTATGTTGAAAGAACACAACCTTATGGCACACCTTTCCTGATTTAAAACCATTCAATGCCCCCCATGTTCTGTTAGAATGACTGCCTGCTAGTCTAGGAACATGCTGGGTTCCTCATGAGCAAAATGAAGTGCTCCAGAATACCCATTCTCTGCATTGTTGTCCATAATTTTTCATGATCCAAACTGTCACAAGTCAGCAAAATTCTCATATGATATTTCCAGCTGTAGGTCTAAAAGCTATGAGAAATGTGGTGTTTGCTGTTGGTGGTGGTTGCCATTGAATCTAATTAGTTCTGACTCCTAGTGATCCTGTATAGGGTTTCTGAGGAGGAGCTGGTGGGTTTGAACTACAGACCTTGAGATTAGCAATCCAGGTTTACGGTGACACAGTAGGACTCTAAAGAGTTGGTAAAGAAGTTCACTGAAGTTTCTTCAAATAAGATGAGGTTCATTTATTCAGACAAGACAGTGAAAACTGATTCATCTAGCGAAGGAGAATCAGTAGACTATGAAAGCTCAAGGTCCTCAGTTTCATGGACCCCAAGTCAATTTTCTTGAGCACCCTGTCACCAAGTCAGTCCTTTAACATCAACATTTTTGAGACCATGTGACAACATGAGTTCAACTTGCACTGTAACTCACCAACCCAGTGATTTGACCTTAGACTTGTTTTTCAGAAATTTGACTTTGACTAAAGGCTTACAAGTTATCACTGTGAGGGCTTTTTATCTTTTCAAAAAGCATCATCATAAGTTCCAACTAGCATCTATGACTCAAAACCATCTTTGAAGCTTTGCTACTGAATGTATAACCTAATAAGAAAAATGTATTTGTTAGCTACAATAATGTTATAGCAACACTGTATAACTCTCCAACCTAAACTTCAGTGCTTATCAAGTATGTTTTCTCATATTCATACTTCTGTCCCAGGTGACATACTGCATCCTAGTCAGCTCCAGGTTTTTATCTTGCAACCCAGGATGAGGGTAAGTGCTGAATAGAGCATGTTCTTTTCATGGCTGATTATTGAAATACAAGAAGGCAAGTTCAACTCTAGGAGTACATCGAAGGTTTCTGTTTATGTAATGTGCTAAATTTGAGCAATGAATAAAGAAGACTGTAGAAGATTTGATGTATTTGAATAATAGTGCTGGAGAAGAATATTAAAAGTATCATAGACTGTCAAAAGAACAAAGAAATCTGTTTGGAAGAAGTACACCCAGAATGTTCCTTAGAAGCCAGGATGGCCAGACATTGTCTCTCACACTTCGGACATAGTATCAGGAGGGACCAGTCCCTGGAGAAGGACATCATGCTTGGTAAAGTAGAGGGTCAGTGAATAAGAGGAAGAGATGGGTTGGCACAGTGGCAGCAGCAATGGGCTCAAGCGTGGCAGCAATTGTGAAGTTGGCATAGAACTGGACAGTGTTTTATTCTGTTGTGCACAAGGTTGCTATGAGTTGGTACCTACTCAACAGCACTTAACAGCAACAACAACAAAGTTTCATTGGTCAAAGGAAGTTGCTTGGCCAAGCCCAACATCAATGGTTGTGGAAGGGTGGATAAACATCCAATGAATATTTACTAAATTATTCTGGGTCACCTAATTCCACTTCTAGGAATCTATTCTAGAGAAATAATCAGATGTGTGCTTAAAAGTTACTGATCCTTGAATTGGTAATAAGATAAGAACAAAAAATTACGTAAATATCCAACAATAAGGAATAGTTGAGTAAAGTAGGCAATTATTGAAGACATTTACACACACACAAAAAATTTAAGGAACATACTTATATAATACTGAGAAGTGAAAACAGCAGCAGGATACAGGAAGGGAAAAAAATTTAAATACCAGCCTCAGCATTTTTTTAAGAATACTAAATGTCTGCCAAGGGAAAAATTGCTCTTGTGATTATGATGGAATCTCTAGCTTGAAAAGGGAAGGCCACAGACCAGGATAGACAAAGGGAAATTGAGAAAATCAGGAATCAAATTGCTTAGCAAAATCAACAAGAATTTTCAAACTGTATATTGCAAACTAAAGGAAACAGTTGGAGCACTTTATGCAGAAAGAGAGACGATGGCAAAAGAAGCTCAATATCTAGTATGTCAGCAGTCCAGGAACTTAGGAAAGATGGTTTCTGTGATGAAAATGCTGGTGGTGATGGTTATGTGTCGTGAAGTCAGTTCCAACTCATAGCGATCCTGTGGTAGGGTTTCCGAGGCTATAAATCTTTATGTGAGCAGAAAGCCTCATCTTTATCTTGTGGAACCGCTGGTAGTTTCTAACTGCTGACCTTGAGATTAGCAGCCTGACTTAAACATCCTTTGATTTCATGGAAACATTTGATCATTTGATTTTACTTTTTAACTTTGTATGTTGTTGTTAAGTGCCGTGGAGTCAGTTCTGACTCATAGCGACTCTGTATAGGATTTCTGAAGAGCAGCTGGTGAGCTTGAACCACTGACCTTGTGGTTCAAACTGACCTTGCAGTCCTGCGCATTACCCCACAGCACCACACCAGGACTTTACAGAGCACATAAGTTTATGAATCGGGCTGTGAACCACAAGGTCAGCATTTCAAAACTACCAGCTGTTCCATGGGAGAAAGATGAGGCTTTCTGCTCCCATCAAGATTTATAGCCTTGGAAACCCTGTACAAGGTTGCTATGAGTCGGAACCGACTCCACAGCACATAACCACCACCACCACATTTATATTGCATGATATGTTCAATCAGAAGAAAAGAACATGAGAAATCATCAGCATCAGGTAATGTTAGGTTAAACTATAATCATAACTACCCATCAGCCATAGAACGGAGGATGGTTGTTTAACTAATGAGACTTTAAATGAGCATCGGTTGGGTGAATGAACATAAGCAACAGTGATACCTCGTATTAATTTTCCAGCTGTTTGTAATGGCGCTGTATGGCTAGTCACAAGGTCGGTAGTTTAAACCTACCAGTTGCTCCTTGGAAACTCTATAAAGGGTCACTATGAGTTGAAATTGACTTGATGGCACTAACAATAACAACAACAATTATTGCTGACAGGTCCTTGGACGGTACAAATGGTTTGCTCTTGACTATTAATAGAAAGTTCAGGGGTTCAAACACACGCAGTAGCTCCATGGAACAAAGAAATGGACATCTGCTTCTGTAAAGATTACAGCCAAGTTCTACTCTTTGACATAGGACTACCAGAAGTCTGAATCCATTTGATGGCAAGGTTTTTGTTGTCTTTTGGCTATTACTAGAACTCCTAAACATACTTGTAAAAACATCTATCATCAATGTGGAAAGCATGGTGGTCCTATAAGATAAACATTGGACGGTGAACCACAAGGCTGATGGTTCCAGCCCACCAGCCACACCATGGGAAGAAGATAAAACTTTCTGATCCCACTAAGATTTGCAGCCTCAGAAACCCTTTATAGGATCCTCATGAGTGGGATCCAACGTGAAAGCGCTTAACAACAAAACAATCAGTATATAGGTTCTGTTTTGTTTTTTTAACTTTTTATTGTGAATTGAGTGAAGGGTAACAGACAAGATCATCAGTTTTCCATTCAACAAATTACACACTTTGATTAATCTCAGTGATTACAACCCCTCCCTGAAACAAAAGTTATTCTACTTCCTCCCTGTGCCTTCCCTTTTACATCTTATAGTTCACAAACGAACTAAGCAAAAAATTTGATGTATACATACAAAACAAAAAAATATAGATATATTCATTTAAATATCCTAAGGGCATATTCTGTAAGCCAGCCTCTTGCCCGCAGGCACATGGGCTTAGACAATCCTTAGCTATAGGGTTTATAGCCTATAGCTGCTCTATCTCCCCATGCCATCGTGTCTGCCACCATCTCTGCTGTCATTGTTTTTCTAGGTAGGATCTCACACTCCACTCATGCTCTTCCTTCTTGATGGTCCTGGGAGTGTCTGTTCATGAAATGAAAGATTAACTACACCCCCCTTTTAGTTACACATCTTCTACAATTACAGTTGTGACTATCACAATTAACCCTGCTTACAATCACTCACAATTGAATCATAAAATCCTATTAGCATTTTCACCAGATCCATCTGGAGAAGAGGAAAACTTTTCAATGGGGATTCTACCTTACCTTTCTTGTTCTGAAACTAAGCACACTCATGAAAGCCTGTAAGCCAGCCACTTTGGGCCTTTATAGTGGTGATGGTAATGTACCGTGGAGTCGGTTCCGACTCATAGTGGCCCTATATAGGGTTTCCAAGGCTGTAAATCTTCCCAGTATTGAGAGATTTATCTTCAAGCTCACTAATTCTGGCTTCCATTGGTTCAATTCTACTCCTTTGCCCTTTCAGTGTATTGCCCATTTCTGATATTTTAGTATTGATCATATGGACTTCTGTTTGGATGTTTTGTATTGTCTCCAATGTTTTATTAATTTAGTTAGATTGTCCTGTACAGCTTTCCTGAATTCTTCCTTGTTCTCCTCAACCTTTCTGTGAAACATGTGGATGTATCTCAATAACATTCTGCTGAATCTTTTTTCAGGTAAGTCCAGTGCCTTTTATGCCTCAAAAGCATTTTCTAACTCTTCTTCTTAGTTGTTTGCTTGAGCTATTTTGTCTTGTTTCTGCATGTGAACAGAAAATTTCTGCTGTTCTTTAGGCATTGTGGTAGTGTTGTATTTATATTAAGTTGATGAATGTATGTTGGTGTATTCATAGGCACTCACCAATTACCTCCTGGTGGGTGTGATTAGGAGATGAGCTTCTCTGTTCACTGTTTGTACAGTTCAATTTAGAATGTTTTTAGCAGATGTTGGTTGTAGATGCTGTTCTTGTGCATGTTGTTGTTGTTGTTGTTAAGTGCCGTCGAGTCGGTTCCGACCCATAGCGACCCTGTACAGGGTTTCCAAGGGTGTAAATCTTTACAGGAGTAGAAAGCCTCATCTTTCTCCTGCAAAGCGGCTGGTAGTTT